>NC_137073.1:61452520-62052520 GCF_951640355.1 Cnephaeus nilssonii
TTCCTCATACAGATTATTTGAAAGTGAATTCAGTCTAAGGGGAAAATTTGGTTTTATTTTAGTAAGTAAATGTTAGTTCTGAAGAAAATCTGTAGGTGCTTTTCTTTGGTTTGTGTAGTTTTGTTTTCAGATGATGAGGGTCAGTGTGTGCAGCAAGTACTAAGGGGTGACGTGCGCCGAGGGAGCACACTGTGATGCTGTCCTGAGCGGTGTTCAGCCCAGCTGCGGCCAACCCCCCTCCACGTGCCCCAAAACACCTGCACGGGACACGGAAACTCGTGCCACCCAGGCAGGGTCCTCCCGGAGCCCTGGGCGCATGCGTGTGTCTGGAAGCAATACTTTGCTAAGGCACCTGGGCGGGGAGCAGGGGCTGCCAACTTCTGTAAAGGGTCACAGGAACTATCTCAGGCTTTTTGGTTGGTCTCTCTTGCAACCACTGAGTTCTTGCTGCTGCCATTGCAGCCAGAAAGCAGCCACGGATGACACAAACCAGCATGGCTTATTTGTAAAAAAAAAAAAAAAAGATTAACAAAGGAGCGTGGTTGTAGTTTATCTAACTTTATATATGCTGAAATCTAAATGTCTTGTTCTCTTCACATGTCATTAAATGTAATTTTTTATTTAAAATTTATTAGAAAGTGTGGGAAACAGTCTTAGCTGCGGGCACCGCTAAGGGAACCGCTCCTCTGCACAGGCCGCCAGGAGGCTGGGAGAGGAGCTGGGCCGGACAGGCCCTGCATTGTTTAAATGAGCAGCGAAAAGGCGGAGGGGGGAAGGGGGAAGGGAGAAGGAACAGAGCCCCAAAGGACTTTGGGGAAGCAGAGTGTTCCTTGGTTGTCTTTTCTGTCTCTGGTGAAATCTTCAGTAAAGTGCCCATCGCCACCCATGGGTCTCTGAGTGGATTCTTTCGGGGTAGGGGAGGGGCAGGGCTTGAAGTGGTGCTGAGTTACTCCTGGGGGTTGGAATCATATATCATCCATTTGAAAAGTCCCTGTAGAGTGGCTGAGGGTGTGAGCAGAAAGGGGAGCCACATCTGGAATGACTAAGAAATACGGGACTGAGAAGAGGTGGGATGAGGGATGAGGACTGGCGAGTGGTTTCTGTCTGTGACTTGCTCTTGGTGAGATGTCCATTTCAAATTCCCTTTTAGACTAGGCCAGTGGTCGGCAAACTCATTAGTCAACAGAGCCAAATATCAACAGTACAACGGTTGAAATTTCTTTTGAGAGCCAAATTTTTTAAACTTAAACTTCTTCTAACGCCACTTCTTCAAAATAGACTCGCCCAGGCCGTGGTATTTTGTGGAAGAGCCACACTAAAGGGGCCAAAGAGCCGCATGTGGCTTGCGAGCCACAGTTTGCCGACCACGGGACAAAGAGAAATATTAGATGGGCAGGAATAATGCATGTTGATATTGGAAATATTCAGATTATTGTGGCTTGAAATAATAGTTGCTGTAGTGTCTTTAGGAAAAAATTTACACAGATAATTTAGTGTGTGATATTTATCACTGGAAACTGCTTAAAACATGCTGGACATATACAGCATGTATATGCCTCTCTAGCTCTCCTGAGAAAGACACCTTAGAACCTAACTAAGTTCCACGAGGGCAAGAATTTTACTTTGTTCGTGGCTGTGAACATTGGCTAGAATATAGAAAGTGCTCAATAAAGAGTTGCTAAATAAATGAACAAATGAGTAATTTTTTCCTCACTCAATACCTTTTATTAGGGCTGTTCACAAATAAATCATAGACTTGCCAAGCTATTTAAAGATCTAATCTTTGATTTTCATCTTTCCTTCCCTGTTTCTGTTGGAAATATTAATTAACAGTAATGGTTAAGGAGGGGTGGTAAATCCTCAGGTAACCCAGGTGTAGCTTTACAATTGAGAATTCAGCCTTCACTGCTCACCTTTAGTGTGAAAATAAAATGAAAGCATTTACTCTCATCACAGATACAATATTAAAGTCCCTCTGAAAACCAATGTGCCCAAGTAATATCTCTGGAAGGGCATGTCAGTAATTGAAATTCTGAAATTTAAGTAAAGCCATAAAGAATGAATCACTACTTATGATCCTTTCATTACAAGGTTTTGCCTGTCATTGGAGACTCATTTTCCTGGTAACCATCAGAAGTCAGACTCTGTCGGTAGTTTACGAAAGCATTATTTAAATAGCATTCTCCTTGAAAGACAAAAAGGATAAAGTAAAAGTTTATGTAAATCTTTCTCTTTCCTTAGACTTTTCCCTAACATAACAGACATGATTTACCATGTGAAAATGACTATTCTATAATTGTAGAACTTACAGTTAAAGTCTCGACAAGATGAGTTATCTTGAATGGTTTTCACATTTTAGTTCCTAAGGCCTCTATTCCAGTGGTTATGGGGATATTTCTATTAGATGTAGACATATATAGGTAGATAGGTGGGTAGATGTATGTATGTATAGATAAACATTTAGACAGACAGACAGCTTTTTCTTTATTTTTTCTCAAAACACAAAAGTCAGATTTTTAAATTATGGTTAGAAACCTCACTAGGATAATGTTGGCTGGGTGTGTTTTTTTTTTTTCTTAATTTTTATACAGGTTAAAATACATACCAAAGGCAATTATAAGGGGGAAGTTACAAAAGTGTAAAAGAAAATGTAATGGGATCTATAGGCACAGCAGAGCCCAGGGCAGAGCTGTGTGGAGAGTGAATGAATGAGGAGGGCAGAGTGTGCGGCTTGGAGCAAACATCCCAGTGACCGCTCCGGTATGGATGGCATACAAATGAAGACATGTCAGAAGCAAGGGATTAATTTCCAGAAACAATTTTTCTGCTAAGTGTATACTTATGCACCGTAAAGTAACTTCTTATTAATATTCTGTGACATTAATTAAAAAGTAACTCCAACTCCACTCTGATAGCAGACTTGCTTCCTGGGAATTCCAAATTGTACTTGAGCTTAAGTCCCAGCATGTTCACAGCGTCATACCTTTCTGGTTTCTAGCAGATGTGATCTTTTATTTCCCTAAATTTTCATACAGGATTAGCTTACTAATAAGGGGAATTATGAGGTGGAAGCATCAAAGTTTAACAAAAATAATCTGAAATTTGTCGTCAGACACTGTTCTAGCTGCATGGCTGGGTTAATTTCTTAATCTCTTTAATTATGTTTCCTCATCTTTAAAATGGGGTGGGACCCACTCTACAGAGTTGGGTGAACATTTCTGCCTACTGATATATTTCATTTAACATTATCTTAACTTTTGCTTTATCTGTATTTAGCTTGTCACTATGCATTTTCTCTCCAATTGTATGTGGCTATGTCTTTGGATATTCCAAAACACATATTATAGGTGCTCAAAACCATTCATTCATTCACTCATTCACTCATTGGCTTCTATTTGTGTCTACATAAGGGGTGCGGAGGATACAAAGATGAATGAGACGTGTCCTTGCCTTGGATAGTTTGTAACTTTCCACTGTGTTAGCATTTTCAAAGTTGTACAATCGAATTCAAGTCTATGCATTCGTTTCATTGACCAAATACTGTTTCTTTTTTTAAAAAAATTATCTTTATTGTTGAAAGTATTACAGACGTCCCCCTTTTTCCCCACTGACCCTTTCTAGCCTTTACCTGCATCTCCCCACACCCCCCGTCCCCCAAGGCCTTCACCACACTATTGTCTGTGTCCATGGGTTATGCATATACTAGTATGCATACAAGTCCTTTGGTTGATCTCTTCCCACCCACCCACCCCTGCCTTCCCTCTGAGATTCGACAGTCAAATACTATTTCTTTTCTTATAAATCACTATCACCTAGACAGCATCAGCAGTAGGAGCCATGCAGAGGAGTGACTGGTAGGTGCCGCCTCTGCCAAACCTGCGCTAAGAGACAGCTGTGTATCATGATGGCCCAGACTTGCTCTGTGAGCACTAAGCTGTTGGCTTAGGTCCGTGGTCGGCAAACTGCGGCTCGCGAGCCACGTGCGGCTCTTTGGCCCCTTGAGTGTGGCTCTTCCACAAAATACCACGTGCGGGCACGCACGTGCAATGCGATTGAAACTTCCTGGCCCATGTGCAGAAGTCGGTTTTCGGCTCTCAAAAGAAATTTTAATCGTTGTACTGTTGATATTTGGCTCTGTTGACTAATGAGTTTGCCGACCACTGGCTTAGGTCATTACTTAGCTGACCGTCTAAGACCCTTCTGGAAAAAAGAGGCTCAATGCAGGGTTCAAATTACAGAGCCTGTGTGTCACCTTTGTTAGGTCTAGTGATCAGTGCCAAAGTCCCAGGAATTCACTAGCAAACCCTTAGACAATACTGTGACTTAAATTCAATATAAAATATATTTAGTTTACCATTAAACTTGAATTTGTTATTAAATTTTCTAAATGGGAAAATTAAATTTACTCTTCAATGTTATTAAAATGTTTTTAATCTCTTTGATCAGAAACACTTAAAAAAAGAAAGAAAAACAAATTTGATGCACCATCTACTTTGATTTGACAAGTGCTCTGATTGAAAAAATAAAGGCCTATCTCTGTCTTACATTCTCGTTGAGGAAAATGCATTTGCAATACATATCTCCATTAAAGGGGAATATCCCTGATGTAAATGAATCCTATAAATTGATTTAAAAATGATGAAAATCACAACACAAAATTTGACAAATGATAAGAATGGGTAATGCACAAAGAAAATTCAAATGGTGAAGGGAATGCAAATGAAACAGAAGATGTTGTTTTCCATTCTTTAATTGGCAAATATTAAAAAAAGAGAAATTTCAGTGTTGGTAAGAATGTTGAGAAAGATCTGCTCACACTCTGCTGGTGGGAGTGTAAATTGCTACATTTTTATAAAAATTGATAAATACATAATATCTTTGACCTAGGAATGTTGCTTGTAGAAACAAAAGCACCTATATCTAAGGTTATCTAAGGATATATACACACAATAATTTTCTGTTTATGGTAACCATAAATTGAAAAAAAATCTATCAATAAAATAAATGATTGAATTAATTATGGCATAGCTGTAAGTTAAAATATTATGCAGCTTTGAAAAATAATATTCATTGATCTAGAGAGAGATCCAAGATGTACTGAGAGTAAACTATTGAGTAATGTGTATAGAATTAATTAAAAAAAAACATGCTTTCACCTGGCTAGTATGGCTCAATGGTTGAGCGTTGACCTATGAACTGATTCCAGGTCAGGGCACATGCCGGGGTTTCAGGCTCAGTCCCCAGTAGGGGGCATGCAGGAGGCAGCTGATCAGTGATTCTCTCTCATCATTGATGTTTCTATCTCTCCCTCTTCCTTCCTTTGGAAATCAAGAAAAATATATTTAAAAACAAAAAACTCCATGCTTTCTCTCTATATACAAGTAATTTATATATCTACATATAATATACATGTTATACATAAATATAAATACACACACAAAACATCCTCTTTCTGTTATAGACAGGGTGTCCCAAAAGTGTATACACGCTTAACAGATGGTAGCTCAATTGATGCTTCTTTCTTTTCAGATTTAATAATTATTCATTGGAATGAATAATTATTCAAAGTGTGTATACATTTCTTGGGACATCCTGTATTTATATTAAAAAGGAGGAAGGTGTGTTAGCATTGATTACATTAAGAAGCTGAAATAGTGAATTCTTTTTTTATTTGTTTCATTGTGTTTGTTATAATGAATGCATATTACTTTTTTATTGTTTAAAGTATTATATATGTCTCCTTCCCCCCCCCCATTAACACCCTGCCCGCCCTCCCCCCCCCCGCCACTCCCACCCCTCCCCCCGCCCCGGACAAGCCCCCACCATCTCAGTGTCTGTGTCCATTGGTTGTGCTAATATGTATGCATACAAGTCCTTTGGTTGATCTCTCTCCCTGCCTCCTCCTCCCCTGCCTTCCCTCTGAGGTTGGATGGTCTGTTCAGTGTTTCTTTGTCTCTGGATCTATTTTTGTTCATCAGTTTATGTTGTTCATTATATCCCACATATGAGTGAAATCATGTGATATATATCTTTCTCTTACTGGCTTACCTTTTCGCTTAGCATAAAGCTCTCCAGGTTCATCCATGCTGTTGCAAATGGTAAAAATTCCTTCTTTTTTATAGCAGCGTAGTATTCCATTGTGTAGATGTACCACTGTTTTCTAATCCACTCATCTGCTGATGGGCACTAAGGCAGTTTCCAAATTTTAGCTATGGTGAATTGTGCCACTATGATTGGTGTTTCTGGTTTCTTGGGATATATTCCCAGAAGTGGGATTACTGGGTCAAATGGGATTACTTTTCAATTTAAAAATGATGGAGAAAGTTTAAATAAAAAAGAGTCAATTGTGTAATTGACTCATTAGAACTGGTAAATATTTGCCTAGGGAAAAATCTGGTTTATAAACTCACTATAACCTACAGTAATACTAATGAAATTTTAAAACTTCATTATTTCAAGTGAGAAAGAGATTTAAGTTTATACTATTACAAAAAGTGTCAACATTCAGATTTAACTACTTAGATTATTTGTCTATAAACCAATTTCCCACAAGACTAAAGATAGAAAAAGTACACAGCATCACCAGTACAGCAGTTAGCCCTAGATCCAAACATTGCCTTTCCCCCTCTTTCCTATTTGCTAATACACTTCATCTCTTTAAGCCAGTCTTCCATTTCAGATTATAAGTCCCATTCTCCCCCAGTAAAATCAATTCTTAAACTGTACTTCTAGAAATGGTTTACTTTTCTACTTTTCTTTGGACATTTTTCTTTATCTTAATTCAAAGCTAAAGGAATTAGATGAAGCACCACACAGGTATTTATTGAGCATTATCATTGTGCTAGGTCTTAAGAACATAATATGCTTTTTTGGAGTATGAATGAAGTGGGTGTTTTCCCTTTACTCAAGACATTTTCTTCTCTGAACTTTAGTTATAAATACTGTTCCTAGGACACATTTCCCAATTTAACATCTCTAAAATTGTGAGGTGTCTTAAAGTTAGGTGTACTATAGTTTAATTGTTAGCTTCGTGTCACAGCGGTGCAAAAATATATGGTACATCCTATAGTCAGTGGCACTTGGATTTCCTGAAATATGGTAGAGATGGGGTGGGAAAATGGAGCAAGCTGAGTATTATGAGAAGACTAGGTTATTAGATTTGGTCAAGGCATTAAATCCAAGTGATGTGAGATAGACAGGAAAAAGAACAAGAGTAGGGAGGGCTGTAAGGCAGCATCAGCCGAGTGACTAGAATGCTCCTTTGCCTGCACCAGAATCCCAGGAAATGTGGCCATTTAAACAAAGATTTGAGGATAGGAGGCCAGAAATGTGAATATTTGTGGATTCTTGTCTTCTTTACTGCATTTTCCATTACACCGGGAAAAAGCTCAATTTAAGATGGGGTAGAGACTGGACTTCAAGAGGGATAATGTAAAGGAGCAAGTAGAGGATCTTAGAAAAAAATCTTAGAAAAGTCTTTTTAAAAAGCTCTTGTAACCAAAGTCGTTTTAAAAATTGATAATTGTGTGCAATCGATGTCTATTCAGTAGTGCTTTACATTGAGGCATTTTAATACACAATTGATGATAAGTTAAAATTTATAGGAAAGATCTGAGTGAGTATATCAATTCAGTTGAGATATGATGCAAACAAAGAAAATGATGAAATTAATATTTTTTCTTTTATTATGAATATTGCATAAGCTACTTTAGTGAGAATATTCTCTGTATCAGTTTCATTGCTTTATTTCTTGAGCAGGTTTATATTTTGGGGTAGGTTTTTATTTAATGCCAATGCTTTCATTAGGCAAAACGCTTTAGAATGCATTTAACAGAATTAAATATCTTCCATTTACTTACTTGAACTCCAAAAGGTTCATTTCAAGGCGATAATCCCCTTGGACCATCTTTAAATTTGAGGTTTGTTCAGAATTGGAAGCCTCTATCTTTCCTAAGAGCTGCATTACCTAATGAAAGTACAAAAAGGAACTTTTTGTGTGTGTGAACAAAACCACTAGCCCTTACATTAATCATACTTCATTCCTAAAGGATCCAGGAAGCAGACTTGAGTCTAAAACACATTTTCATTTGAAAATGATTTTTTCCCCCAAAGAAATGATTCAATAATTATATAACCATCTTCAGGGAAAGAAAAACAGAGTATTCATTCTGCTGTCTTTAATATTCTTTTGATAATAGGCTGCCTAATAATACACAAAAGCATACTATTGACATTAGTTTGTTTAGCTATTTGTTTTTTTTTTAAAAATAATGTTTCTATTGATTTTTAGAGAGAGAGGAAGGGAGAAAGATATATAGAGAGAGACATCATTATGCCCCCTACTAGGGATCGTAACCTGCAACCTGGGTGTGTGCCCTGACTGGGAATCAAACCGGTGACCTCTTGGTTCCTGTGTTGGTGCTCAACCACTGACCCACCCTGGCTAGCTATTTGTTAATTTGATTATTTCTTTACTTTGTCTTCCCAGTTACAATGTAAACCACTGTGTCCTTTACCACCACTACATCCTCAGTGCACATTTGCTGGCCAATGGTAAATATTCACAAAATACTTACTGAATAAGTGTTTAAATGTACAACCAGGGTCTGAGAAAAACACACATGAGTGGCCTAAGATGAGGCCTTGGGAATTTCCAGGTGGGATTCTGACATGCGCACAAGTGAGTCCCAAGTGAAATGACTGTAGGGCACATAAAGCCAGGATGGGAGTGCCTTCTACAATGTCGGAAACATTGAGGACATCCCTTTAGGTAAAAAGACTGGATTGGAAAATCTAGACATGATCATGCCTAAAGTAATCACTGTTAAGGGGAATGAAGCTCCATGGTTGGCTTTGGCCAAACAGACTTCACTCCTGCAACAGAGGGTCACCTGGAGGAGAGGAGCCACTTAACAAAATCGGAGTTCTCTCAGAAGAGAAAGCGGGGAACAATGGGAAGGCTGGAAGAGATAGATGTTGGGTGGGAAACCAATAACACATGAATGGCTATTTATAGGAGACACATTTAAAACAGGCTTTTGATAGGAGGCACACTTAAAGGCAGGATTATTTTAACAGTAAAAATAATAAGCAAGTACATGCCTGGCAGAAGCAAAGAAAAAGAAAGCATGCCAGGCAATATTGTTAGATAAAATATGACTCAAGGCAAAATATGTTAAATTGACAAACGTGTCATTTTTATAGATTAAAAGTAGAATCCACCGTGAAAAATAAAGTTTTCAACCTATATTTACCTTACACTTTGAACTAAAAACTAGCAGTTGAAGAATTATAACTAACAGCAATGATATACTAGTGATCTTAAATGACTTTTCTTGACTCTTTACTGGTCAAATAAGTACAATATAAATAAGGATATAGAAAGATATGAAAAATAAAAAGTTTATTTAATAGATTTACATACCAATCTGACTTGCAAACATTTATTCTTTCCCAGTGCCCACTGAACATTAGCAATAACCAAGCACACGTGGCTATAAAGAAACTTTCAAATTATTCCAAAAGTAGAAAAAGCACGGACATTAACTCTAACTATACTGCACTGAAACTAGAACTGAATAAGTAAAAAGAAGCAAAATTCTAATCATCTGAATAAAACCCCCCACTTAATTATGTTGTTTAATTCCAGTGTTTCACATGAAAATGTGCCTCTCAGATCTCCTATTACAAGGAGCATAATTGGCCAAGGACCTTGACCGCTGAGCCTAAAACTCATCACCATGTACTCTTCCCACTGGCTGCTCCAGCCAATGCCTGAGTAGTATTCCTTTGATGAGTGACTAGCTCAAGGAACCTGATGAAGATTTGTTAACATAGGGTTTCAGTGTAATGCCTTCCTTCCCCATCTTTTTCACAGAAGTCGGACCTGTATTGCAGTCTGATGTCTCGCTCCATCTCCTCCAGCTCCCTCCCCATTTCCCTTCAGTTTCTTTTCCCTCTCCATAAATATCTTGCACATGTACTTCTTTAATGGTATTTACTTCTCACAGGACTAACGCAAGTGTCAAAGGATAAATCAACCCTGCAATTGTAATTTAGGAAAGAATAATGAGAACATTGCATATCAAAAGGACACAGAACATCTCTAGAGGTAACTGTGTGGTATTAAAAGTTTCCGTAATTATACAAGGCAGAATGAAGCTATATAAACTAATTGTTCAGTCTACAAAATTAAAAGGAGAATAATAAACCTAAGCAAAGGAAAGCAGGAGGAAGAAAGGGACAAATTGTGGAAGGCAGAATGGCTCACAAAGACATCCATGCAGAGCCTCTCTGTGGATCCTGAGACTATGTTATGTTAGATGGCCAAAGGGAATTGCAGCTGTGGTTAAGGTTGCAGACCTTGAAATAGGGAGACTATACTGTCTTACCTAAGTGGCCCAACCTAATCACCTGAGCCCCTTAAAAGCAAATAACTTTCTCTACTTGGAGTCAGAGATTTGAAGTGTGAGATGAATTTGATCTGCTATTGCTGGAGAGAGACGACATTGAAAACACCAGAAGGTTGGCAGGTAGCTGGGGGAAGATCAGTCCCCAACTGAGAGCCAGCAAGGACCTCAGACCTACAACTTCAAGAAATGGAATTTGGCCAAACACTTATGAATGAGCCTAGAAGAGGGCTCATCCCCAGAGCATTTCCGAAAGGAACACAGCCCTGCTGACACGTCAGTTTCTGCTTGTGCGATCCTCCGAAGGGAGCCAGCCTAGTCCTCCCAGACCTTTGACCTACAACAAAGGAGATGATTTATTTGTTTTATTATAAACCACTTGGTGTGTGGTTGATTTGTTATGGCAGCAATATAAAACGAATACACAAACACTAAAAAAATTAAGAAACAAAAAAATTATGGGATTAATGTGTTAATTCAAGGGCTGTTTTTTTTAATTAATAGGCAAAGTTTGTTATGTTCAAAACATGAAGAAAAGAGAAAAATATCAAAATTAGGAATAAGAAAAGATGAAATAGTTATAAATATCTATGATCCAAATAACATAGCAAACACATTTACAAAGCTGAAATTATAGATGAAATGGAAACTCAATAATTATAAGATACTTTAATTCTCTTTTTTCAATCTAAGACAGAAAAAGGAGATACAAAAAAATTCCTATCTAATAAAAGGGTAATATGCAAATTAACCGTCACTCTGTCACAAATATGGCGGCACCAATAGTGGCCAGGGCGGGATGCTGGCGGCGTTGCCCCGGCGACACAAGCCCAGCATCCCGGGCCCTGGCCACACAGAGAGAGGGAAGGAGGGAGGGGCCTCTGGCCAGAGGCCGGGGCACAGGATGCTGGCATTGTTGCAGGCCAGGCTGAGGGACCCTCCCCCATCCCCCTGTGCATGAATTTCATGCACTGGGCCTCTAGTATAGGATTAAAAAGACCTAACAAATAAGCTATTTTTTATAGATTTCAACTGAACTTTGTACCCTAAAAGTACTGAACATACATTCTTTTAGAACATGTACAAAATTTTACTCTCCTGCTACACACACACACACACACACACACACACACACACAACTCTCAAAATATTCGAAAAACTAAAGCTAGCATATAACAAATTTTAATTACAATGAAATACAATTAAAAATGAATACTAACATAACAAAACAGAAAATTCTTTACTCAGGGAAGAAACCAACAACAATAACTCCTCTAAACTATTCAATAAGAAACACAATATGCAATTGCAAACTTTCTAGGAAACAATAATGAGAACATTACATAGCAAACCCCAGGGTATATAGGAATGAACATTTGCAGTCATAAATGATTATATCGGTAAAAAAAGAAAGAATATAAATACACTAAGGCAAAAAGTAAGGAAATGAACAGCAAAGCAAACTGTAGGAAAGGAAAAAAAATATTTTTATAAAATCAGTACAACATTAGTTACAAAAATCTGAAAATACTACACAAAACCCCCAGAGACTAATCTAATTTATAAACATTGATCAAGATTTTTATTTTTTTCTCCTAACTTAAAATATTTATTAGTCTGGAAAAAGTCCCAGCCTGCACCCCACCCTTTCCCAAACCACTTCCCGAATCAAGGGACGGACTCAAAGGAGTTGTTTCAAATAAGCCAAAATGTATCCGGGGAAGAACAATCATTCATTCCCGAGACCTGACATTACAATTACATGTGTTTGCCAAGGAGAGAGGAGGGGGCCAGTGAGAATGGTAGATGGACCAGCTGAGGGGAAACAGGATGGGCTCTTTGTCACAGTTTGGGCTCAGGGAAGGGTTGAAATAAACAGGTATTTTTGGAATAGGGGAGATAAGAGGAGAGGCAAAGGAAGGTCAAGGGCTGGCTCACCCTGACCACATAGCAGGGCAGAAAGAAGAAGGGTAGCAACTTGAGTGCTGGGAGTGGAACTGGGAGTTGAGGACTCAGCACCTGGAGAGAGGAGAATCCCAGGGCTTCTTTTTCAACCCCACTGTGAAGAGAGGCAAAACGTTCTGCTTCCTTTCCCTTCAGGGAATTCAGAAAGGTCTGCCTGAAGGCAAGAGGGCATGGTGACAGACCTATAGCTCCAGCCCAGGTAAGTTTCTCCCCATTCATTTCCAAAGGCCCCGCCCAAGAGAACTGCTGAAATAAGAGTACAAGATTCTGTCCCTGCTCCCCAGGTCCAAGAAAGGGGAGTGGAGCCCTGGCCTGTTTGGCTCAGTGGATAGAGCGGCAGCCTGCGGACGCAAGGGTCCTGGGTTCGATTCCAGTCAAGGGCATGTACCTTGGTTGCGAGCACATACCCAGTAGGGAATGTGCAGGAGGCAGCTGATCATTGTTTTTCTCTCATCGATGTTTCTAACTCTCTATCCCTCTCCCTTCCTCTCTGTAAAAAATCAAAATATAAAAGAAAAAAGAAAAAAAAAAGAAAGGGGAGTGGAGACAAGGCACAAAGACCCTGGGTACAACAGTGAACATCAGTGTACATAACAAGGGATGCCTTCCTTCACCAGGTGGGTAGCTGGGCCTTTGCTAGCAGCAGGAACCACCATCAGAAGGGCTCACAGAAATGGCCTGCAGAACAGGTATTATTCCTAAGAAGTCGGGGAAACCCTCAGTTGGGATGGCACCATCTTGGGTGGGAAGACAGGAGGCAGCGGGCAGACCACTCCCACAACAACACTTCTGCCTCAGCTCCCAGTGGTTCTCCAGATGTTCCCCATGACTGGCAGTCAGGGAGGGAACGTGTTGTGTTTCACATGATCAGACACTGTTCACCATTGGCACCTGGTGGGCCTGACAGATTGAAGGCATCCAGGTCAAAGTTGAGGCCAGGAGGCTTCTCCCCAGCCAGCTGTTTTGGAGGATGGCCCCAATCCTGTACCTGCTGCATAAGGTCCAGCACTGTCTCAAAACGAGCCTTCTGGGGGTCTCTGCTTCAACCTGCTCACGTATCTTGCCCATAACACGGTGCTGTTCCTGATATTTTCCAAACTGTTCTGGAGGTCGGGATTCCCGGTGACTCTGCAACCATTCGGGACACTTTTCTGTGATCTCCTTCCGGGATGGGCACAGGCACATCCTTGGACAGTAGGTTCTGCATGATACTCTGCATAAGGGGAGGCTGTGTCCTTCACCATCCCCTTCCTCCGTGCCCAGTCCTTCCATGGCCTGGGTCAGCAGCTCCTCTTCGGACATGCCTGAGTTCTGCAGATCAGTGGCATTTTGGGCCAGTCCACGTAGTGTCTCCTTCAGGCAAGAAGTGAATTCTTGCTGGGAAGTGACAGCACGACCCTCTTCCAGCAGCCTGCGAGCTTCTGGAGATGTTCCACCAGGGGGGGCTCTTCCTCAGCCAACTCCCTCACTGCCTTTCCCACTGCGGCGGCCTGGGGAGCCAGCTCAATAGTTCCTGGAAAAACTGCTCTGGGGAGGCGAAGAGGGCATCTTTGGCAGGGTCTCCTGGCGACCTCTTCTGGGGCCCTGAAGCATCAGGGGCCGTGGTGGTAGGAGGGGGTCTGGGGGGGGGGGGGGGGTCAGGCCTTATCGAAATCATCCAGAGCACTTTCCAGAAGCTCTTCCAATTCCTGGCCCTCGTCGGCCCCAACCCCACAGTCCCCCAAGATTTTTAAATAAAATATCAGCAAACAGTATCCAGCAGCAGAATAAAAAATATAATCAAGTGCAATTTATTTTTTAAAAAGTAAAGATGGTTTAATAATAGGAACTATATTAATGTGAATAATTATGCTAGTAAAACTGAGGAGAAACCTCATATGATTATCTCCACAAATGCTGAAGAGGCCATTAACAACATTTATAATTATTGATTAAAAAATAAACAACCTTAATAAAATAGGAATAGTTGTGTAGTAAGCATGTTTATAGAGAAAACTTACTTCCCCTTCATAAAGGAAACAGGGGAGTAATTTCTGTTAAAATCAGGAACAAAAGCAGTAAGCCCCGCCTTCCCCCTGCTCTATTAATATTACATTGGAGTTATTAATAAAAGCAGTTAGGAAAGGGGGAAAATTATTTGTATGAAAATAGAAAAAGATGAGGTAAATTTCTTTAAAAATTATATGATTGTGTGCCTGGGAAAACAAAAAACAACTGAAAAATTACTAATATCAAGAAGAGAATTCACTGAATTAGTGGATAATAAAATCAATATATCCTTCAAATATCAAACTAACAACTAGTCAGAAGATATAATGAAACCCCATTACAATAAACTAAATAAATAAAATCTTGAAATACATTTAAGAAGAAATGATACCAAAATCATATGAGGAAAATTTGAAACCCCTCCTGATGGGTATAAGAGCAAACTTGAACAAATGGGAAGCATTCTATGTTTTTAGATAAAACACTCAGCATTATGACTATCAATGCTGAAGTTAATTTATAAATTTATTATGATTCAATAAAATTAAAGCAAAGTGTATTTGTTGATTATTTGCTGGAATTAGGTTTTTAAAATCATGTGCAAAAACAATTATCACCCAGAAAAGGGAAAAAAGAAAGCAATGGAAAGGACTAGCCCTATCAGACATTAAAAATGCTATAAGGTTTCAATAATTAAAATAATAAAGACACGTCCTATGCTAAGAAAAATCCAAGTGGATCAAGTATTTAAATGCAAACAATAAAACATTGAAAATGCTAGAAGAAAATATGAGCAATCCTTTCAAGCCTTTGTGTAGGGAAACTCTTTCTGTGACTTGAAATTCCAGAAACCACAATGGATAAGATGCATAAATTCAGCTACAAATAGAGATCATATGCATGTCAAAAGACAACAAACTGGGAAGATCTATTTGCAATGTGTATATATATATATATATATATATATATATATATATATATCCTCCTAGAAATTGAGAAGAAAACTAGGCCAATAGGGAAATGGATAAAAGACACGAACAGACTGCTTACTGAAAAAAAATAGACAAATGGCTCTTAAATATATGAAAAGATGCTCAATCTCATTCATAATAAGAAAGGCCAATTAAAACACAGAGATGCGCTCTTTTTCCTATAAGAATGGCAAAATTGAAAAGTCGAACAATAGTCATTGGTGAGGCAATGGAGATAGAGAACATTTTACTTATTGCTGGTGGGTGTGCAACATGGTAAAATTCCTGCAGGGAACAAGATCTTTCAAAATAGCAAGCACATGTACCTTTCACCCAGCAATCCCACTTCTGATATTTATCTTGCAGACATACCTACAAATACACACAATGCCTTAAGTGCCAGGTTGTACATTCCTGCATTGTTTCAAAATATTGAAAAGAACCAAATGTCCCTGATGAGAGTGAAATGAACTAGTATATACAAAGGAAGAGTATGCACTTGTTTACAAAGAATGAGTAAGCTCTCCATGTCCTGATATGGTGGACCTCCAAGATATATTTGTTCAGGGGAAAAAAGAGATAGATGCATTGTAATATTTATAATATGCTATCTCTTGTGTAATAAAGGGGAAAATAAGAATGTGTATTTGCATTTGCTTGTATCTGCATAAAGGCATATTGAGAGGATCCACAACAAACTGGTAAAAATGATTACCTATGAGAGGCATGGAAGAATGTGATAATTGGTGACAGAGGTAAGAGTGAAAATTCTCAGGATACATTATCTTATATGGTTTTGATTTTTGGACCATATGTATGCATTACCTGTTTAAAAAAAAACTAAGGAGAGAAACTACAGGCCAATGTCACTTCACTTTTGAACTTAGATACAGAATCAAATACTACAGAGGACTGCATAGATTTTATTACAGAAATGCAAGAATGTGTTTTAGTATTGGGAAATGCAATGACACAGCACATGAGAAGGCCAAGAAAGTAAACAAACCCAAACTGAAAAACAATCAATGTGGTGATTCACACATTTGTTGATGTCTAAAGGGCATTTGGTAAAATTAAATGTTCAGTCCTAATGAAAACAAAGTGGGAATTGATGGGTACTTTCTTAACATGGTTAAAAAATATATCAAATCAACAGTTAACAGCAAAAACCTTTCCAATATAATCAGGAACCAAATACGTTTGCCTTCTACGACAACTTTTATTTAACGATGTTCTAGAAGTTCTGGTCAAGCCTTAAGAAAAAAGTAATTAGGTATTAAATCAGAAAACCAGAGATAAATGTGTCCTATTTGTTGTGAACAGAATTGAGTACCTTGAAAAACAAAGAGAGTACACAAAAACAGATTAGGAATAATTAGATGGGTGCATAGGGGGGTGGACAAGCGGAGCCCCAGGGGACTGGAGTAAACTTGGACATAGTCCTAATGCTGTGTGCTCCTGTGAACCTTCTGCTCTTAATAAACTGGCTCCCAGAAGCAAATAAGCAAATAATCAAACACCAAACTTTCATCATCCCCAGCTTCCAAAGAACTTCCACTTCGTTCTGCTCAAACAGCTTTAGGAGAGATGTGCTTGTTCCACATCAGGCATGTGGGGCACAGAGACTTTGCACTGGCTCTTTTAGTCAAACCACTAACTGCACGAGAAAGGGGAGAGACATTTTAGGCAAAAACAAAGAAGAAGATAGAGGCCGTGCAGTACTGTCTGGCAGCGGGCGAAACTCAAGGAGGGGACCTCCTTGCAGGTAGTGCAGTATCACTGGGTATAAAAGGTGAACCAGGAGGCACAGAGGGTGAGCCGAAGAGATAAGCAGGGGTCAGTGTAGAGAGATGGTCTTTAACATCCAGGCCAGTGATCTTGTATATTATTTTGTAAGAGATAATACCCATTGCAGGGATGTAACATAATCAACTCACATTTATGTTGGGATTTGAATAATAATAGCTGCCATGGGAAATTCTTTTGTTTATAATTCTCAGTTCTACAGTCTTTGAGGGGACCCAGAGCAGAAGGAATCGAGTGGCATATTTGATGGGGGATGCGGTGATACATAGGGGACAGTCATTAAATGCTTGGTGATTGAACTGACAGTACTCATGGTGTGTGGGCATGAGCTGTCATATTTAAACCCTTTGGAAGTAAAGAGTTCTTTTGAACAATTACCACTTGACTGAGCATTTTGATAAACTATAATGATCTTTGGGCAGTAACACATAATATAAGAATTCCATCATTTTCAGTTACCTTCATATCCAAGTTCTTAGAAACATTTTCTAGGGAAGATATGAGCTCTTGAATCGTATTTTCAATTTGCCGGTACTCGTGCCTGATGAAATGAATGTCTCCAGAAAGCTTCACAATGCTGGCATCACATCTGGTGGCAAGATGGACATTGGTCATAACATTTTAAATACTACAGTAGGATCTGTGCATTCATTTGATGGCAAAAGTTCTAAACTTCTTTGAATAATGAGTTGGTAGATGTAGGAGCATAAATAGGACTCTTCTTAATTTTCCTCTTCTCTTCCTGATGAGAGAGAAACCAGGCTGGATAATAATACTCTGGGCCAAACCAGAGAACTGAGTTGGACTAGGAGAAGACATTGGGGTTAACTGGGGAGAAATTTTAGATTTTTCAGCCTATTGTTAACTCAGTCATAGGAGTTCCAAAAGGTTTTTATATTTGGGGAATATTTTCTATATATAATGTGTGTGCGTGTGTGTGTATACACACGCACACACACATATACACACACACGGAAGAAAGATAGAAATTCTATAAGTCAAATAAATTTTGAATATATTATATATGTCGATTTTAGTTAAAATATTATATTGAATTTTAATGTAAGAAAAGGTAACTAGTAAAAAATTTAAAAATTGCTGAACTTAAGATACACACACACACACACACACACACACACACATATATATATATATATATATATATATATATATATATATATATATATATATATATACTAGAGGCCCAATGCACAAAATTCATGCATGGGTACGGTCCCTAGGCCTGCTGGCAATCAGGGCCAATCTGTGTGGCAACCAGCAGGGCGACTGGGGGGCGGGGGGGCTCCCGCTGGCACCCGCCTTGGCTGGCCTGGGGCCTGCGGGCTGGGGGCAACTCCTGCATTGAACATCTGCCCCCTGGTGGTCAGTGCATGTCATAGTGACTGGTCGTTCTGCCATTTGGTCGATTTGCATATTAGGCTTTTATTATATAGGACATGTATACCTTCACTACAAGAGATATTTGTTTCTTAAAAAATGTTATATAAAAAGCTATTGTAAGTTGAGAAACCAAGATGGCGGCATAGGTAAACACCTAAACTGCTGCCTCGCACAACAATTTCAAAACTACAACTAAAAGACAAAACAGACATCATCCAGAACCACAGGAAAGCTGGCTGAGTGGAAATACTACAACTAGAAGGAAAGAGAAAAGCACATGGAGACTCAGAGGAGCTGCAAAAGGCTGAGGTACAGAGACGCGTGCGCATGGAGAGGACGGGCAGCTGAGTGCCTGCAAGGCTATCCCAAGTGGGAGGGAGATGGAAGCTCCCGACTGCACTGAACCCCAGTTCCAGGAGAGACCCCGGGGACCCAGACTCATACAGGAGGAATCTGGACTGTCAGGAAAAGAGAAAAGCACACGGAGACTCAGGGGAACTGTGAAAGGTAGAGGTTTGGAGGCGCGCGAGCGCGAGCGGAGAGGACTGACTGCTGAGTGTGCCGCTGGCTTTCTCTAGTGGGAGGGAGACGGAAGCTCCCAACTGCACTGAACTCCAGTTCCGGGCGAGAATCTGGGAACCCAGACCCATTTGGGGAGAAACTGGACTGTCTGGCAGCGGGCAAAACTTGAGGGCGGCTTTCTCTCAGAGATGCTTGCAGTGATTACTGAGGGACACTGAGACCCAGGGGCCTCATGGGGCAGGGCTGACAGGAAGCCAAGGCTATCTGCTCCATCCTGAGACTCTGCCCCATCCAAGCTGAGCACAGAGGCTTTTGCAGTTTTGCAAGTCTTGTCTCATAAGGGTGTCTCCAGCACAGAAGTTCTCCCAGCGTAGACACAGCTGATCCTCACAGCCAGTTGGCCTGGAGGTCATTTCCTCCCAGTGATACCAACAACAATCAAGACTTAACTACAACAAGGCTGTGCACACAGTCCACAAAGGGGTGCATCAAGAGTGTCCACCTCATGTAACTGGGGAGGCTGAGCCACTGGGCCCTATAGGACACCTCGCACACAAAGCTACTCTACCAACTCAGGGAAGCAGTGAAAATGCGGAGACAAAGAAACAGATCACAAATGAAAGAAATGGAGGAAAGCAAACGACTGGATATAGAGTTCAAAACCACGGTTTTAAGGTTTTTCAAGAATTTCTTAGAAAAGGCCGATAAATTTAGCAAGACCCTCAAGGATATGAAAAAGGACCAACTAAAAATTAAACATACACTGACTGAAATAAAAAATATTATACAGAGACCCAACAGCAGACTAGAGGACCGCAAGAATCAAGTCAAAGATTTGAAATACAAAGAAGCAAAAAACACTCAACTGGAAAAGCAAAAAGAAAAAAGAATCCAAAAATTTGAAGATAGTGTAAGGAGCCTCTGGGACAACTTCAAGCATACCAACATCAGAATTATGGGGGTGCCAGAAGAAGAGATACTGAAAACCTATTTGAAGAAATAATGACTGAAAACTTCCCCCACCTGGTGAAAGAAATAGACTTACAAATCCAGGAAGCGCACAGAACCCCAAACAAAAGGAATCCAAAGAGGACCACACCAAGACACATCATAATTAAAATGCCAAGAGCAAAATTCAAAGTGATGAATAGCAAGAACCTACAACCAAGATTACTCTACCCAGCAAAGCTATCATTCAGAATTGAAGGTCAGATAAAGAGCTTCACAGATAAGAAAAAGCTAAAGGAGTTCATCACCACCAAACCAGTATTATATGAAATGCTGAAAGGTATTCTTTAAGAAGAGGAAGAAGAAGAAAAAGGTAAAGATAAAAATTAGGAACAACAAATACATATCTATCAACAAGTGAATCTAAAAATCAAGTGAATTAAAAATCTAATGAACAGAATAAACTGGTGAATATAATAGAATCAGGGGCATAGAAAGGGAGTGGACTGACAATTCTCAGGGGGAAAGGGATGTAGGGGGTGTGGGAAGAGACTGGACAAAAATCATACACCTATGGATGAGGACAATTGGGGGGAGGTAAGGGCAGAGGGTGGGGTGGGAACTGGGTGGAGGGGAGCTATGGGGGGGGAAAAAGAGGAACAATTGTAATAATCTGAAAAATAAAGATTTATTAAATTAAAAAAAGCTATTGTAGATTGGACTCAGATTTTTTATACTTACCCTTTCAACTTTAGACATTATTTATTGACCATATGCCAAAACTTGAGGAAATAAGTTTATATACTGGTTTATTCAAAAGTTTTTGTTCATAATCTTCTATTTTAAAATGTCAAGTTATATGACATTTACACTGTGTTCTGTTACTAGATTTCCCACTGTTATTTAATCTTCATTCTACATTTAGATCCTGTGTTCACTGACAGTCTTTTTAAACCATGATTTCTTTCCTGAGATCCTTATATTGATTTATTCCTTGGTTGGCCAGATTTTGCCATCCAGATTTCAAAAGAAGGCCTTAGGAGTATTGGAATCAAGTTCTTGAGTGCTTGAGAATGCCTATCTGTTCTCTTATCCTTGAAAGGTAACTCGTTTAAGATAACATTACTGGGTTACTTTTTTCTTGTTCAGAACATGGTGGGTTTTGCTCCATTCTTTTCTGGCATTGGTTAAGGTGGAGAAATCTGAGGTGACTACATTTTTTTCCCTTGTTTCATGTGATCTGTCTTGTCAACCTAGATATCTAATGATTCTTTCTCATTAACTTCAACCAGGATATCTTGGTTTAGTTGTTCTTATATTAATTTTTCCAAGGTTACTTTTTAAAATTTTTTTATTTCGAGCTACAAATTCAAATCTCTTATATCCTGGAGTATTTTTCTTCTGAAGACTTTGTTTTGCTGCTTCCTCAGGAACTCCTATCAGGTAGATGTGGAATGAGTGTTATTTGTCTGCCATCAATACCATTTCTCTATAAGCATTTTTATATTGAAAAACATTTTCTCTTTATTTTGTCTCTTTATTTTGTGGTTTGCTCATGCTTGTTGTTGTGGTGTGTTTGTTTTTTTTAATAACTATTACCTTTAGTTGTATTCATTCTATTTTGGGACGTCTAAACTTGATTTAATCTTTGTAATATTTTAATTATTTTTTTTTCACCTTATTCCTGAGTAATTAGTCTACCTATCTCCTTTTGTTATCTAATCATCTGTTTGGGGGGAAACCCTTTTACCTCATATTTTTATCAAAGTAAAATATGCCTAAAGTTTAAAAGTCAATAATAACTAACAGGCTAATAATTATAGTGGTTCCTTGCTCTGCCTCTCGATCCTGCTCCCTAGAGGCAAGTGCCACCTTTACTCCTAGTTGCAGAGGCTCCTGGGACAGCCAACTCCTAAACCTTTTCAGAATTCTGTGGTGCAAAACTAAGTCATTTTCAGCTTATCTCACAGCTTTTCGTTTTATTATGTCTGTCAGTTTCCACATGTCCATCTGTTTTCTAGGTTCTAATATTTCTGTGCTGATATCGCCAGTCTTTGTGAATTGATGTTTTAAAGAGAAAATCTTTTTACTATAGATTTGTGGGGCTTTTGGAAGAAGCAAAATTACATGTACCTGTTCAATCTGCAATCTGTTATGTTTCTTTTTGGTCTTAATTTCTTTGAAACCTTGAACCCTTCCTGTGTTTTTCTGCGTAATTCCTCTTATAAGATGTATTCATCAGCCTTATGTTTTTATCTTTATCTTCTATCTATCTATCTATCTATCTATCTATCTATCTATCTATCTATCTATCTACCTACCTACCTACTATCATCTGTCTATCATCGATGTTGGTGGTGGTGATTTTTTATGCACAGGGTGGATTCTTCCTAACTACTTTTTAAAACGGTTCCGGCTACCTGCAGATTAGCGAGTATGTGGTTTGGTGCAGAGCAGGTTATATCCTCTATGCAGGATCATAGCCTTTCCCTAGTCAGGTTTTTTTTTTTTTTTGGGGGGGGGGCACATCTCCCCATTTTCTCTTCAAAATCCAGATTGTGTATCTCACGGCAGATCATTGTCATAGATTCTGTGTTGTGACACTAGCCTCCTCTCCTTCCTCATCATGTTGCACTTCAGCGCGTTTCTCTCGGGCATAAATGGAAAGAGGGAGGTAGGTCCTAGATGATGAGTAGTATGCTTACGTCTTCAGCTACACCTCCCCAGCGTTCTGCGTTGCTGACCTGAACCTCTACAGGGGCATCTCTTATCTCTCCTGCGAGCCACCCAAGCCCCTCAGTAGTGGTGCTCTATTCAAATTATTTGGCCTACACTTTTCAAGATTATGAGCCTTGTTTTGAAGGAAATCATTGTATTTAAGGTCTGGGAGGACTCTATCAGTCCAAATACCAGTATTTGGTAAGTGTGATCTGCTTGGGGTCACCGGTTGTGGCAACTTCCATACTATATTAAAGATGGAGGTTTTGTTTTCCTTTTATTTTTAACTTGCATCGAGACATCTCAAGTGAGAAGAGTGGAATAAACATGTCTGTACTATCTTTAATTAGAAGTCCCCACTCTTTACCTTTTAAAAGTTGACAATATCCATAATACCATTGTTTCTTCAAAGGGGGTGCCTTTTGCTTCTAATCTCACATAAACACAATTTGTCATTTTTTTTCATATGTGGATTTGTCGCAGGGTCCCAAATAGCCAATGGTGGCCCGAGAGGGTTGGCCTCCTCTGGCTGCTGCTGCAGAGGGTGAATCAGAGCCATCCCTTTACATGCTCGCCTTTTCCTCAATGTAGCTAATCTATTGAATAGAGGAGCGGGCTTCAGAAGCAGGGCAGACAACTCTGAGAACACCATCTCATTGGAAGTACTGGCTTTTAGACTGCCACTTTATTGGGATGGAAAATATGGTGTCAAATGTAAAACATATTATAGTTATCAAATACAGAGTTTGATTTATGAAGCAATAAAATGCTAAGAATCATGTTAAAAAATCAACTTAATTTCACTTGTGCCAAAATGCTAACTGAAATTAAGGTCAATATATGTGGAAAGATAGTAATTAATCTGCCTCAGTTTGTCCATTAGTCAATTGCATGTCAAAAATACAGACAAGGAAGAGGAGAGGAAAAGTGAATTTAAGTCTTAGGGCTTTCAGCCAGATTCTGTTGCAGATGACCAAGTAGATTGAAGAAACTTTCATATAAGGAAGACATTTCAAGGAAAAATAAGACCTTGTCTTCAAACCACTGCTTAAGATTGAAGGGCAAGGTAAGTAAGCAGTTGTGGGGGAAGGTGAAGGAATAGGAGCCTCTTTCTTTTCACTCTTCCCTCAGACACACCAAATAAACTTCTGCTTGTGGATCAATTCCCTCTGAAGAAAAATATGGAAACTAGTTTAGAGACTCTTTACATATGGGATGAATAAGAAAATGTCTACATCGAAATGGATAGGAAAAGCTGAGACACACGAATGCCCACAAACTCCATCCCTAGCACAGTGCCTTGCAATTGGAAGGGAGCCCCCAAATCCCACCTTCTTCCTGAGGAGTGAAGGGTTTGAACTACACATCAAACACTTCAACTTTTGTAGCTGCCATCTGGAAGACTGGTTCCCATTCTCTGAGAGCTGATGGGGTTCATGTGGGCATCCCCTGGGACCACAGAAAACAAAGAGGTGGTTTTAAATGGCCACATTATTTTAAAAAACGGGCAAAGGGCCTAGCCGGTGTGGCTCAGAGGTTGAGCATCAACCTATGAACCAAGAGGTCGCCAGTTTGATTCCTAGTCAGGGCACATGCCCAGGTTGCAGGCTTGGTCCCCAGTAGGTGGCGTGCAGGAGGCAGCCAGTCAGTGATTCAATGATTCTCTCTCATCATTGATGTTTCCATCTCTCTCCCCTCTCCCTTCCTCTCTGAAATCAATAAAAATATATTTTAAAAAAATGGGCAAAGGACCCGAATAGACATTTGTCCAAAGACAACATACAAATGGCCAACAGGTACATGAAAAGATACTCAACATCACTAATCAGCAGGGAAATGAAAATCAAAACCATGATGAGATATCACCTCAGACCTGTTAGGATGGCTATTATATAAAAAAAAGAGAGAAAAATGATGAGTATATGGAACAAAGGGAACCTTTGTACACTGTGGGCAGGAACATAAATTGGGACAGCCGTTATAGAAAACAGTATGTAGGTTCCTCAAAAAACTAAAAATAGATAACACCCTGCAATCCCTCTTTTGAATAACAGTATATCCCCAAAGGAAATGTATTCAGTACCTGGAAGAAATATCTGTACTTCCATGTTCATTGCAGCAATATTCACAATAGCCAAGTTATGGAAACAGCCTAAGTGTCTGTTGATGGATGAATGGAAAGAAATTGTGACACACACACACACACAAACACACACACACACACACACACACACACACACACACACACGAATATTTTCAGCCTCAAAAAAGGAGGAGATATTAGCATTTGAGGCATGTATTAACCTGAAGGGCATTATAAGTAAAATATGCTAGACCCATAAAGACAAAAACTCCATGATCTCACTTATATGTGGAATCTAAAGAAGTCAAATACACAGAGGCACAGAGTGGAATGTGGTTATCAGGGATGAAAGGTGGGAAAAATGGGAAGATGTTGGTCAAAGTGTACAAAGATTAGTTAAGGTTCATCAGTCTAGAGATCTGTAGTCTAAAGCATCATAACTATCTGTCTAATCTTCTATCTATATAAAAGGCTAATATGCTAAATGTCTGACCACCCGGGTAATGACGTCAAGTAGCAACACCTGGCTTCCTCTCCCCAGCGACGACTAGCCTCAGGTGGAAACACTTTATACTGTAACCAAATGTCTGTGAAGCATTTTCCCATGCCTCGTCTCATTTGATCCTCACAGAAGTCCTGGAGTAGGTAGAAAGGAGACTCAGTGGAATCCTATTTTCTTTTCATTATCTGGAAAACGGAGTTTTAGGAAGCTTAGAAACTTGACCTGACTGAAAAGAAGTAAGAAATGGTGGACCTTGAAAATGACTTCAGGTTTTCTCACTGCACAGAATATAGTCAAACACTGCTGCAGTTAAATATTTTACCTTTTGTTCTCCCTGCATGATCTACAATAATAATCTGCTTTGTATTGATATTTACTGCTGTGTTGCTGACAATTACCTGAAAGAAAAGTTGGGGTGCTTCACTGGGCTGGAAAAAGTTTAGCTACATTAGAAAGCAGGTCTAATTGAGCAAGTTTATTCTCTCTCTATATATAAAAGGCCAAGTTGACTCGCACATGCGCAATACATATAAAGCTCTCACTGGTGCCAATTGCACGTGTGTGTTTCGACCTGTCACTGTCGATCGTGAATTTGGTTGACACTTCTATTTTAGAGAAAGGGCAAATAGCGATATTAAAATATTTTTCTAATTAATTTCCTTTCAATGTGCACAAATTTGTGCACCGGGCCACTAGTATTTAATACTGTATTGAAGAGTGGAAATGTACTAGGAGTAAATTTCAGTGGCTCTGTTCACAAAAAAAGGCACTATGTGAGGAGAAAGTTAATTAGCTTGACTGTAGTATTTTATGATGGATAAGTATATCATCAGGTTGTACACCTTAAATATACACACTTTTTATTTAAAAAAAGAAAACAAAACAAAAGAATGAGCAAAGAAAATTATACATCTTCTCCTTGATATTATTTCATTTCTCTCTTGGCTTCAATTAAATCTGTTTGTTATTTTGTCTTGTATATAAGACAGGATTTACAAGAGTAAAATAAGAGATTTGTAAATAGTTTGCAGAAGGAAAGAAATGGTTGGAGTGTTATCAGTATACCACCAAATGGAGCCAAATCCCAAGTTTCATTCAAAACAGATGTTTGGTGTTTATCTTCTTTGCAAAATTATGGCACATCTAAGTAGAGTGTTTGTTTTATTATCTTGCTTCATAACTTACATAAAAATGATACATTCTTTTGTATGTATCAAATATATATAATAAAGTAGGAATTTAATATATTTTTAAAATATACTATATAATAAAAGGCTAATATGCAAATTGTCTCCTCAACTGGGAGTTTGACCAGGGGTTGGGCTGGCTGGCCAACCGCCCATGGGCCCTCCCCACCGGCCAGCCCTGCCCTGATTGGCCCTGATCGGGGCAGGCTGACCAGACCCCATCCATTCATGAATTCACGCACCGGGCCTCTAGTAAGGTATATTTTATACATAGTATAGTTAATTATATATGCATATATGTATGTATATATATAATATGTATATATAATATGTGTGTGTGTGTGTGTATATATATACTGTAGATTCTGCTTCCCTAAAGTCTGTGTTGTGTTACCTGGCCTGAACTTTCATGACTAGGGCTTAGTTTAGGCCCTTGACATTTCTTACTGTTTTTTTGCTGCCATAGGCTTCCTTCTTCCTATACCCCATCAATTAAGTTACACTAGAATGTCACTACAAATTATGTCATCCATTTACTTAAAATTTTCCCATGGCTATCTATAACCTTCTACATAAAGTTCAAACTCTTTAGCTTGACCCATGAGGTCCCTCCTAATTCTGAACCACTTCTCTAGCTTTATCTCCCAATCTCCCATCTCTCTCTAAATGCAAATCCCAAAATATCAGAACTAAAATACTCTTCTCACAGGTAGGCCCTTGAACATGTCATAATAAGTCATCCTTGGTTCTTTTGAACCTGTTATTCCTCTTTTGTGAAGTACCTTTCCCACCCTTCCTTGTGTAGCTGACTGCTACCCAAATCATTCACAACTCATCTCAAGTGTCACCTCCTCCAGGAAGCCTCCCCTGCCCCCCAATCTAATTTGGATATTCCCAGAGCACCCAGGTTTTCATTATAGTGCTCACCTCATTACTTATATTTGTGGCTTTTTTTCCCCAGGTAGACTGTAAACAGCTATGGGAATGGGGACTGTGTTGCTGAATCCCTAACTCCTATCACATTGCCTGGCATATAAGTGCTTAATACATTTTTGTTGAGTTGGATGGAGAAGTTTGTCTTAGGTATTAATCACCTAATTATTATTTGGTGATTAATACTTCAGAGTGATTAACAAGATGGAGGTAGGGGTAATCCAGGAGTGAGGAAAGAGGTTCTGGCAGAAGATGTAGAGATGGGAAGGTGTTCATGGTCAGCCATTTTTGATGTTTCTACCAGAGTGGTCCTGCCATTGTAAATGCCTAAAGGTATTTACTGAATGTATACCATTAATTCTTTTTATTTAGAAATCTCATACATAAGATGTTACTCAAAATTGTATGTATTGGCAGTAGATGCCTTTCGTTAGATTTTACATGTAATTCTTATATATTTTAAATGTTTAATCAGAATTTGATACCTTTGGGGATTTTATATGTGGTTATGAGGGTCTGTCTTTGGATGTTGGCATTTGGACACTGAGGGCTGTAAAGACAAGAATTAAACTAGACATTCTGTATAAGGGCGCTTTTCTGTAACCTTGGATCTCACAAGGAAGCATGAGGTTTTCAAATTCTATGACACACTTTTACAACTACCATCTCATAACTTAAGCTTAATATAAAGACAGTACCTTGTTTGGCACAACATGGAACTTATTTGGGAATGAGAATTCAGTGGCCAAGAGCTGACTGCTAAACATTAATTAGTTAATGTGCTGCTTCTCACCTGGCTACTCTTCCTCGAAGGTCTCCGACTCCTTGAAGGTGTCTGCTGTTCAGCTCCTGGACTGCAAAATTAGTCCCTGTGGCCGCCTGGTCTCGAACTCTTATTTGGTCTTCTAAAATCTGTAAGTTTGAGTCAAAATTCCTATTAATTTCTCTTCCCACATGATAAGAAAATATCGTTTAAAGCAGAGGTTAAACAATTGAATGCATTTCCTAGTTAGGCTGATAGTGACAGTCCAATGTCAGAGAGAAGTGATCCCTGCTTTTTTGCAAGGAGGCAGCGATGGCTTGATTCCGGCTGATTGTTGCCAGGAGGGAATGATGGTTTCACAGTGTTTAAACAGAAGCCAGAACTCCAGATTTTATGTTAAGTCTCTCAATGTTTAAATATTGACATGTTACTCAGACTCCGCCCTTAGTCATGTCTTCATTATGTCGTGGTGTTCTGAAGTGGAGCTGACTGCTCCATACCACCAGGTTGGAGGTCCCAAGAACAGAATTTTTGAAAATTTTTTGCACTAATAATATAAATATTAATTTAATAATTGAAAAAATTTTGCTTGCCCATAGAAAGTAAAATGATGTCACTTAAACAAATTCCAGTGTAAAGTCAGGATATATAAAAATAATTTATATTTAGTCAGAAAACAGTGAGAGTGTGGGACTTTGGAAAACAAATTTGTGGTGTGGAAAAACATCCAAGTTTAGTTGCTGTGTATGACCAAGGCCTGAACTATATTTAAACTTATATTTATGAATTTTCTGAGGAAAAGAAGGTATTTTATAGCAAGCAAATTATAGAAATTTCAAAGGCCATATACAGAATCATAAGCTGGCAGATCAAGAAATTTTTTAGAGCAAATAAAGCTTTAATTGAAAACAAAAAAGTGTTGAAAACACTAGCTAGAATTTTTTATTGTTTGGTTTTTATTTGTTTTTGCATGTGTGTAGATGTCTCAGTCTGGGTTGCTATACATATAAAAATACCACAAGCTGAGTAGCTCACAGTTCTTGAGGTTGAAAGTCCAAGATCGGGGTGCCAGCATGGCCAGGTTCCGGTGAGTGCCCTCTTCTGGGTTGCAGACTGCCAACTACCTAGGGAGCTGTGTGGAATCTCTCTAATAAGGATACTAATCCCATTCACCAACATTCCACCCCCACAGCCTAAGCATGTCCCCAAGGCCCACCTCCTACTACCACCACATTGGACAATATGAATTTTGGGGACACAAACATTCAGATCATAACAGTAGGTGTTGTTATACTTTGTTTTGGTAGAGAACAGTGATGAAAGGGAACTTGCCCTACTAAATTTTATAAAAAAGGATAAGTAAATCAGTGTAGCTACAGAGATATGTATAGCTAAATAGATAAATGGAATTAAGTCGTTGGTAAATTTAAGAAAGAAATAGGCTATATTTGAGACTCACAATTCAGTGGGGAAGGAATTTCACAAATGGTATTGGGCTCTCTGGTAACTTATTTAGAAAACAATCCATTTAGATCCTTATGTCATACATCAATGTAGATTTTAGAAAAAAATATTATAAATAAATAAAATGTTAAACCATAAAAATGACAGATAATAGAGGAGATTATTTCATCTTTGAATAAAGAAATTTATATTTTTAAAAGTAATGAGAGCAACCACAAAACCAAATATGGAATGGTTAAGTTTATAAAAAGCTTATAAAAACATTATAAATATAATTAAGATAAAAACAACAAACTGGAAAAACAACGGTCACTACCGAAGGTTTCAGTGCTGTGCTACAATCAGGATGCACCTGTTTGCGAGAGTCAACAGCATTTACCTCTTCTCATCTTTGTGTTCAGTAACATACTGTTGGTATTCAAAATCAATCATAGAGTATTTATACCATGCAAACAGGCAAACACTGCAAATCATATTTTTATCACCCAGAAAAAATTGATTGCTGATTGTTAAACACTAATGTACCACTGGTTATTATTCTTAATTAATAAAAAAGCACATCAAGTCAATAAAAATTAAAAAGCACTAACTTCTCCCCCAAATAAATTGACTAAAGACATTAACAGATTATTGACAGAGAGAATGCAAATAATTATGTCACTTTGAAGAAATGAAAAAAAGATCTCATTTCTATCCCATCATATTAGCGAAGATTGAAACAATAAATCTCAAGGCTGGCATCAGCACAGTGAAGAAAGTACGTTCATATAATGCTAATGGAAGTATAAATAATGATAAGCTTTCTGGAAACCAACTTAGAAAAATGCATCAAAAGTTTTCACAGTGTTCATCCCCTGGTAATTCTATTCTAAGAATATGTAGAATAGAAATAATCCAAATGCCGACACATATCTATGCACAAATATATTTCAATATTAGGAGAATAATTAGGCAAGTCGTGGTGTATGTAGCATGCAAAGAGCTTTTAATGACATATAAAAAAGAGTTTATGACATAATTTTATATTCAAGATTGTGCTTACAAAAGTATTCCCAGCTTCCTGAATGAAATGTCTGGAAGGACTAGAGGGAGATACATCTGAGTGTAGAGATTACAATTTGTTGCTAGAATTGTGAGAAATTTTTTCCCAGGTTTTAAATTTTTTCTCTTAAAATTTCAAAATAATTACAATGAACAAGTATTATTTTTGTAAGTTGGGAAAAAACACAATAAAGCAATGTTACACATAAAATTCTTTTCTTGAGTTAAAAATTTTAAATTAATTAAAAAACTTAAAATAAGTTAATTTTAAAACATAATTAGCTGGCAGGTTAAAAAATAAATAACTTGATTTTAAAAAGGAACAAGCAACTTAACGGCTGCAATTATGGTTAATTATAAATTTTTTCCATTCATACATAGATCTATCTTGCTGGCTAATTTGCAAATAGGCTGATCTGGTTAATGAGTTTAGATTCTTTTAAAATACTTGAATAGCATTCATTCCTCTACAAAATGTTTATTACTTGATAGTCAGTTATTTACTAAAGGTAGCCTAATAATTTCTTCTTCATAATATTTTTTAAAAATATGTATTTTTATTGATTTTAGAGAGGAATGAAGAGGGAGAGAGAGATAGAAACATTAATGATGAGAGACAGTCATCGATCTGCTGCCTCCTGCACACCACCCACAGGGGATTGAGCCTGAAACCTAGGAATGTGCCCTGAGCAGGAATCAAACTGAGACCTGGTTCATAGGTCGACACTCAACCACTGAGCCATGCAGGCTGGGTTCTTCTTCATAATATTTTAACTATATTTTCTTCAGCCTTTAAAACATTTTCTAATTCAGTTTTCTGCACAATCAGAGCAGTCCTCCTCATTTTTCCTATATATGCCAAACCTTTAATAGGATTGTAAATATTTTGAGATTTCATAATTTTTGGAAAATGTTTCAGCTCTGTCTTTTTTCAGAGCTAATCTAAAATGATTATTATAGAAAAAGAAGCTCTTAGCGAAACTTCTAGAGATTTGGAAACATTTCTTCTCTTAATGCTAAGATGTTTTATTGGGGTATAATTAATATGTATTAAAATGTACAAATCAAAGTGTACATATGAAGATAATTGGATGAATATAATTCATCAAATAATTTTGATGAATATAATCAACTATGTAACAGCTACAGTACTCAGATCAAAATATAGAATATCCTAGAAGCATTTTGATATTTCTGAGAATGCTGTTCTCTTTCCAATCACCAAGAAGTTTTGACTGCTAAATTGGGATCTTATATTAGTACTTACCTGATTTTCTCATCATCTCAAAGGCACTGTTTCTCTTGTCACTTTCATGACACTTTATTATGCCTGGGAACAGCTTCCAAGGATTTTACAAGTGGCATTGACTTTTAGGCCCTGGGGTCAATTCAGTATATGCTCAGTACCAATAAAGTGCCTTTTAAAAGTTCACTAAGATTTTTTAAAATTCCTACACTTCCTCAAGTGCATTATGGGGTTTTCCACACCCTGTAGATTAAAAGTAAATTAGTAAATACAGTATTCTTAGTCTTAAATACAGTGTCATAAGGAAGTCATTGATGGGTCAATCTCATTTTTGTTTGTTTGTTTGTTTGTTTAGCCCATTTGCTCTGATAAAAGGACATATGGGAGGGAATTGTTATCAATTCTCATGATAATTCCACACAGTTTGACCAGCTTTCTAAATTGTATTCTATGAAACCCTTGTCTGGAAGTTGCTACCCCAGATTAGTCAAGTCCATCAGCACTTTAAAAATAGGGCTGAAATATCTGTAGTTAAAAACTGTCTATTATGGTTTAACCCAAGCATTTTCTTTTTTGATCAGAAACTCTAGTTTACCTTTAGTAGCTTAAACATCATTCATTCATTCATCTATTCAGGAGATATTTACAGTGCTGACTACCTACCAGCACTCTCATTATCTGGTGTGGGATTTAGCAGTGGACAAAACAAAGTCCCTGCCCTCATGGACATTATATTTTAGAAGGGGAAAAAGCAACAATAAACAAATATAGACCATGGTAGTTTGCGATAAGTGCTACGGATAAAAGCAATGGAGGGCTTCACTTCTGAACACTCAGGAAACTATTCACTCCAATTCTGGCCCCATAGTCTCTCCTTGGCATTCAGGTGTGGGTTTCCCTCTCTGTGAAATAAATGGCTTTGCTTCAAATCTCCTTCCTGCTGTTTTCTGTGGAGTTCTGCAAACAAAGTCACATGTGATAGCATCTTTCATATTTCCAGTGATCAGATTGTCTCTCCCTAGTGACTAATGTCAATCACCACTCCCCTGAGATCCAATTTTAATGAAGAATCAGCCAAAGGAGTCTTCCACTTAACCTACAATAACACTCAATTCCAGTAAAGCCTGGGAGACAAAAACGGGCTAAGAACTGTCCTCTGTTAACTCTGGGTAACCTCAAAAGGCTCTGCTTCTGCCTGGCTGAGCGTTGAGCTATTAACCAGGAGGTTCCCAGTTAGGGCACATGCCTGGGTTGCAGGCTTGATCTCCAGTGTGGGGTGTGCAGGAAGCAGCCAATCAATGATTCTCTCTCATCATTGATAGTTCTCTCTCTCTCTTCCTTCCTCTCTGAAATCAATAAAAATACGAAAAAGAAAAAAAATAACAGAGGGCTTAAGGGAGATTGTGGCTGTTGGGGGGCGGGGAGGGAGGGTTGGGTGCTATTTCATAGCATGTCAAGGAAATCCTTTCTGATAAGGAGATATTTGAGCAGGGACCTGAAGGGAGTGAAGAACATTTCATTGGAATTTCGAGGGGAAGATGATCGAGCCAGAGTGAATAAGTAGCAAGTGCAAATGCCACGAAGCCAGAGTATTTGGTTGTTCTAGGAAGAGCAGGGAGGCAATATGGACAGAGTGAAAGAAAGCAGTGGGACATGGGGGTCAGAGAGATTTTGGGGGTCAGATTGTAAGGGGCCTATGAACCAGCAATAACAATACACTATAAAAGCCTCTATTTGAAATGATTGCATTAATATAATCTTGGAGATTTACACTAAGATAAATACCTTAGCATAATGTTTGACATAATGTTAAAAAACAGTTGTCTTTGTTGTTACATACATGTTCAACAAACATTTTTTGAATATAATTTCTTTTACTTTTTTGGCATAAACGAGCAGTTGGAATATTGAACTGTTTTCCTCAGAGGTAATTACATTGTCATCACTTAAACTTAAAAAATAGCAACTCATTTCTATAGCTGAAAAATGACATTGGTGGTTGATAGTCTTTGACAAGCAATGATGCCAACATGTGGGAAATAAAGAACTACCTCAATGTTTTGGCTGAGATTTTTGACGATGCTGGTGATGGTCTGGATATGGTTTTCCAGTAACTTCCTGGCAAGCAGCTCCTCTTTTCGAAAGCCTTGGGTCCCCTGAAGACAAGCAGAGATGTCCTCTTTGATGCGGAAAGCTTGCTCAAGGAGGAAAGCGATGGTGCACTCCTGGCTGTGCAGTTTGTCTTCTATCTGACTTCTCTGGGTGTTTGGAATGGCAGGAAGGAAAGAGTGACCCCTGGTCAGGAAAGAGAAACAACACCAGGGCCGTTACAAGAATGAGCTTGGAGGAGCCAGCACCAGTACTCTGTATGCTCACTTCTGCATTTTCTCACCTGTGAGAAGTCTGGTTGGACTTGAGCACCTGCATGGTTAGAATCTTGGTTTATATCTCATCTAAAAAGCAGTTCTGACCTACTCCTTGATCTTGTAGCATGCATTTTTCATGTTTCAAGCAGGAATTGTTCTATATCTTACCCATTATTCTAACAAGCCAAGTTGAATCCACATAAATTTAATACTTGTTAATTCTGTACTGTGAACAGGGCTGCTTTCTTATAGCTGTAAGAAATGAGAGCTCAAAGGCAAAGATTAACACATGAGTCAGAAGTTCAATGAAGAGTAAGAGGAAAAGATAAAAGCTAGGGCTATCTATCTATATATAAAAAGCTAAGTGACCATCTGACCAGTAGCTATGATGCACAATGACCAACAGAGGGCAGACACTCAACGCAGGAGCTGCCAAGCTGGGGTGACTTGGCAGCGGTTCTTGGGTGACGCACCCCGGAACAAGAGAGGAGGGAGCCCAATTCTGGGGTGTATCACCCGAGAACTGTCCTTTCGCAATCTGGGACCCCTCAGAGGATGTCGGAGAGCCAGTTTCAGCCCAATCCCCGCAGGCCAGGCTGAGGGACCCCATCTGCCAGAGGGACCCCACTCACTCAGCAGACAGCCTTTGAACCGCAGCACCACCCCAGGTGCGGCTGGCCGGGGGGGGGGGGACCATGGGAGGTTGGCTCCAAGGGCCTGTCTGGCCCAGTCCTGCCCTGCCGGCCACCTTATAATTAATTTCCTTTCAATGGGCACGAATCTGTCTCCAGGGCACTAGTTTAGTAATAAGGTAAAGAACATAAGATCCTGATAGCCCCCATTGGCATTAGCGTGTTACTCCTTCCTTTCACAGATAAACTTCTTGAAGGACTAGCTACTTTTGTGCTTAGTTTTGTGACCTAGTCTCTGAAGTCATACACCTGCATTTTTGCTTTAGTGTGTTCCTTAGAAGCAGGTCACTAAGTTCAGCCTACACTTTTGGGTGGGGGCAGTGGTAGAATTGGGCTTAACCTTTTAAAAAACCAACACTGTCACCATCATGTAAATGGCTTCTGTCTCTAGCTGTTCTTTCCCCTGCACCCCGTTCTCCCGATGCCATCAGGACAACGTTGCTGGAAAGCAAATCGGGAGTCGTTCTGAGGTGAGGGTCTAGGGCCTGAGAAGTGATGGGGGTTCTGTGGGGCTCACAGGACAAACTCGGGGCCCGTGGAATAAGCTGCTATCCCCCATGGCCGGGGCTTCCTGTGGCTATGCAGAGCCCATGGGTGAGGCTCGTTCAGCCACAGTGCACCTCTGCTCAGCCCTGGTTGGTTCTCGGGGGATCCTCTTAGCTCCAGCTCCCCAGGAAAATCGAAGCTCTCAGCGAGCGAGAGCTGAGGTCTAGAGTGAACAAGTCAGTAAAGTGAATCTGCCCCTGAACAACATGACAGCTGGGGAGGCAGAGCACAGGAAGAAAGGAAATGGGTTCCAGCTCCCGGGGAGCTCAAGTTCCTGGGCTCACCATGGTCCTGACCAAACTGCTGAGTTTGCATGACCACTGTCTCCCATTTTCCCTCCCTCTTAAAACCTCAGAGGTCCTAGAGGGAGAAAATGAGAAAACGGGGAAAACCCCCTCGGGCAGTGGGCGGTAGGTTATACCGGTGGCTGTGGGAGGTGTAGTGGGTACTGTCATACGCCGGGAACGGGGGACTTACTCCCCAGCTTCTGGGAGTGCTGCCAGCGGACAGCCCTCAGCTATTAGCCTTCTCTGGAAACTGCCTTGGTGAAGAAGACACTGTGCCAAAGGCCATGCCCACTTCCTAGGGCAGCTCAACTTCCATGTTGGGCAGTGTGTGGGTCTAAGGGCCTGACACACTTGCTCTATCTCAGAACAACTTTGAGGACCATCCCGGCTCCAGAGCTCCTGGGATCAGCTGATACTTCCATTCCATCACATCACTTTTCTTCCTTCTCAATTGTTCCCCTTCCTTCACTTGCACAGGTATGCATCCCAGAGCACTCCACAGTAAACCAATCTCTGCCTCGAGCCTGTTTCCCGGGCAGCCCAACCTCAGTCAGGTGCCTGAGACGGACGGAGTTGTAAGTGGATAAAATGGGGAAGAGGGGCCACTGTAGTTCTGCTTTTGCTTCTCCCCTTATGGCCTTGGGACAAATTTCAGACTCTGACTAAGATCAGGCAAGGCAGGGACCTGTGTTGGTGAGAAGGTGAAACAATAATGACAACCAATTTGGGGAACAACTGACCTGGGGCAGTTGTTTCTACACTGTTCTACCTCCACATGCCCCAAGGTAGGAAAGCACCTGCTCACGGGAGCTGACAACACTCCACTGGAGACCAACATCTAGCTGAAATCCCTGGGAGCACATGAACTCCCAGGCCAAAAGAACAGGGCATTTGAGGAGCATAGTCTTTTAAAAAGCTGGCCAACAATGAAACAAGCTACTGGACAGCAGATTCCTACGGAAGATAAATAAAAAATATATACAATAAGAAATTGTTCAAAAGCTAATGAATGTATTAAGAGAAAAGATAAGGGAAGATATTAGCAAAATAAAAACAAAAAACTAGAAAACATAAAAAGCAAGCCAGTAGAAATATTAGGCATGAAAAACATAATAACTGAAATAAAGAAAAATTAAACATGGGATAAAGACGACAGAGGGATTAGCTGAAGAATAAAATAGAGATTTGGGAGATCAGATGAAGGAAATGTATGAGGCAGAAAAAGGAACAGTCACACAGTTTGGGGATAGCAAGGTCAGAATTTGAAACTCATGTCTGTCTGACTCCAAAATCAAATGTTAACCTTAACTCTCACGTTCCTATCTTTCTAGGAGATAATCAGCAGCAGCAGGGGACACAATTTGATTAACACTACTCATGTGACCTAACATAGTGGTAGCAGAATGACAGACAGACGTGTCCCCAAGCTCCATATCTACTCTTTCTTTACTTCTTCCTTTCTTGGTCTTGGCCGCTATTATCTCCTCTACTTTCCCTCCTAACAAAGACTGCATCCTCCACACAGCAGCTAAAGGGGTCTTTCTTAAAGTGCAAATGACAGCACTTGCCTATGTAAAACCCTCTGGTGGCTTACCATTCTCTGAGAATACAATCTTTGCCTGCTTTTCCAACCTCATCTCCTCCCACTATTCCCTCCATTCCCTTTCATTCAACCACACAGGCCCTCTTTCTGTTCCTCGAACAACAAGCTAGTTCCAAGCTCAGAGATTTGGCACCTGCTGTTTCTTCTGCTTGGAAAGCTTTTCTCTGCAGTCACTCCTGGCTGCCTCCTCATTGTTTAGTTCTCACCTCCAATGTCCCCTCCTGAGACAAGCCTTCCCCTCAGTCAGTTTCTATCATAATATCCCATTTCATCCTCTCCATAGCCATTTGTCATTACCCAAACTTATCTTCTTTACTTGTTCGTGGTTATATTCTTCCCTCCGTTACTAGAATGAAAGCTCCCTTTGCGCAGGCACGCTAACTTGTTCCACAACACTGAAAAGGGTGCCTGACACATAGTAGGTGGTCAGTGAGTGTTTGTTGACTGACTGACTTCTCTAGCTGGACTGTTTGTTCACTTAAGGCTCAGTTGTTGGAAAATTGGAGGAAAAAATGGTTTCATAAAGCTACAAGTTCTAAGAGCTTCAAGGATTACAGTTTCCTCTCTTAAGCAGCATAAAACACTTTTGCCTGGGTGAGATTCCTCTTCCCTACCACTTGCACATCTGAGCAATGAAGAAGGCTTTGCTAAGGGGTTTCATTAATCAGATTTGACTCAAAATGTTCTTCTGGAAAATTACCAAATGGAGCCTTGTCTAGATAAAATCCATTCTCTTAAAAACCCCAGCGTGCTGACAGTGCTACCCTGGATGTATGAGTCCCAGGCCGAGGGAGGAGGATGTCGGGCCCGGCTGATGGTGACACATAGCTTAGTGGTGGACTGCAAATTTGCTCATTTTTCTTGAGCAAGGGCTTCTTTCTCGCCTCTAGACAATGTGCAGCCTGAATTTGCCAATGAAAGGGTATCTGATCTTCAGTCTTCAGTTCTATACAGAGAATTGTAAATTATGCTGCATTCCTCTCATTTAGATTTTCTCTGAGGAGTTCCCAGTGTGGCAGACACTGTAGGTTACCTTGCCAATAGTCATCCTTCCCTTCTGGCTGATTTGCTTCATCCTCCTGCCCCCTGTGTCTTTCAGGGGAGGCAAGCTAATCATGGTGGTCCTGTTGTTCTGGGCTGGGATGCAGTTGGTTTAGGGAGGAGCATGTGAAGGAACTCTAGCCAGTGAGACTCCAGGAGAAGCCTGCGTGGGGCTTCTGGGTAAGGTTTCTTTGCCTTCAAGAAGAGACACACAGGAGGAAACTGTCCTCCTCTTTGCTGGATGTTGTCATGTCTGTGCTGGATAACGGGAACTCTTAAAGCCACTTGGTCATGAGGGAAAGATGATGGCAGGGAGGAAGGATAGAATACACTTGGGTTCTTGATGATATTGCTAAACCTTTAAATTAATCAAACTCTAGATTTTTTTTTATGTGAACTAATCAATGTCCTTACATTTAAGCCATTTTGGTTGGAATTTGTTTGTCTGGTGTTTTTTAATGTGCAGCTGAAAACACTGTATCTATATCAATAACTTACCAATAACAATTTCAGTTGCAATAGAAATATATCAGTTAGTCAGAATTTAACTGAATGTCTACTCTAGTCCATACACAATATACAATAGTTTCATCCCCCAAGGAAATTAGTCTAATTCAGTGTTTCTTACAAAGAAACTTGAATTAATATTATGGGGGTGGGGGAGGGAGGGATGCTGTTAAAATGCAGATTCATTGGCTCCACCATAGACCTACTAAATCATAATCTTGTGGGTGTGAAAGGGAGAGCAAGAATATGTATTTTAAATAAGCACTTATGTGCCCTGGCCAGGGGCTCCAATGGTTGGCGTATTGTCCCATACACCAAAGGTTGCTGGTTCAATCCCTGGTTGGGCACATGCGGGAGGCAACCGATTGATGTTTCTCTCTCACATCGATATTTCTCTCTCTCTCTCTCCCCCCGTCCTCTCACTCTAAAAATCAATAAAAACATATCCTCAAGTGAAGATTTAAAAAATAAATAAGTTTTTAGGTGATCCTAATGTATTCTAAAGACTGAACTGCACTGGTGTAAGGCTGGTAGTGCGAATCAGTAATAATAAAAGCCAGGGTATATAATAAACTGCTGACGTGTGAAATATGGAATATGAGCTCTCAAGTTATATAGATACTAGAGGCCCGGTGCACAAAAATTTGTGCACTGGGGGGGGGGGGGGGTCCCTCAGCCCGGCCTGCACCCTCTCGCAGTCTGGGACCCCTCGGGGGATATCCACCTGCTGGCTTATGCCCGCTCCCTTGGGGATCAGGCCTAAGCTGGCAGTCAGACATTCCTCTGGCAGGCTGGGAGCCCTTGGGGTATGTCTGACTAATGGCTTAGTTGGACATCCTTAGCGCTGCCGCGAAGAGGCTCCTGCCATTGTCGCTGCGCCAGCCAGCCATGAGCTGGCTTCTGGCTGAGTGGTGCTCTCCCTGTGGGAGCGCACTGACCACCAGGGGGCAGCTCCTGCATTGAGCGTCTGACCCCTGGTGGTCAGTGTGCATCATAGTGACCAGTTGTTCCCAGTTCTGCCGTTAGGGTCAATTTACATATTACCCTTTCATTATATAGGATTCAGAAGCAGCCTGGCACGTTGGAAGGCAAGATAGACTGAGGGTAGAATATAGGTTCTACCACTTACCAACCAAGCATTTCAGTTACTTCATCTTAAACCAGGGCCAATAGGGCCTACTTCACTGTATAGTTGTAAATTCTGAGATGACATGTGAGAAGCATGTGCCACACAGCTGCTCTGCTGTCCAGTGTTATGAGGGACCCATGTGCACTCATTGTTCCAGTGTGCTGTTGGCTGGCGTCAAGATTGTGCTAGAAAGAGAAAATGAAGCAGACCTAAGGCAGCAGACAGGTCAGTGAAACAAGGCATGCCAGTCTGTGGTCCTGCCTGTCATGGCTGATTCAATGTTGTTGCTATTGGGCACCCTGAAGGAAGCCACTAAGGAGGCACACCTAGTGCTATGTAAATGTATTTGCCTGAAATCATGAGGACATTAAGTGACATATAAATTCTGGACTATGGTTATTTCTTTTCCTTAAAATTTGTATTATAAAGTTATCTTACATTTAAGTGGAGGGTGTTCCTTTTTGAAATTTCTTTCTATACCTAAGATTTACTATTAGTTGAAGCGTTATTACCACTTACTAATGATGCTTAATTTAGTTCTATCTACATGATTCCTACAAGAGGAACACAGAGCTTATATTTCCACCTATTTCCATTTACCAGAAGAAAAGAGAATGTTGTTTTCCAGTTGGTTTTTTCTAAATCAACAACTGGAAGCACAAATGTGTGAAGTCTCAGTTTTCTCAGAGAGATTTCCAATGATACCATTGTCCAAATCATCAGATCACCCAAAGGTTAAAGCTGAGGCCTTTTGCTGCAGCACAATGTGGCCACCATGATCCTTTTCCAAATAAAAACCATTCACTGCTTCATTCCTTCGTATATGTGTTACATCAGTGGGACTCATATGTAACTTTAACTGTGAAAGGAAATTTAACTGAATATTCCAGACGAGTCCAGATGGAGTTACTAACCACAGGAGGAAGAATTCCTGGGGGACTTTCAGAGAGAGAGATTTGGGAATTACATAAATCATTGATGATGCAGCTGGCAACTGAATCTGCACAGATTTTCCACAAACTCTGAATTCTGTTTTTCTGCAGTTCGGTGTGACTTGCACGAGCCATGCTGTTGCTGGCAGATGCGCCGGTGCATATAGCCTCTCACTTCTCTGCCTGTTCTGTTCTTGCGAATAGAGAACTAAATTTATTTAGAAGATTCTGAGAACCATTTTGGCAACCCATAATTCTCAAAATACAAAAATTTGAAAATTTAACCCCTTTTCCAGAACACAAAAGGGCATAATAACTTAAGAAAATTTTCATTTTTGTGAGATCTAATATATGACTAGTTACATGAGCAGTGCAGAGTCCTGCCATATATATATCTGTCTGTCTATCTATCTATCTATCTATCTATCTATCTATCTATCTATCTATCGTGTTCCCCAAAATGTATACACACTTAGCAGCTGATAGCTCACTTGATGTTTGTTTCTTTTCAGATTTAACCCATTGGAATAAATAATTATTCAAAGTGTGTATACATTTTTTGGGATACCGTGTGTGTGTGTGTGTGTGTGTGTGTGTGTGTGTGTGTGTGTGTGTGTAGCAATGAAGTTGAAAATCTATTTTATAAAGTTTCTCCACTGCTTATTTATAACCCCCTGGCAGATGGATTTTGGTGGCTACAGCAGCCTCCATTGCTTAGTTTTACAGAGGGCTGAATGCTCTAGGGAGGTGAGGGAGGCAATTCGTGTTTCTGTGGGTGAAGTCTGGGAGGAAGGAGACCAAGGCCGATAGGGTTAGGCCAGCACTGGGGTCTGCATGGAGGGGCTTGGGAAGGAGAGGACTCCAAACAGTGGCCAGGCCAGGAGGAGACTGGATAAGGAGACTGATTGGGGGTGTTTTATGGAGAAAAGTTGTATGAGGCAAACTCCTCTTGTTCAGTACATTTAAAGTATAAAATTACAGAATTAATGATGTACCTGTTGTGATTTGTTTTCTTATGGAGGCAAGCAGGTGGGAGCTAATTGCTCTCAAAGAAGGATATGATATTGCAAAACAAAACCTGAAAGATCTCCAACCTAACATGACTTATCCCATAGAAAGCTCAAACAACAGCGTTTTGTCTTCCTTTCTTGTGTACTGTAATGTGAAATATCCATCTCCATCATGTAGCAACGAAAGCAATACATCACGGTCTAATAAAATATCTGCCATGGTACTAAGAAGAAGACCTTGAAGATGTATACTTTCCAGACCCTGAATGCCATATTCTACCACAAAGAGAAATCATTAATCATTGATTACTTTGCCCATTTGACTTACTGATAGTTTTATGTATCTAAATGTTAAATGCCCTTCTTTGGATGTCAGCCAGACCTTCATCTCCCCAAAACGTACTACTGAGGGAATACCTGAGGTACGTATTGGCTAAAGCCCAGCGCAGACAGCTCCTCATTACAAAGCAATTTCATTTCCCTCATCAAGATAGCATCATAGTTCAAGTTTATATTTCTCTCCTTTTAATTCCAGCCCTCTTCACCTCATTGATGTTTCTGCCACAGGACAGCGATTTCCTGCCTTAGAAACTTTGCTCTTCCTTAAGATGTCCACATGGCCAACTTCCTCCTCTGGCCTCTACTCAAATGTCAACTTCTCAATGAGGCCTACCCTTGTCAGACTTTCTACAATGTGTGTCCCTTCTTCCTGCTAGAACAGAAGCTCCATGAGGGCAGGGATCTTTGTCTCTTTTGTTCACTGATGGCTCTCCAAGTGCCCAGCATAGTGCCTGGCACTTAGTAGATACTCAATAAATATTTGTTAAGTGAATAAATGGTGATAACCAATTTTTGAAGACCATAGAATCTTAGGGACAGAAGAGACCTTATAAATTATTTGATTCAATAGTAAGAAATGTTTTAAGGAGTGTCGATTGAAGAAAAAAATTTATGGGTGGAATTTGTCTTCCATTCAAAATTAAATCCCATGGGCAAATAATGTATGTTCTTAAATCTTAGCCATTTAGTTTACTACATAAAAGAGTATTTATGGGAAATTGTGGGCAGAGCTGAGAAATAGAAAGTAGAGGCATCTTTCTAATCCACATCCTGGAAATGAAATCTGGGTCTTATCTTGAATAAGACAGCCCTTGGGGCTCAGGCTGCTCATCAACCACCACTTAAAACCTCACTCCATTTTATAGAGGGAGCAGAGATTGCCCAGAAAAGAGAAGACCTTTTACTTTTCTCAAGGTCACCTGTTGTTTGATGTATAGTTTTAGAGCCAGAATTATTTACAAGCTGCAGTGGGTCCTGGAGAGCGTCTCATCTAACCTCTTCATTTGGCAAATGGAAGCACCAAAGCCCAGAGACATTGTGAGACTGACTGAGGTCACACAGAAAATCGCAGAAAGCCCGATACTAAATCCCAAGTTCTCTGCAAACATTAATTGGTGTATAAGAATAAGTCCTCTTCTGACAAATGGAATAGAAAACAACGAAATTAATATGCATTGCCTGTTGTGATCTCACCTTTTCAAACTGGAATTCCAGGATCCTTTGGACATTGCACATGTGTCAATAGCACGTTATGTTTCCACTTCCCCAGAGCTGTCCCTCTTCTGTAGGCCTCCCCTGGATGAGCTCCAGGTGAGGCACTGTAAACAGCTCTATCAAAATTTTCTGATGATTAATTTAATATATTTCAAATTTTCCTGACTTTTGATCATGAAATGTTAAAAGATTTATTTGGTTTATTTGTAAAGTCATAGTTACATGTGTCAGAACTTGTACTAGTATGTCACGCATTGCCTATGCTGTATTATCTATATATATAAAAGCCTAACATGCAAAGTGTCCCCTCGGGAGTTCGACCAACTGGGAGTTCGATCACTCGCTATGACGTGTGCTGACCATCAGGGGGTGGTGCGGAATGAAGGAAGGCCCTGCCTGGCAGCTGGCAGCCGCTAGGGACCCTACTCATGAACAAGTTTCGTGCACTGGACCTCTAGTTTCATTCATAAATATATGGGAACCCATGGAGGTTATTAAAGAGCAGACAGTAAAATCAGCTTGCTCTGTCAATCAGAAAGGAATAGGATAGAGAGGCTTGTCTTTTTCAGATGGTTTAATGCAGTCTCTTTCAAAAGCAGAGACTAGTTTGGATGAACGAAAGATCTTTTTCAACCCCTTTAATCTCTAACTGAATCATTAAATACAGTAAGTAGTTAAAACTAGTTATAATTTAGACTTACTTGTCAACATATTCAACTAGATCTGTAGAGTTCTTGGTTGACATTTTGACTGGAGATAATCTTACCTAAAACAAAGGTCATGGCTTTAAAATGTACCATCGGGGGAAATTCCTATCTATCTTATCCTTACATAAAATTTTAAATTTTAAACAAAACAAAAACTATAGATCATAGACCATCAGCCCAGTTACAATCTTGCACAGACCCCTTTTGTATTGCTAGAGACTAAAACTAAAGTCAAGTTCTGGGAAGACATCAGGGAGCTGCATTTCACAGATTTGGTATCATAGGAAAAACTTTTGGGAAAGGTCAAAGTAATACATTATTCTTAGATAATTTTTAAATGAAATATCCAGTGATTATTGGCTGAGTTACTATAGAAGTCCTTACAGAGTGAATTATTCCTGACATGCTGAATTCCAAGGGAAATCAGCTAATTTTCTAAAAAAAAAAAAAAAAAAAAAGCCCCAAACTATAAAACTAGTCTATCGAGTTTTGTTTTATTTTCTAATAAAGCTGGGTGCCAGTTTATTATAGCCAATGAGAGATAAAAGTCAGAGCACAGTTGCCCAGCCAGGGTGGCTCAGTAGTTGAGTGTTGACCTATGAACTAGGTGGTCACAGTTCGATTCCCAGTCAGGGCACATGCCTGGGGTTGCGGGCTCAATCCCCAGTGTGGGGCGTGCAGAAGGCAGCCGATCAATGATTCTCTATCATCATTGATGTTTCTCTCTGTCTCTCCCTTTCCTTTCCTCTCTCTGAAATCAATTAAAACATGTATTTAAAAAAGTCAGAGCACAGTTATGTACATAACTTACTAGTACTAAACATAGTTGACCATATGAATGCTTAGCTATTTTTAAAAAATGGCATCACTAGAAAGTTCTATGTGCATTAAAGTTCATAATTTTGCAGCATTTGTAGGAAGAAAGAGGATCAAAATGTACTCACTGTGTTTGCATATGCTATGAAACTGTTTTCAACTCTAATGCTCTTTTATTTTAAGTTTAAGAACAGAACACATTTTTATCTTCATTTTAATAACCTGTCACTGAACTAGATTCAATAGGAGAAAAGAATGGAATCCCATCTCATTTTAAAACTTAAACAAAATATGTCCCTAGGATATTTTTTCTTGCTTTATGTTATTGTATAATGCGATGGTGAGCAGAATATGTTGAGACCCACATACAGAAATTGTTCGTTTTGCAAATGCTTAAGGAATTACCACTTCTTCTTAATTTAAGGCCTAAGAAACTTAATTGGAAATCTAGCTCCTTCAGTGAAACTAAAAAAAAAAAAAAAAAAAAAAAAAAAAAAAAAAAAAAAAAAAAAAAAAGTCAATTACCAACGAAGCTAACAACAGAAAGGCTCTCCTGGCCTGGCCTGGCTTGGCAAGCAGAACAGGCTTTAGACCCTCTCCCCATTGCTGAGTGGGGTCTGCAATGGGTCTGCTGCTCTGAAGCCTGGTCTTTCCCTATAGAAGGAATATAATGATCCACTGGGTGCCCAGGTTCATGCTGTGCAAACCACCCTCACATCCTAGAGAACATGACTGGCCTGCTCCTGTTCTTGTTTTCACCCCAGTTTTCTGCTGGAACAGTGCTGACCCTGTTCCTCACTTACTAATGCCAGCTGTTTCCTGCTCACCTCTCCACGGCTGCCCCTGGCCTGCGGGAGTCTGTTTGTGGTCTTTCCTCAGCCAATGGCTAGTCCCTGTAAGTGTGACACCTAGTAGCCCTTTGTAAGTGTTTGTGGAATGAGAGAGTAATGATGACTATTTTGTCCAAGGACACTAAATTACTAGGTTATTGTCGTCTTTTTTCCTTCTCAAGTGAAACAATTGGCTACATATGTTTTATTTTTATTTTATTAATTTTTAGTCTTATTTGGAAAACCATAAGTAGCATCCTCCTAACACACCTACAAGTCATAAACTTTTAAACATATGTTAAACCTGATAAAGGAGGAAATTTTTAAGAATATAGAAAAATGAAAGATGCAGAAAAAATGTTTTCACTTATAATTCTGCTTTGAGCAAAAGTCGTTAACATTATGGCATATATATTTCCTCTTTATTTCTGTGCAATTTTTTATATACCTAACACAGTAAATTTAATAACTTTGCTAATTGCACATAGGAGTTTCTGTTTCAGCTCTGTTTCATCCCTATTCCTACAAGCTAGAATGTTATTACATAAAAATTCTCACAAACAACTTGATGCTTATTATGGGAATTTTTACATGCATCAGTTTTCACCTGTTTCAGAATAATACTTGAAAACCTTGTGGTCCTTTATGGTTTAATTGCCTATAAAATACGTCCATATGTCATGTGATTTTATCAAAGGAATAGCAGTTATTTTAAGTAACTGAAATCCTTCTTTATTACAGAAAGAATTTAAGATGATTATTTTTATAGGTGATGAATCTGAGGAGCAGAGAAGTAATGGACTTATTCAAGATCATATGGGTAATGATAATAATTATAGCTATTGACTGAGTCCTTCCTACATGCTAAGCTCTTTACCTTAGTGGCCCATTCAAACCCTATGTCTTTGAATGACAGGCTTAATTAGCCTGTTTCACGGAAAAAGAAACAGAGAGGTTAAGTCATGGCTGAAAGTCACACAGCTAGTGTGTGGTACAGCCACTAGATACAAAATATCAGTGCTTGACATTGTGCTATCTTCCCAGTGCTCTTTCCATCACAAGAAGCTGCACCTGCTGGTCAGGTGTCATGGGAATGAAAAAGCAAAGTCTGAAAACACTTCTTTTTTTGAATGTTCTTTTTCATTAATGGGGAAGCTATGACAAGTACCAGTAAAAGAAACATTCCATTTAGCTGACCTCTTTTTCATGTTACAGATGCCATCTATACCTTGACTTTATCATAGTTTCTTTTGTATCTTACTAAAAAATAATTTCGTTAATTTTTAGCACACATATTAAATGTCAGTCCAATGAATGTATTCGAAAATTGAGCCCCTTTTGCTTTTTTCAGCTTGTGTTGCCATTAGTTACTTTGTCAATTAGAAAAACAACAAAAAACCAACGGGAAATGTGGGTAGAGTGAAAATAAAAACAACTTTTCCAGGATTCCTTAGAAGTCTCTAAGCAATGCTGAGCTTTAAAGAAGGTGAACAAAATGTTCTATTTTTAATAAGACTAGCTAAAAGTACTTACTTTGTTTTCCTGGTCACTGGCTGAGCCAGGAAGGGGGCCATCAGGTTCATCTGGCTGTTCCTCCGCAGTCGGGGAGACACTTTTGTTTATATCTGTATCTAGGCAACCAGAATGCTGAGTCAGATCAGGAACTATGGCACATGAATTTCTGCAGTGGTAATTTTTTAAAAATTGTATTATTGTACATATGGCAATGGTTAAAGGGAGCCTTCCAATTTTGGTTTATACTCCCCTCTTCCCTGCTTACCTACCCCAATCGCCCCACCCCAACGCCCTCCACTCACACCTATAGTCAGCTAGAAGAGCTTATCATCCCAGGCACTTCCATTATACATTTAGAAAACTTGGCTGAAATGCACTCATTTAGGTCAAACTTTTCTAAAATAATATGGAATGATTTCTCACCCTATTGTGCCCAAACCATCCAATGGTTTTCTTTGGGATTTATTACCTTGTTTATATATAATATGAAATATAAGTCAGATAGTAAAGTATGAGAAATTCAGAGACCTTGAGTAATCCATGAGATAAATACCTGAACTCATGATGCTTGATTTCCTGGCTTTATTTTTTATTGATTTGATTTTTTTTAAGGAAAACAGAGACTTAAAAAAATTTTCTTTCTTTGAAAGCCAGAGTACTAAGGAATATTGATTGAATCCTGACTAGTGTCTTTCTATTTCTGGAGTGTTTTCCAGGGTGGCTCAGCAGCATTGTGACTGCAGGAAGAATCTGTGATGTCAATGGGGTTGGCTCTCACACTTAAAGTCCGTAAATTTCTGAAATTTAGGAGCTTGAATTGTCTTCCTTAATGCTCATTGTCATAAAAACCACTGGGTCCTTCACTTCTTTGTCTCATTGGGTGTGATGTGGCCATTTAAAAACTGATATGTCATACTCTCCTTCTGATTTCACCTTCACAATTTAGTAAAAGAATAGTTTCCATCAAAGTAGACAAAGAAAATTGGTAGTTACAAAATAGTCATGGGGTGTAAAGTTCAGCATAAGGAATAGTCAATAATGTAATAATTAGGTATGATGCCAAGTGGGTACTTGAATTATCAGGGATGGGGGAATCACTTTGTAAATTATATAATTATCTAACCACTATGTACACCTGAAAATAATATAAAAAACTTTTGAATATCCACTGCAACTGAAAAAATAAAACAAAATAATGAGCTAGAGGGGTTAAAGAAAAAAAAAAAGTAGACAAAGAAAATGAATTACTGCAGTACTTCCAAATTTTCCTCTAGTATGCTAGTTAAAAGGAAGTTAACACTTCTAGGCTAGTAGGGGGAGTTTCTAAAAGAATGCAGGAATGACAGGTGAGCTAGGACAGGGCTTTAAACAAATTAAAATATTGAAGTGCGTTGTATGGGAAATTTTGTTCAGTTCTTTGGCCAAAAAAAACAAATTTTTTTTGAATTATTTCAGCTCTGAAATATTTTCTTTAAACTATATTATTGTCTGAGTTACTTTTCAAATTATGGTGCTCTGTTTGCCTTGCTCTGAGAATATATGGTGTTTAGGATGCTGAATTACAAACTTTTATTCCACAGATAAATATCACCCATAGATTTTGGCTTTAATGGTATGTCTTCTAGTGCTAAACTAGGCCCTTAAAACTTAAGAGATACAGTATTTAATGATTCTTGAAGCAGTCCAAAGGCTCATTTAATCATCCTGATAATAATTTAATCAAGTGTCTAGGGAGACTGACACACTGGTGACAGAGGACAGGTGGCTATGGATACCAAGGGGAAGAGTGAGACCTTGACTCCTGGTATTTACTTTGGGCAAGATTACCTCTTCAAGTTTCAGCTTTCTCATCTGTAAGGTGCGGGAGTAACAGTGATCTCGTAATGTGGTTGATAGCATTAAGTGGAATAATACACTTAAAGTTCTCAGCTGAGTACCAGGCCAGGAATCCACTAAGCTGGATCTATTACTAGTGATTATTTCACAAAGTGGCAATTATCCAAGAAATGGATGCAAAGTCTGTGTGAGAAAGGAAAACTGGATTTGACCTTGCTGAACAACTTTCCTTTAATTCAGCTTTTAATCCATATGATTTGACTAGAAAAATGGACCCAAATGAAATGAGGCTAGCCTGTTAGTTCTTTAAATGGTTGCTTAGTTTTTAACAGAACAGAGCACATAATATATATGTACCATTAACTTCCCTCCTGCTTGAATGTACATGTAAAAATTCTTTCTGGAAGTCAATGATCTTCAAAGATCATTTCTAATCCAGGCATACCAAGAGCATATATATATATATATATATATATATATATATATATATATATATATATATATATATATTCTAAAGCACAAAAACCAATAATGTTCATTCTCTTGGCCCACCACTCTCCTACTCTCATAGCAGACTCTGCTACCTTTTCCTTTGACTTCGAATTGCCGTCAGCTCCTCTCATCATCATCACTCTTAGCTGATGACCTTTCTTTTCTATTTCACCAAGAACACAGAAGTAATTGGAAGGGAATTACTACATCTATGGACCTATATGAATTGGTGTCCACAAATGTTGCGTCTTCTCCTGTTTCCGAAGATGAACCATCTTTGCTCCTCATTCAGTCCATCTCAGTAGTCCTTATGTCCCACTCCCTCTTACCTAATTAGGGACCCCATTCTCTCTTTACCAGATTATCCCCATCACCATAACACATACCTTTCCCCCTTCCAACCACCTTAAAGCAAATAACAACCTTCTTTTGATCCTATATACCCTTCAGCTACCACTCACTTTTTTCCTTTTCTGCGCAGGAAAACTTCCCGAGGGTATAGTTTGCTCTTCCCAATTTCTCTCTTAGCTATAGTCTGAATTATGTCCCTCCCCAAATTCATACGCTGAAGCCCTAACCTGGAGTGTGACTATATTTGGAGATAGGAGGTAATTAAGGTTAGGTGAGATTTTAAGAATGGGGTCCTAATCTTATAGGATTGAGGATTGGTGTCCTTATAAGAAGAAAAAGCAATCTTAATCTCTCTCTCTCTCTCTCTCTCTCTCTCTCTCTCTCTCTCTCTCACACACACACACACACACACACACACACACACACTGAACAAAGTGTGAGGACACAGTAAGATGACAGTTGTCTATAAGCCAGAAGGAGGACTCTCACCAGGAACTGAATCTGTTGGCACCTTGATCTTGGACTTCCCACCTCCAGAACTGTGAGAACACATTTCTGTTGTTTAAGCTACACAGTCTAGGGTGTTTTTGTTAGAGCAGCCTGAGCTGACTAAAATAGTCTCGAATCACTAAAATCAGGCTTTCAGTCTCGCTCCTTTCACTCGAACTGCTCTTGGCAAGGTTCCCTGTGACCTCTCTGTTGCTAAATCCAGTGGTCAACTCTCAGCCCCTATCTCACTGCCCCATCAGCAACACCTGACAGAGTTGAGAGCTGTCTTCTACTTGAAACTTGTTATTTACTTGGCTCCCAGGGCAACCTGTCTCCTGTGGCCCTGCTGTTCCTTTTCACCGGGTTCTCGTTCATCTCCCTGGGCTCTGAGCAGGTGGTCAGTCACCTCAGTCAGCTCCAAGTTTTCTCAGAAGTCCTGTGTGCTGGGAGCCCTCGGCCCCAGGCAAACCAGCCGAGCTGCTCACTCTGCCTCTGAGTGTTTAAGTGTTTCCCCCAAAGCTGTTCTCCAGACCGCCTTTCCCATAGCAGCAAATGACAACAGCCCTTGTCCAGTTGCTCAGGCCCCAAACCTTAGAGTTCTTCTTCATTCCTCTTGTGCTCTCTTACGCTACCTGTTGGCCAAACTTCCAAAATATATTCAGAGTGGGTCATCTCTCACCGCCTTCTCTGCTGCCACCCCGGTCCAAGCTGCCATTATTTCTCCCTTGGATGATTGCAATAGCTTTTGAAAACTAGTCTTCTATCAAACTTTCCCCGCATCAGTTATTCTCAACAAAGTAACCAGGGATGTTGTCAAAGTGAGTAGTGACCATAAAGCTCACCAGCTCAAAATTCTTCACCAATTTCCATCTTGTAAAGGTCAAAATGTTTCTAAAATCTACAAAAGCTTTCTGAGGCCCAGGTGATGGGTCCGCTCAGAGCCATCTGACCTCATCTCCCAGGGCTCTCCCTTGCCTGCTCTCCTCCAGCCGAAAAGGCCACCTTGGTACTGGGAACATACCGGCAGGCCCTGCCTCAGGGCCTTTAATCTTGCTGTTGCCTCTGCTTAAATGCACTTTCCCTGGGTAGCCCCTCTGCTCACTTCCGGTAGTCCTTCTGGTCTTAATTTAAACATCACTTTCTCTACAAGGTCTTGCAGGGCTATCTACAATTACAGCTTCCTTTTATATTCACCCACTTCCTATTACTATTTCCTACTGTATTTCCCCCTTAGCATTTATCTAATACGTATTTACTTTTCTTACTAAACGTTTTCCCTGTTGGAATCAAAGCTCCACAGGGCAGACCTTTTTGTCTCCTTTGTTCACGGCTCTGCCCCAATGCCTACAACCGTGTCTGGCACAGGATAAGTGCTCTTAAGTATTTGTTAAATGAATGAGTGAAGTCCATAAAGATGTGTAGACAAAATTCTACACATCAGAAGCACAGGTGACTTCTCTCTGGGGTTAGGTGGGTGAATGTGACATGAGTTGTGAAGGAGTGGGCACTTTATTTGAACCCGAGTGGCACTCAGGGTAATTTGACTTCTCTCTCCCCCCATAACAACCCTGAGGATACTTCCAGGCATTCTTACTGCTTCGGACCCTCCACTGATGCTTAGAAAGGCCCTTCTCTCCACCAGAAAATATTTATTATCCTATTCTCTTCCTGTCTGACTTTTAACCAGTGGTCTGTTAAAAAAAGACCTGACGTCAGCATGGACGTCACACCTGACAAAGGATGATGCTGTAGCCCAGGCATTTCAAACATCAGTATGTGTAACACTTACCTGGAGCGTTTCTTGAACTGCAGATGCTTAGTCCCCTCTCCCACGAGTTTCTAAACAAGCTCATTTTGATCCAGAGACCCAAGGACCACACCCTGAACAACGCAAAGGAAAGAATTTGTAAGGGTGGCATCCCTGAAGGCCCACAGCGAACGTGATTTTGGTCAAGGTCCTCTTTGGTGTTCCTCAAATTGCTACTGTCTTCCTATAAACAATCATCTGTTTGTCTGTCTGTCTGCCCACCCATCCATCCAGGCATCCAGCCATCCGGCCGTGTCTCAGTGTCTCAGATTCTGTGCGGATGGGAATTTTCCTACAGGGTAGCAGTGCTGGAGGAGCTTTCTCCTTTCAAACCACCTCCTCTATCCTAATTACCATCTGCCCCTCCCCCAAAGCCAAACCGCAGCCTACCGGGCAGTCTCCCCTATTTGCTGCCATTCCTACCTTGTGTTTATACCTAGCTGCTGCTCCTCCTCCACCTGCCAGCCAGGCTCTTGTTTCCATTCTCTCCTTCCCTGTTACCACTTCTCTCTCTCCCACCTCTGAACAAACAGCCTGTCCCCAGACACCTACTTGTAGCCAAGCTACTGTGGTGAATTCCCTCCTCCCTTAGCTGTGTTTCCTGCCTCCAACACCCACTGCTCTTTGTCTGGCTTTGGTTAATATCAGCCAAATACATTGACTAACCAAATGAAGAAGAGTGATGCATTAAAATATGATAACGTTGATAATTTACAATGAAACAAAATGCCGAAGGATAAAATACACAGTAGAAAGGTGGATCCACCTTTGAACACAGTCTGTCACACATATCCATATGGGCAAACAAAGTCCAAAATAAGCAAAATACTACAACTAAAAACACTGGCAAAATTCCACCTGGCTGATGATACAATACAATGGTAGGTAAGCTAATAATTCAAAGACAATGACAATTCCAGTAGCGATTGATGGTGTTGCCTCCAGATATAGGAGCCATGAGATTCTGTGGAGGCAATAAAAGCTTGTGCTTGTTAAACTAGTTTACAGAGTCTCTATGCTACTGGCAGCAGGAATATTTATTCTAGCCGTTCTCGTGCCATGACTTATTTCCCTCATTTCTCTGCAAAAACCTCTTTTGCTGTGGGGAGGTTCCTTGCTCGGCCAGGGAGGCCTTGAGTGAGCCTGTGGACCCGGCAGTCAGCTCTGAAAACCCTACATTCCTCATCCTTGAGCATGTCAGCTCGCCAGGCACAGGCTGGGCACGGCCAGCAATCCGACTTGCTGCTCTAATGATCCCGGGGAGTCTATTTTTGTGTGTAGCAAGACCAGTGCCCCCAGCCACCCAGCCTAACACAAGCACAAGTGCTTCAAGGTGAACAGAAATATCTGTTTGAAAAGCATATAAGTAGATCTTAATCCCCAAATCAATGAATGTATTTTTGGCCCTAGGCATCCACACATTTAGCCAAATGGCTCTAGGACAGAATTTAATGTTGTATGTGTTTGTCCCATCAAGAGAAAGGGTAATAAAATCCATAAGAGAGAAAGGTTTCCTTGCTCTGAGAATAACTTTATGTCTCACCATTAAAATATGTGAGATTCTGTGCCATACAAAACTCACCCCTGAAAACCCCCGCTGGGACCCATTTCTTCAGCACGTGCTACACACCCACATCTATTGGCCAGGAGGCCTGACCCTGCAGGAGTGTGAGTATCTTCCCTTTGCCCTTCTAGCATGGTTTATCTTTTAAAAAATTAAAAATAATTTTGTCCAGTACATTTTTTTTCTAGAAATTTGTGATCAGCTTTTCATAGGTATAGAAATAACTAGACCAAAGTATAACACAAGGGGATAAGAAAAAAAGCCAAACATTTACTGAATGCCTACTATCCACAAAGCACGGTGTGCATGTATTTGTATATTTATGGTTCAGGTAATTCTCACAATAACAGAATGAGTTGAGTATCCCAGTTTACAAGTACCCGTTGAGGAACTGTCTCAAAATCATACAGCAGTGTGTCTGACGACAGTCTGTGCTCCTTCCACCTTCCCAGGCTACCTGTGTTTGAAGTCTCTGTAAAACTTCATGCTTTTCTGCCCCTTCCTCTTGGCATCACTTTTGCCCCTGGCCAGGCACCTTGTGTGTGAGATGCTCAAGTTCTCTGCTGAATTCACGCAATCATTCACTCATTTATTCTGGCAGTCAGTCTTACACACTTTCAAACTTTTATTGGCTGCCTTCTAAGTACTTTTCTGGGCACCGGGCATATAGCAATGAGCAAAACAGGAAAAAGCCTCTGCCTTCTCTGACATTTTACAAGGGAATTAAAATAAGTACACAGGCTTTCAAGATGAAGTGTGATAAAAGCAATTTAGAGGAAAGCAAAGACACTGTGGCAGTCCAGGGGAGAGCAGGCAGCAGCCTACAGCGGAGGAGGACAGGGGAGGAGGAAAGGAAGAAGACTTCTTGGAAGAGGTGACCTGAGGGGAGTCCTGTGGCGCTGTAGGAATTGCCTCCAACCCCCTAGAATAGAAGAAGCTCGTCTTCACTCAGTGAATGCCCATCCCCATGGCAAGTTGAGCAGAGTGGCAGGAACAGGAGGGTTGATAATCAGATGGGGCTGTTAAAGTGAGTAGAGGCCAAACCCCAAAGGGGCTTGAGTCTTGTTTAGATAAACTAAGGAGTTTAGCATTTACCTACAGGAGGTGAAGAGCTGAGTGGCTGGGTCCTTGAGTCCCATAGTTGTGCTGATGGGTTAGAACTGTGGTCGGCAAACCGCGGCTCGCGGGTCACATGCGGCTCTTTGGCCCCTTGAGTGTGGCTCTTCCACAAAATACCACTGCCTGGGCGAGTCTATTTTGAAGAAGTGGCGTTAGAAGAAGTTTAAGTTTAAAAAATCTGGCTCTCAAAAGAAATTTCAATTGTTGTACTGTTGATATTTGGCTCTGTTGACTAATGAGTTTGCCAACCACTGGTTAGAACAAAGCCCCCAAAGAGGCTGGTGAAATGTAAACACAGACAAATGTATAAATGCTGTTTATACATTAAACAGCTTCCTTGTGGAGGAACTCTTTTTTAAACCTTAAGACAACAATGTAAAACTATGATTAAAATCTTTAGTTCTCATGGAAAACTCTATTGAATTTTCCTTTTTGTGTCTAAAATTGCATTGTATAAACCATTTGAACTATTTGGAAGCTTGAGCCTCTGATTCCACATTATTACTGAAGCATTTAATGGCACTTTGTTAACGGGACTCTTAGCATGGTGATTTTGTATTTGTAACATGAAAAATTATCCATGTAAAGTGATAAACTTCTCTGTCCAAAACAAAATAAAGACACAAAAAAACAAACCCTGAAAAATTATTTTGTATGAATTGGGGTATCTCTGTAATTACTTTTATGTTTAAAATGTTATATTCAATTTCCATTTATAAACATAGATATGTAATTTTACATAAATGCATAAATATGATATATTGTAGAAATATCATAAAGGGTTAATATACTGAATATGTAAATATATAACAAAGCATACAGGCAGAAACACTTAAAATCATCCCCTCTGAAATTATCACTGAAATAATCATTGTATTTTAATGTGTTTTTAGCATTTTTTGTTATGAACATATATGTATATATGTATACATGAGATCATATATACATTATATATATATAATTCTACATCCTGACCTTTTTATTTAAACTTAATGATATGCTGTATTTTGACATTTCACCTATTATTGTGTATTTTTTGAAAATAGGATTTTAATGGTTGTAAAATATACATTCTGTGGATACCATAATATTATTTAACTGCTTTTTAATTTTTGGACATTTAGATTGTGGCCAAATATTTTGGCAGTGGAAATAATCCATATTTCCACTGCCAAAATATTTGGGGGAAGCCCGGGTGCCAGAGGGTAGCCGGTGCAGGCAGCCGGGGGAAGGAAGGCCTACTCTTGCATGAATTTCATGCATCGGGCCTCTAGTCCTATATAATAAAGAGCTAATATGCTAATTAGACCGAACAGCAGAATGACCGTCCGGACAGCCTTCCAGACGACCTTCTGGATGAAGCCAAGGCTGTGAAGGCCGAGGCATCTGGGGCTTTGAGGGCCGAGCCCTTTGCACGAATTTCATGCATAGGGCCTCTACTGATGTAATAATATTGTACACAACATTTTATATATTTTTGTACACAAAATTTTTATATATCTGATTGTTTTCTAAGAAAATAATGGATCAAAGAGTAGGAATATTTGTAAGCATCTTGATACGCACTGTTAAGTTGCCTTAAAAATTATTGTATTTTTGCAAAGCAAAATAAGAAAAAAAGTCAATAAAGCAAGAGACATAAAATTTTTATGCAAAAATTGCACATATTGAAATATGTTCTAGGGAAATATCCCAAAATACAGAAGAAGACAAACATGTTTATCATAGTGTTAAAATAACCAAAAAATGATTATTTATCTTAATTGTTCAACGCTAGGGAAATGCTGAGTATTATTTTGTATGACTTGTTACAAATATTAACAATGATGTTTATTAATAACTAGAGGCCCAGTGCCATGCACCAGTGGAGTCCCTGGGCCTGGCCTGTGCCCTCTTGAAATCTGGGACCCCTCGGGGGATCTCGGAGAGCCGGTTTCAGCCGATCCCCAAAGGCCGGCTGAGGGACCCCACTGGTGCATGATCGGGGCTGGGGAGGGAACACGGGAGGGTTCCAGGGCGTATATGGCCCATCTCACCCAGTCCCAATCCGGACCCCAGCAGCAGGCTAACCTACTGGTCAGAGCATCTTCCCCCTGCTGGTCAGTGCATGTAATAGCGACTGGTCAAACGGTCAAACAAATGGTCAGACATTAGCATATTAGGCTTTTATTATATAGGATTATTTATCCTAATTAAAATTTGGATAATTAAGTGGATAACTGGGATGCAAAATGTAACATACAGTTCAGAAACATTACAAAAGGATTTTTATCAAGCTTTAATTATTTTAGGAAGGTAGAATTATGAATAATTTTTTCTTCTTTCCAATTTACCATGATTTCCTTACCAATATCTTTTTGTGATTAAAATTAAGCCATATTTTCATTTTCTAATGCTGTGTACCACTTTTTACATTTTTGAAAGAACTGATACTAGAACTCATAAGCGTTTGCTAGTTGCATGCTGCTTTGAAGTAAGCAGGCTGAACGTGCCTGCTAGTTCCAGAATGTTTCACAGATTCCACCCGACAGAGATGGGCATGGGGTTTAGGACGGGAATTTTGGTTGGGTTCCTTACTTGCCGGAATCTCCACCCCTCTTAGAAAGTAGTGGCAGGAAAAGTTCTTGTCTGATCTATTATTGATCAATGGATAAGTAGGCGGCAAAGCACTCTTGGAGCAAAAAGTTCAGCTTCAGGCTGACAAAGCACTTTTCACTTCAAATCTCAGACTCGATTCCCATCAGTCAATAATCTGCTTTAGATTTTAGTTTGCTTTTATTTTTTAAGATGGGAGGGAAAATTATTTGATGAGACATGAAACAAGAAATGTTTTGAAGGGGATTCACTAGGAGACTTTAAACATTTTTGTAAGAGTTGAGGTGTCTCTGTAATTATTTTTTACATTTTATTTTTTATTTTTGTTAATCCTCACCCAAGGACATTTTCCCATTGATTTTTAGAGAGAGTGGAAGGGAGGGGAGAGAGAGAGAAACATCTATGTGAGAGAGACACATTGATTGGTTGCCTCCCATACACTCTTTGACCAGGGCCGGGGATCAAACCTGCAACCATGGTAGGTGCCCTTGACCAGAATTGAACCCGGACCCTTCAGTCCACAGGCCGATGTTCTATCCACTGAGCCAAACCCACTAGGGCTTATTTTTTACATTTTAAACTCAATTTACACATATATACATACATCATTTTACATAAATGCATAAATGTGATATCACATTTTTAACGGAATCTTTTTTTTCCTTTCCATTTTTGCTTCCTCGCCCCCGCCCCCCGCCCCAGCCCTTCACCCATGTTAACTACCTACCATGTAGCCCTAGTAGGAGACCTTTATAACTTCAGAATATGTTGAGTAGGTTTAAACACCCTTTTCCACTCAGATGTTTGGGTGAAGGTTACACTTCAACTGTAGCCAGGTTTGCAAGCTCCGTGGCAACGGCTCCTGATTAGTAGCTAGTCTGTGTGAAAACTGTACTCAGAGAAGTGTTATCCGATTTTAGGTTAAGAACTGAAGATCTAAATGTTGTTTCTGGCAAGTGACCAGATTCTTCGCTTCTTCAATTTAAAAATGTTCAAATAAGTGTTCTATGACTTAAAAAATATCTTCTTGTGGGCATTTACATGGAAGTGCACAAGGGAACTTTCTGGAGCGATAGAAATATTTTGACTGTAATGGTGATTACAGAGGTGTGTATAGCATTAGTCAAACCCTATTGAATTATATACCTAAAATGGGTGTATTTTGTGGCAGGTAAACTCTACCCAAATAAATTCACTTAAACTCCGGGTTTTTAGAATTTTCTGTGAAGACATTGTGATTTCTCACTACAGTCCGCACCCCTCCCCCATCCGATTGACGTGTGGATTTCAGATGATGTATTTATTCCATGGGCTGTTTAAGGGCTGAAAAGGGATGGAGAAGCAAAGGTGGCTCCGCAGGTGTAAGGGTGTCACTCAAACAAGTGTCATCAGAGCCGCTTGCATCACACCCGCATTGTGCCCCAGAGCCGCTCAGCTCTTGCCTCTCCTACGAGCAGCTCCCAAGTGGTGGCGAAAGATGTAGAAGGAGGCAGTCCTCGCTTTGGTATCAGGGAGACAGAGTCTGACTCTCTGTCTTATTATTTCTATCTTTCTCTCTCTCTCTCTCTCTCTCTCTCTCTCTCTCTCTCTCTCTCTCTCTTTCATGACTATATAAGCATAGGCTGGCAGAGAAATAGGTAGTAGTTAATAAAACAAACATAATGATTTCTGAGCCAAGCATCTCTCAAATTGCTTGCTACAGTATCTTTTAAGGCAGTTTTTAGCTAAATTTAATTATGCTTTTTATTCTACTGTTTACTTTAATCGTGGTGAAACATACACTATTTTTCAAGGAATGGCTTTATAATGCATCTCACTCTAAAGTACTTTGTTAGAAACAGTGAAATTTATTTTTTAATATTTTTATTGATTTCCGAGAGAGGAAGGGAGAGGGAGAAAGAGAGAGAAACATCAATGATGGGAGAGAATCATTGATTGGCTGCCTCCTGTACGCCCCACACTGGGGATTGAGCCCGAAACCCAGGCATGTTCCCTGACCAGGAATTGAACTGTGACCTCCTGGTTCATACGCTGATGCTCAACTGCTGAGCCACGCAGGCCGGCAGAAACAGTGAAATTTAGACTATAAAATGGATGAAACAGATAATCTCATTTCCCCTACTTCCCAACATTTGGCCTAATATTGGACACTGTTCTTGAAGTTGTATGTTGTCAGGGAGACCCTGCCTTCCATCTTGGCTCATGTCAAAAGCAACAGAGATGTGGTTCCCTGCACTCCTCATGCACTGAGGCTAAATCACACAGAGGGTCCAATCATTCTGGCTTCAGGCAGAGCTAAGGAGCAGGGCGTGGTCACTGGAAAGGAGAGGGTGTGGGCCTGGGAAGTGCAGAGGCAGGGGAAGAGTGTGGCAGCCAGTGGTCTGAAGGGGAGCTGGGCTGGGAGTTGTAAGGTGTGTGGGGGCACCTGGGTGAATGTGGGAAAGCAGGCTACCTATCAGATGTCTCTAGTCACCTCTCAACCATGTTTCATAATTAATTTTTAATATTTGCAAGTTTAGTTTTAAAATGCCAGTTTTGAGAAACAATGCAACAATGTAATCTAATATTGGGTGTTTAACACAGAATAAGTAAATTTATGTAAATAACATTGAGTAAAACTTGACTAATTTAAGTTTATTTAGTAGAATCTGGACTATGGGGGTTATATTGAAGTTTTTGCTAATATTTTTGGTAAACTCTTTTTAAAAAGCTCAAGAGTCTAGATAATTTAGCGAGTAAGTAAAATTAAAGAGGGTTATTGCAGATACTTATGAGAAAATACTTCAACTATTTTGAAGAAAGTAAGAATTGATTTGTGTATGTATGTCTGGTACATGTATAAACATATATTTACTTACTAGAGGCCCAGTGCACGAAAATCATGCACTCGGGGGGCGGGTGGCTCCCTCAGCCTGGCCTGAACCCTCTCACAGTCTGCGAGATCTTGGGGGATGTCCGACTGATGGCTCAGCAGGCCTAAGCTGTCAGTCAGACATCCTTAGCGCTGCAGCGGAGGCAGGAGAGGCTCCCACCACCGCTGCTGCACTCACCAGCTGTGAGCCCGGCTCAGGGCTTCTGGCTGAGTGGCGCTTCCCCTGTGGGAGTGCACTGACCACCAGGGGCCAGCTCCTGCGTTGAGCGTCTGCCCCCTGGTGGTCAGTGCACATCATAGCGACCAGTTGTTCCACAGTTTGATCGATTTGCATATTAGCCTTTTATTATATAGAATTTTTAAATCTCTTCAACAAAATCCTTGGGCATTCCACTGGATAATTCTTTGTTAGCCTGGTATGGTTAAATAATAAATAATAAATAATACTATGTTTAGGTAACAAAAGAAAATTATTCAATAATGCAGAGTTTCAATTTGTCCAAATTGAAAGAGAATAAAAGATATTTACATTATAACACTTAAATATATATAATCATGGTACTGACCAAATGATGAATACTGTCAAAAGTCATCCAAATATCCAATAAGAGTTTGTTCTCTCCCATCTCTCTGGGCAGCACGCTCTGGTGGAAGGGCCTAGAACCTGCTGCCACACAGCAGGGGTTTGGGGCATGATATTGTGCCTCTCCAGGTCTCAGTCCCTGCAGGGGCCCTTCCCCTATAGGACTAGTGTGGTGGGTATGCCTCCAGGTGGAGCCAGCCACTTTTTAAAGGGTAAGGCCTTCATTTACCACTGGGGCGTGTGCCTGGTAGTGACCTGGATTCTGAGAGGATGGTGGGGAAAGCCGCTCTACCGGAAGCTGGGGAGGACTCTTTGCTCCTCAGAGCAAAGAGAACCGCTGGGATGTGTGCAAAAGATTGAAGAGAGAGCATCTAGGCATGGACCAGTTTGGGCTTGAGGTGACCCCACCTCTGACTTCAAATCTTGGTTTCTAGATTCATTAAGTACTTGGGGAGAATGGTATTTCTGTCTGTTTGTTTTGGAAACCGGTGAACAGTCATGGTTTTGTGCCCGGTTGATGTGGTGAGGCAGAGATCCAAGCACATGGATGTAGGCGCTGGACACAGAGAGGAGCATGAAGAAGGAAGCCCTGCGGACTTCACAGCATCCACCTTTTGGTAAAAAACAAACCTCTGTGGGGTAATGACTCCAGTCTTACAATAAAGCAAAAACTTGAAAAGCAGGGCAGACAATAAAAACAATATTAGAGCCTCGGTGGCTTCACTGTGTACTAAGTCAGATAACTTCTGGAAACTTCTCTATTTTAGATTTTCAAGTTTTATGAAACAGTGCAATTCCTTTATTGTACAGATCAGTTGGAATAGGATTGTCTATCACTTGCAATAGAAACACCCTAATTGATATAATAAAAAGTGTATTATTACCATATCTGTAGATCATACTGTTTAGATCTTAGGTGTACAAATAAGTAAGTGGCATATTTATTTTTAAAAGCTTTGAGTAAGCAAGTCAAGGTATAAAACAGCCCACTGACTTTATTTGTGATATAGGCATTGAATCACTTGATGTGGACTAGTTTTTAATGTTTTAAATATCTTTTATGAATGGTTAGTTGTACATTAGAAAGTATAAAAAATTACCTCATCTTAGCAATACTTTTAGGTCTCAATTCCAAATTTAATTTTGTATATTCACAGATTTTTTTTTCATATACTGATAAAGCATGATAAATATAGTCTTGGATAAACTTCAATTAACTTCTCTCTCTGCAGTAGAAAATTCATTTCAGAATTACTCATAGTTACTCATGGACTTGTGGTATTTAAGAGATGTGAAATAATTTCCCCAAAGTGCAAACTTAATCATTTTTCATGTACCTTTTATAATGATTCAGGTTTTTAAAGCTTCCGGAATGAAAATGTTCCTAGTAACAAAAGTATGATTAGGCTGAGAACATAGGTAAAACCTTGCCATTTCAAGTACAACAACTTAATTACAGACCATTTGAACATTAGAAAGCTTACTAGTAAGTTTTCACCTCCAAACAGGAAGCAGTCCTGGGTATTTGAGCCAAGATCCATTTTCCCTACAGCAACTTTCATTAACCTTTAAGATTCGTTTTCTCATTTACTGAATAGCTGTGGCTTGTCCTATTGGAATCATACTTTGGTAGTATGTCTTGCTGTTAGGGACTTGCTGTAAGAGAGAAAGAAATGGGTAGAGAGAAATTGACACATATGCGTTCAGTGTTCTCTATTCAGTATTCTGCATTCAGTATGCACCTGTCCATAGAACATATGTATTTCTCTCTGTATGCATGAGGAAGGATGGATTCAGGAAGCAGTGCGTCAGCCAGGCAGTTCTGGGAGGAACTGTACCAGAACAGGAGAGTTCATCAGCCCCATTGGTCACAAATGACAGCTAGGAAGAAAGAGCATCAGCTTTACTGCAAGGAGATGGAAGTGCCCGCTGACCCCAAGGGACATCTTACAGCACAGACTCTGTGTGTAGTACTCCAAGGAGAGTCTCTAGCTGACTCTCCTAATTAGAATGACATGCTTATGACATGATAAAGGAAACAATAAACTAAGATGGGACATTCTGAGACCAAGATTTGAAGGACATAGGGATGGAAAGAGGAGGTTTTTTTGGGGGGGAGAATTTGGAGGTGCTGAAAGGGAGGAGAAAAGAAGGGGAGGAGCCAGACTCCCCACTGAGTCATGGTGTTGGCCTAGCTCCAGCTGGTTCCTAGCAAGGATTTCAAGTAGGAATCTCATGAAAAGAATTCTGCCCTAATTTTGTACTTTTACTAGGAAAGACCGTGTCAAAGGTGGTTGGTTTGAGAACAGAGTGGCCAATTCATTTGTCCAGGACTTTCCCGGCTTTTTGCCCTGAGAGTCCCAAGCCTTAGGAAACCCCTCAGAGGTCGGTCACCCTAGAGTCCTGTGGAATGTGATGCGGGGCTGGTGGTTCAGACCTTACAGACAGGTGCTCTCTTGGCAGAATTACTGGCCAGGTCAGGTCAAAGGAGGAGCAATGGGAGCAAGTGTGACAGCATGGTTCACATAGGAGATTTACTTTTCTCTCATTTCAATTTGAGTTTCTAGATCCCTTGATCCAAAGAAAGGGCAAAGCCATGCTGTTGAGGTTTCAGACTACACTTAGGTAGCAGGTCAGACCTGCGTTTTGGTTCAGGGGACAGAGATGAAGGGATTAGAAATATGAGATGCAGGGGGTAGTAGTAGAGGCTTAGCTATGAAGTTTCTTATACCCCCACCTCTGACACGGAGAGAAGCTGGCTGTTTGTTCAACTTCACTCTTTCTCCTGACAGGAAGCAGAGCCCATTTCATAGCTCCTGTTGAAAGAAGCCATCACTATTGAAACATAGACATGGATGAGACAATCAAATTAAGAGGGGAAAAATTCCACTGTTTTCAGCCAAGACATGTGTGTGCATGGGAAAGACACCTGGAGGAAATATATAAGGAGATAAAGTGGTGCCACGGAGCATGTTAGAAGCAGTTTACCTGTCCTTTTAGAGAATAAAACAATTACATTCTTTCACTAAGAAAAGGTTTTGCAACACATGGGGTGAGCGCCTGGTGATGCAAATCCCGGCAGGATACACAGCTAAGGGTAAAGGAGTCTGGAGACTCGCCAGTAAGAAGTGGTGCAGGGAATGGTGGGACGGGGTAACTGGGAATGGAGCAGGACATAGAAGAAGAGCCAGTTTACCTTTGAAGCTGTCTTGGTGGCTTAAACTTCTTTATTGGGACATTTAATAGTTTTTCTTTGAAAGAAGAGTTTTGTGGTCAAATATGGTTAGGAAACACCATTTCCCTTAGCTCCCTCTTCAGCATGTACTTTAACATTTCAAACTGCTTAACTTCATTTTCAAAAGTTACATAACCACCTAATTTTAGTTTATTTTAAATTGAGAAAGAATTATTATCACTCCAGGGAAATAGTGAACCATAGAACATACTTTCAGAAATACTGCCTTAGAGAATTTGTTTCTGAGAATAATCTCAGTGAAAAGCTCAGAAAGGAATTTTCGGGAAATTCTCTTAGGGATCAATGGCATCTTCATTGGTGGACTTCCACCATGGGACCCTCTCCCCAACCAGAGGTATAGGACCAGCATCAATACCAGCAGCTGGGGAGCTTGGGCCCGCTGCTAAGACTCAAGTTTGACACCGGAATGTCTGTCTAGTGACAGTCTTTCAGAAGAAAAGGCTTGGTGCTCTGCATGATTGAATCTTTGTGCATCTTCTCTTTGAACAGACATTCAAAATCCAAAATCTAAAAGCACACCAGTCTTTTAGAAATGCTGCAAACAAGAAAAGAGTGAAAAAGGCAAACATAAAAATTGAAGATTAGAATAGTATTTAAAATTAAAAACATTATTACTTGAAACAGGTGTAAAAATTCCTTCTAAAATTTGGATGGAATTAAAAACATGATGTTGGGTAAGGGCCCATGAGGAAAAGGTTGCTGTTTACTTGGGAAAATGGCTGAACTAGTAAAATACAAATGTAGTTCCTACACAAAACACTATCTTTATAATTGCCAACCTGTTGAAAGGGCAAAACATAGGAAAATTACTTTTATAAATATTTTATAACTAGAGAACACTTTAGCTGAGCAGCCTAGATATAGTCTTTTAGGCTAGGAGCAATATTTTCTTATGATATAAGTAGGTTATCCATCATTATTTGAGAACACCTTTTTTTGTACTGAGTTAAAAAAGAAGAGGAGGCTTTATTCAGATGAAAGTTATCAATAGGTATTAAGAATAGTTAGGAAAAATGTGTACTATTTTTTAAGAATTCTGAAGACTTGTTTTGATTGAATTGTCTATTCCAAGATAAATGAAACACTAAAGAGGTTTGTTATCACTTGACTCAAGTTTGGAGGCAACAGATGACCCCTGAGGCCCCTCTCTGATGAGTCTATTGCTATGACTCCCTCAAATAAGATATGGTCGCTTTAAAGGGCTTGTGCATTTATCTCAAGGAATGTATATATAAATGATAAACATTTTTGTAACATAAGTGGCAGTCTTGTATGAGAAAACCTGTGGGTTTGTGAGCTTTTCCAGGCCTTTTCTTAATACTTGGGTACGATGGCTCTCTAACTTGAACCTGCATTAGAATCACCTGGAGCCTTATCAAGTATTCTGGAAAAATAGTTTCTGCCTAAGGGTAATGAGACGGGGGGGGGGGGGGGGGGGGGGGTTGGGGAACCTATGTGCTCTTTATGGGGTTGTCACATTCATACACAGGACATGCCCAGGAAAATTGTGAATGGTTAGTTGTTCTTGGGGATTTCCTTCTCCCCGTCTTAGTATCTCCTAGGGGTCCAGTCTTTCAGTTCTCCAGCTGCCAAGGGTCCCGTCTTTGGTACTGCATGCTGGCCTGCTTAAATAATGCATCTTTCCTGAATCTTACTGAAACTTCACATTTTACCCTCTTTCCTATTTACAAGAGAAAAACATTGGAAAAAACACACCAATATGAAACAGTAAGAAGATTTTTAAAAATAGATTCTGGTGAAACACAAATAAATCATTGAAATGGTGATTTTGTTTACTGAAGAAATGTTAAGTGAAAAAAAGATATAAATTATATGTTTTATATAATTCATATACGAAAATTCTCTATATACATTCTCTACACACACATATATATTCTACATGAGTACTCTCTCTATATACACATTTACACATCCATGCACACACACACTAAAATGTTAAGGCACTTATCTCAGTATAATTATAGTTGATTTTTGTCTTTATGTATTTTATTAATTCCAAATTTCCTACAATGAACACACATTACTTTCCTAATAAGAAAATAAACTGTTTAAAATAATAGAACTATTGGTCCATTTCTTTGAGTCCCTGTTTTTCGCTAGAGGAACTGAATTTATTTGTGCAATTATGTTAATATTTGTGGTGTAGACCTTGATTTTTCTGTCAAAAAGTCTGGAGACTGGACCTTGCCCTCTGTGGTCAGCTGTGACCTTGGACAAGTTCCCTGACCTCTCTGGGCCTCAGTCTTCTCATCAATGAAAGAAGTTTGGAGGCAACAGATGACCCCTGAGGCCCCTCTCTGATGAGTCTATTGCTATGACTCCTCAAATAAGATATGGTCGCTTTAAAGGGCTTGTGCATTTATCTCAAGGAATGTATATATAAATGATAAACATTTTTGTAACATAAGTGGCAGTCTTGTATGAGAAAATCTGTGGGTTTGTGAGCTTTTCCAGGTCCTTTCTTAATACTTGGGTACGATGGCTCTCTAACTTGAGCCTGCATTAGAATCACCTGGAGCCTTGTTAGACCACTGGGCCCAGCCCACAAGGTTCTGATTCAGTGGGGCTGGGATGGGGCTGGAGAAATTGTGTTTCTAACAAGTTCCAGCTAATGCTGGTGGTCTGGAAGAAGCCAACCTAAAGAAAATATCCTGGTTAGGGGAAGTAATTTCTAAAACCTGTGTCTTCCCCGCCCCCCCCCCCTTTTTCCCAAATTATTAGGTGTTCTGAAGATTACTCAAGGATATCTTCAAAGCCCCTTTAAAAATTTAAAAATAAGTTTATTTGAAACATTATTCCTCTGGATGCTCTAAGTAGGACAAATGAAGAGATTAATGAGAGGCCTGTGTCTGAGGGTGGGACAGGGACCAGAAAGTGTATTGCTTCAGTTGACTAGAGTCTCTTGCCTGTAGCAAACACCCAGTCTTTGATGAATTAGAAAGAAAGAGAGATGACTTTTTTTTTTTTTGTGGAGCACATTTAACCTGAATACCAGGATGGTTTCAGGATGTCACAGTTACTTGATTGGTACTGGGTAAAGCCCTCACAGACATTTCCTCTTTCTTATTACTCAATTTAGGAAATCAATGTCAGCCTGTAGGTGTGAACATGAGTTGGCAAACCCAGACAGGGATGCTGATGAGGCAGCCTCCTCTGCCTGAGGGACTAGTTCGCATTCCAGAAATGACTCATGTGTTGCCACTTCCCATGTCTTTTGCACACACCACTCCGTCAGCCTGAAGTGCCTTGGACTAAGCCGCTTTCTTTTGTTCTTGTTCCAAGAGCCCCCTCTAAGTGACTTTCACTTAACCTATTGTACTGTCATTTTTCAATGGTGTGCTGTTTCTTCCAGGGAACTGGAAGTATCTTCAATGTGCAGCTGCTCTTGGATTCAGCTGTGTATCTCCAGAACCTATTAGAGTATCTGGTATTTGTTTTCTGTTCAAAATAGGGTCATGGATATTCAAAGACAAAATTTCACCTTTAATATACATAAAATGATCTGTCAAACAAGACCACAACTCAAAAGTAGGCAAGCCAAGTGTGAAAGATCAAAATCTTTGTACTTCCTTCTTGTTCAAACTAACAGGCCTGCAAGCCTCCTCTATTTCCACACGTTCTCAGCCCTCAGCTTCCCACAGTCTCCGTCTGCTCCAGGATCTGCCAGTGCTCGGTGGAAGTTTCAGGAAACACCTCTGGTTTCTCACCTGACTGCTCCCGTGCAATCTCTGAAAGGGGATTTCATTGTCATTTTGTTCTCCTTAGAGACAAACAGAGCCCCACTTTTTCACAGATAAATAAAATGGTGGGTAAAGTACTTGGTGCTTAAAGGAAGCGTGGAGATGTTGGATACTACATTAGATTTTATTCTTGCTTTTAAAAGAAAGAATGAGTATTTCCATGTATCTATGTAGCTATCTATTCTTACATTTGTATGTTATGTAGAGGAAAGTATTTGAAATGATGTTTACCTCTTGTTAGTCACAAATAGTTTAGATAGTTGGATTCAAAAGACTTTTTAAACACTGTTCTTTATCCTGGTCAGTATTGATTCTTATGTGTTATTTCTATAATGTCTATTCCAAAATAATGAAGGAGCGTACTGCCCCTGTAAGTGTTTAGAAGATCACATGCCTCATCGAATGCCAATATGGATTTATCTGTCCTGTTACTCCGACACCCAAACATAGAAATGCATAGATGCAAATTACCAAACCACAGGGCAGAAAGGCGACTTGTATTTATTTATAGCAGTTTGACTCTGGAATTCCTGCTGAGCCGACCTGTGTGCCCTCTCAGTCTGCAGTACATGGAGCCTCTGTGGGGAGGAAATCTGACACTTACAGGTGGATCGAGAAGGGAATTATTTCAGTCAGTCAAGGTGGTTCTGTCTTTAGAATGACTCCAAAGCAATGCTGTTTGTCAAACTTTCCCCCCAAAAGGCATGTGACCTCATGGATGAGAAATAGAGCAGAAGGTGGTCAGGACCTGAGTTCTCTAGGTAAGACATGGTGAAGGGTGGAGGTTCCAAATGTGCTTGGTAAAGAATCTTTTACATTTTTATCTGCATGACTTTATGGGGTTTTGATGCTGCTCAGATAACAATATGAGTTGTGAGATATAGCATCCTATAGGACTCAGATAACAATATGAGTTGTGAGATATAGCATCCTATAGGAATTTCCAAGTGAATATCCAAAAATTATAAGCTTATTTTATATAAATCAAGTTTGTTTAGAAAGTATAACTGAATTTGGTAGATTTTCAGTTCCAACTAGAAGTTGTTTATAAAGAACCAGGAAAGAATGGCAGTCTGTTGACATGATATTTGAGAAGACAAGACTTAAATCAGCCATTACAGTGTGACAAATAGTTTCAGAACAGTTACTATAAGTTAAATATAAACTTACTCTATATCTTGTCATCATAAAATTGATTATTTGTCTCTGTTTGCTTTGAAGGGCATTCAGCTTCCTTAAAATATATGAGATGCCAATATGAGTAGTTTCAATAATTGTTTTATAAGTTCCAAATGTTACTATTGTACATATAGAAACCCAATTTATTAGAATGCTGCAAAAAAAACTGTGTCTTTCCACTTAAAACTGTCAACTAAGTTTTTCATGGAAGGTTGATTTACTATAGGACTGTTAATGATAATTAATGGATGGTATCATTAATCTAGCTCAAATTAATTCATTTAGCAAAGAAGGACTGTAGATTTTCTTAAAATCAGGCACAATGGAAGATATCTCTTCTTTGTTTACAACTACAATCAGGAGTCTAAGACATTAACTTTGACACACTATGAGAATCTCAATTTCTTTTGTATAGCATATACTATACTATATAATTCTGATCACACAGTGCCATATAATAACTTTTACCCCTATTGGGTTGACAATATTCAATAGTAACAGATCTGACCCTGAAAGCCAAGGATTTTACTGACCCATTTTGGTCTCATTACTTGTCTATGATTCAGAAGTCTCTTTTGTTGTAATTGTATAGATAATTCCACTCAAAATGACTCAAGCAAAAGAGCTTACTAGCTCCCAGCACTGTAAAGTCTAGGCAACATGTTAGGCAAGAACCAGTGGTCATAGGATGGTGTTAGGATTGGCTGTCTCCCTCCTGGTTCCACTTCCTCTGGGTTGGCTTCATTCTCAGGCAGCTCCTCCCATCAGTGGTCAAATGGCCACTCGGAGATCTAGACGTTCATCTTATCAGTTCAGCAATCTCAGTAGAAAGAGAGCTTCTATCCCAACAGTTCCAGTGAAAGTTCTTGATCTGAAGGTTATTGGTTCTGATTGGCTCTTTGGTTCAGCCCAATCCTGCCACAGGATTGACTTGTCATTGCTTTGCTCTCAAGAAGCAAGTTGTGTGTTTTCTGCTACATGAATGATTATAAACAACAGCTTTGGGAAGGCACTCTAAGGCCAGTAATTATATGGATGAAACAGAAAGACTGTATTCCAAGTGAGGTTAATTTTAGCAGAAGTCAGATAAAAATGTTGTCAACAGCAAATGTGCTGGCAATAGAGCCAAAATTCCTGTTGCCAGTGACTGGTTGACTGGGCTAGTGGTTCCCAGGGTGGTCACAGAAAGTCAGACTGGACCTCCTGGCCATCCCAAAGATGCTTTAAAGTCTGAAGTAAATGTATGGGGCTTAGCACATAATAACCTGAGACATCACAAGTAGAAAGTAATCCTGAATTAGACATTAACTTTATAAATTAAAGGTGTGTGCGCGCGCGTGCCCTGTCTGTGTCTGTGAGCGTTGTGGGGGAGAGGAGAGTTCAGGGACCTATGTTGATAACTGTCCCAAACTTTGATTTATTTTCCCATGGAGTAAGCTATTCTGTGAAGAAAATCTCTAAATAGAAGGGGGAAATGTTGATTCTTATTATGAAAGCAATTTAGATGCTTTTAAAAAAATCCATGTTTAAATTTTGTTCAGAGTTCTGTTTTCTACAAAGGATATAGTATTTTTAGAAAATCACTTAGGCTCCTTGTAGATAGTATCTCACTCAGTTTACTGAAATGAATGTTACTGGATAATTAAACAAATGAGTCATTCTGGAAAAAAAGAAATTAAGGCTAAAAATGCAAAGATAATTGGAAAAGAAGTCTGCTACTGAAGAGAACTTTGGCATAAAGAGGAAAGGTGGGGCTACATTCTCATTGCAAAGATGCCACATGTAGCTTTTTCTTTTTCTTTTTTTTCCTCATGTGAAGAAAAGCAGAAATTCTGATCACAAAATGTGTGAGTACAAAATAAGGTTTTCCCTATGAATCAGTTAAACCAGGATAATATAATAACCTGGCATCTGATTTATAAATTAGAGATAAGTTGACAGATAAACAATTTCATTAGTAAGCAAAAAAATAAAAAAATCAAATTAGATTAAAGAGAATGAATCAACCCGTGATGGTAATGAGATGAGTCTGCTTCAGTCTCTATCCATGGTCAGGCAAGATGGCCCTTCACTGTGTGTTAGACAAACAACAATGGTAGAAAGACATTAAATTTCTGATTTAAAGTTAGGGCCCAAGATGAATAATTAATTTATATTCAGAGTAAAGCCAAGAAAGGAGTCTCTCTCCCACTTCTAAATTGCCCACAATTATTTTTTAAGTTCAGTGTTTTTAAACTGCAGTTACTTGTGAATGATATCAGTGATTTCTGCCACATTAAAGCACCATCTTTTGTCCCATTAATTTTTTGTCAACTAATTTTTTAACTTTACATAAAGGAAAGGCAATTATAAAAATTGATACATACATATTAAAATGAAAAAGTTTGTTTGCCACCTAAAATCATTTCAGGTACTACTAAGTTTTTCAGATTTAAAACGTTTGAATACTCTTAGTTCACAGAGAGAATAGCTTTAATTAACTTTTACTCTAACTATGCTGGTAATCTAAAACATAGACATCACACTTCAGCTTCTAATAAAGGCAGAATGGTAAAATTTCCATTAAGAACAACAAAAAAAATTTGAACAAAATATGAAAATAATCTTTTGAAAGCATCAGAGAGCTACCAATGCTGCAAAGAATTATGGGACTAAGATCTAGGGTAGGTAAACTCAGAGAGGTGAGCTTGGAATTTTGGTCTGCTTTTCCAAAATTACCTGCAAAATCCAGAAATGTTGGTTGAGAACCTGAAAAGCTGAACAGATGGTTCAACAGACTCATGTGGCTGGAAGAAAAATGAAAGGAAACAAGTCTCTGATAAACCTGTATGCATTGAATTGGCACTTCACAGATCCACCCACTACCCAAGTAAGGGTGTGTAGAAATTAGGCCAGTGCTCTCAGGTGCTGAGAGGTGCTCCCAGGTTCAAATAATTTCAACGCTTTATTGTTTCAAGCAAATCCTTCATGGTGCTAACCAGAAGTAAAGGTAAATTCTTTAATAGCTGGCATTCAATAAAAAAGATATAAAAGGAAACTAGAGAATTTGATTAAAAACTACAAAGTAAAATAGATCCTAACTTGGATCTAGATAATTCAAAACTATATAATTTTATTAAGGAAATAAAACACAATATTAAGAACTTTTGTAAAGACCTAAAAATAAAATGAAATGAGAATTACAGTGATCTCACTTATATATGGAATCTAATGAACAAAATTGATGAACAAAAGAAATTGATGAACAAAATAGAAACAGAGGCATGGATACAAGGAACAGACTGTCAGCTGTCAGAGGAGAGGTGGGAGGGGGACTGGGTGAAAGAAGGTGAAGGGATTAGCCAAAGAACATATATTCATAACCCATACACACAGACCACAGTGTGGTGATGGCCAGAGGGAAAGGGGCAGGGGGCAGGGTGGAGGTGGGCAAAGGGGTGGAAATGGGGATATCTGTAAAAGTGTCAACAATAAAAATAAAGTTAAAAAATAAAATTAATGGCTCCAAGGTTGGAATTTACAGAAGAGCAGATACCACTGAAGGGAGAATTAATGAACAGTGATAGATCAGAAGAAAATATCTAGAATGAAGTACAAAGGAACAAAAGTTTGGAAATACTGAAGATAGTGAAAGACCCAGAGAAGATACAGAGAAAGGTAGTATATGTTCCACCGAAGTTCCAGGAGAAGGAGAAAAAGAGTGGAGCAGAGGAAATATTTGAAGAGGTAATGCCTGAAAAATTTTCCAAAACTGATGAAAGACATCAAGCCATAGTTTCGAGAAGCATTACACCTCAAACAAGTTGAATACAAAGAAAATCACACCTAAAAAACTCATGGCAAAACTGCTGAAAAATGAATGATGACAATATAGACTGGGGTGTGTTCTTTATACAAGAAAAATACGAAAGTTTTGGTGAATTGGAAATCATAAAAGCAATGAAATGATTCTAGAAAGCAAGCCATAGCGGGAAACAAGAGGCAGTTTCTCAGACGAGGAGAGAATACCACTCCACTGACTGAACATAAGCACTGACGACTTTTTTATGCACTGAAATTTCAATATTACAAGTAGCTTCAAGCTGAAAGCAGAAGAACATAAATTAACCCACCCACGCAACATATGTTTAAGTGTCTACATATGCCAGACACATTTCTAGGTATTAGGCATCCATGGTCAAGGCTACACATAGCCTCTGCCCTTAAGGACTTCCAGTCTAAAAAGATGTTGAGCGGGGGGAATAGACTCCCCCAAAAGTAATCTATTTCATTAATATTTAAAATTGTGATTAATGCTATAAAGAAAATAAAAAGGAACTGAAAAAGAATAGCTAGACATGATGACTTCAATGATGATGAGCTGGCCATGTGAAGAGCAGAAGAAAAAGCAGGGCCAGCTGTTGGGGTGTAAGCCCTGTGCATTTGCTCAGGGCTCCGAGCCTGAACAAAGGGTCCTGAGCCTGGTGTGAAGCTCTCCTGTCTCCATCTTTAAGTTCTTGATAAGGTTTGAAGAAAAATGCCTGCATTTTAAGGTCGCACTGGATCCTGCAAAGAACGTGCTGGTTCTGGGGCAAAGCATTCCAATGAGAAAAAACACACACAGTATGTTCCCAGACTTGAGGCAGGGAGGAACAGGTTGTCTGAAAAGAATTGAAAGAAGGCCAGGAAGGCTGAGTAAGGAGCAGAGTGGCAAGAGGTAAGGGCAGAGGGAGGCAGAAGCTCTGGCAGCTGTGGGAGTGGACTCTGTCACTGCCATGTACTCCAGTGTTTCCCGTGGCACAGGGGTGACTCCCTTAAGAAGTTCTTAGGTGGAGGGCTTTCCAGATAATCCATCACTAAAATGGAGCTAAAGCCTTGGGTTATGGGCCAAGAAGAGATCACAAGTGATTGGAAGACAGTTAGTGCCTCGAAGCTTCCTGTCGATGTTCGCATCACCAGGTAGAGGCAGCTGGATCCGGATACAGAGCCCACTGGGGCCATTGCTGGGATCCTGGCCTTTGGAAGCCCAATATCAGTGGTCGAGGAAGGTGCCAGCACCAAGTAGAGGGATCTTCAGAATTGACTGGGAATTGTTTTTCTCCAGGTTGTTGTTTTAAGTCATGTTTCAAGTCCTGAATTCTTTCTTTATAGGCAACTTGGCATTTTAACAGAGCCTGTTTTGATTTGAAGAAACAGAATGGTTCATAAGCTGATGGGCTGTTACTAAGTTATGGATAGCAGGTTGTGCTATCAAGTGATGAGTATCTGAAGTCACTTATAAGTGTTTTTCTCTATAGCCAGGGTAGAACGTTCTAGATCATGTGCGAGAAGCAGCTATTTTTTAAAAATCTTATTGTTGAAAGTATTACATAGGTCCTTCTTTTCCCCCCATAAACCTCTTCCAGCTCGCTCCCATTCTCCCCTCCCCCACCCTCCCCCTCCAGGCCCTCACCACCCCGTTGTCTGTGTCCACCGGTTATGCATATATGCATACAACTTAATTGGTTGATCTCTTCCCACCCACCCTCCCCTGCTTTCTTTCTGAGGTTCAACAATCTGTTCAGAGAAGCAGCTATATTTTAATTTCTCTTAAACTTTGAGATCACCAGATATTCGGGAGACAGTGCTTTAACAGAGCTGTGTTAGAATTGGTGAGTAAAGAGAAGTTGCTACCAGCTTCTAATTTTGCCCACTTGGGAATCCAGGTGACCCTTGGAGAGAAGGCACAAGGCAGTAAGAAGGTCATGTTGGAATCACCTTGCAGGGCATTTCTCTCAAGTGTCTCCATCTGAGGCCCCTCATCATTGGGGGTCCCTAGATCAGTGGCCCTTCTGAGGTCCCTAGCCTTAGATAAAGGGGGACAGGGTGGATGTAGCAACTGAACTGGTGCAAGGAAGCCTTGGTAAGTTGGTGGACTTATATACCCTCAACACCTGATGTATCTCTATGAGGATGTGAAATTGCTTAGCGGGTATTCCTCTACTCACCTGAAGAATAAAATTTATTATCAAGACTAATAAAAATGATACCTGCTATTGTTGACCACCCAGTATGTGCCACATACTTTATATACATTCTTGCACTTAATTCTCACAACAAATCAAATACATAGTTATTATCCTTCTACAGTTGCCAGAAGTGAATCTTGGAGAAGTCAGGTAAGTTACCTGGAGACTTAGTTCTCAATGCCAGCGAGTGCCAGCCTAGAATTTGCACTCAAGTCCCTGATGTCAAAGTTCATCCTCTCAATGATTACCCCATTCCTTGCCCAGGAAGCATCTTCTCCCTGTTGCTACAGAACTGGAGCAGAGCTTGGGAAGCAGTCAGCATTTGTCCTCTTCAAACTGGCTGATTCCTGTTTGGCCCAGAACTTATAGGAAGCAGATGGAGCAGACAGTAGGATCCTGCTGAGCTCAAAAGAGACAGTCAAGCCCTGCTCATTTAGTCTTTTTTACATGACATTTTGTTAGAATGGAATGGTATCAAAACCAGGGCACTTAAAGGCCTAGTCCAATGGATGTGTGCATTTGAAACCTAGATTGGTTGTATTATGTTTTTTAAATACTGGCCAGTTCTGCACAGTGGGTTTTGTTTTAAATACCAGATGGCGACAAATACCCAGGCAGATTGTCTCAGGGTATATAGGATTTCTTGGCAGTAAACTGGGCATTTTGGGAGGTGGATTAACTCTTTCTGACCACTGAAGTGGTAGCTGATGCTTTCAAAAGGTTGACTCTCAAAAGGCTTCTCTACTGTTAAACACAGACTCAATCAGAGAATTTTAGAACTACCTCACGGTGTAAGTCATTATGAAAGTTAAGGGGTAAGTTACTTTCCAGGAAATTAAAACGATGCATTCGGTACAAGAAAAGTATTTTTAACTTGGACTTCATGGTGATCATGGAGATGAGCAAAGATGATGATCTAGCCACACTGGCTTTCTGTCCCCTGTCTTTGGTGAACCCTTTCCAGCCTCTAGACTTTTGTTCAAGTGTTCTCTCTGCCTAAGATAGTCCCCCACAGCTCCATAGTGTGGCTGTCTTTTTCTCATCCCCTTGGTCTCAGCTCAGATGTTATGTCCTTGGAGAGGACTTCCTTAGGTATTCTCCATCAGTTACTCTCAACCTCTTTACCCAGTTTGTTTCTCACAAAACAACATTTTGTTGTGGTTGTTCATGTGTTTACTTCCTGCTTCCTTTTCTAGAATATAATCTCTATGAGGGCAGGATCTAGTGTTTGGTGTAGTGCTGTGTCTTCAGCTCCTTGACTGTAATGCCTGGCAAAATCAGGGTCTCATAAAACATCTGCTAAAAGAATGAATAATTGATTAATTCACAGTACTTTAGAAATGTCAAATATCTTAGAAAAATCTGCAAATTTTATCTTTATATTTGATCATCATAGTTAATAATTATGAATACTTGATTTCCAAAACAGGTTGATGTTTTGATAGATTAGAAATAGCAAGCAGATGTGTAGTACTATAGATTTTTTGAGGGAAAATATAAAAGTGCAATGTCACATGTGATTTAAGGGCAGAGAGTCTTGAAGCAATAAAGACAAGAGTTAGCCTTTATGTTTGCCTGGGAGAAAAGAGTATGAACAGAAGAAGCAGAAAAAAATTTATTACTACATTGAGCACTTGTATTGAAGGGCTCTTGACTGAATTCTGACAGCAGAGATGAAAAGGAAAAATAGCCTGAAGAACACCAGTGAATGGAGAATAATATTGTACTTTTTATCTGAACTAGATTTGAAAATTCTTCATTGTCTAATTATTTCTGGCAGGTATATACTGGGTTACATTTTATGAGTCCAGGCTAGATTGTTGGAAATAGGAAAATAAATCCAGTATCCTAGTGTGATTAGAGTGAAAGAAACCAAAATGATAGTGCAGGTCTTTCAAAGGAATTGAAGAGATACTAAATTCTATTGGACTTGAATTGAAAGTCTGAAACTTTATGCTAATCTGGGTAAAGGAAAAGCACATTTAATTATACCAAGAATCAGCAAGTTAAGAATGAAGGAAGGCAACAGATTTCAGCAGAGAAAACAATTATGTGGCCTCGATAATACTAAGTATTGGATATCTTTAGCTTGAATCTTTTCTTACAGTCAGAATGATACTAAATATTTATCATAATGTAAAAATATTATGATAGATGGAGAAACCGCATTTTTAACTATCCCAAATTAATCTCATTTGCTTCTATGCTCCTAAGAATAAACAAAGTCACATTTTACATTAATAAGCCTGCTTAAGCCCAAGAATTTGGCATCTACATCTATCTTGGTATGGATAAGAACACATGTTATTTGCTATATATTGCCTGCGTGGTTATTATTCATTTGCCCCTCATCTCCAAAGAGCTTCATTGCAAACTAAAATTCTTCTCCCACACTTTGTTTTAAACGGCACTGAAGAGCCAGGCAGAATCTTCATTGAAGGTCTTCTGCACATTATGGTGCCCACTGTGAGGAATCCCAGGTGGTACTGTGATCTCCCCTCAGCTTCTCCAAGTCAGAAACAGGACTTCAGAACTGGAAGGGCACTGGGAACTGTAGTGGGGAGCTGCTGTTTTGCCCCCAGGGGTCTCATTCTTCTTTCTTTGGGTAACAGAACACACTCATTTTCTTTGGGGAATCAGCCATGGACGTGACCCAGGCCTGGCCACACTGCACCTCCTGTCCTGCTGGCTGCAGTGTTTGGTTAGGGTGAGCACTCACTGACCCTGGGACTTCTCAAGGAGCTATGCTCATGTTAGCCTGGAGACTGGAAGCTGCCATGTACACAGAGCCTGCTGGAAATGAAGCAACACAGAGATAGAGAGAGGCTGTCCCCTGGCAACTTGACTTGAGCAGGTGAATTCAGCCTGTCACTTGAGTTCTGACTGAATGGAGAGTCATGTGTCCCAGAGGTTCAATGTTGGTTCATGGACCACTGACTGTCTGCAATGAAGTTATCACTCATTCATGGTAAAATAAGAAAAATCAGGTTCAAGGCAATGAGTTTTTCAGAGAACTAGCTTTTCAATCTGAAGGACTGCTCCTGTTTCTAGAGATTGGATGCTTCCTACAATTTTTATTTTAAAATGTCCTTTCTTTGTGATAGCAGATGGTATCTTTTTAAATGTCCTCACTTGGTATATATGTTATGTTATGGTAAATAATGACAACTTCTGTAATTCTTAAATATCAGTGGATTAACCCAATAAATTTCTTGTTTAGCTCAAGTGAAATCTGAATACAGGGAGTATTACTTATGTTCACTTAGAGAATCTGCCTCCTTCCACCTTGTGGCTCTGCCCTCATCTAGGTCCCCAAAGTCTTCTCCATCCAGCCAGCAAGCGTAGAAAGAGAAGGAAGATTTAAGGAGGGAGCATTTTATGGGTCATGGCTGGAAGTGGAGCACATCACTTCTATTCCCATTTCGTTGGCCAGAATTCACCATGTGGCCAAACTTAATAGCAAATGAGGCTGAGACATACAGGTTAGCTGTGTGCTCAGGAGGAAGGAGAAGCAGGATTAGTGACAAATTACCCAATCCCTGCCATATTTGGCAAAATTAACCTTTAGGCCAGTGGTTCTCAACCTTTTTAATGCCGCGACCCTTTAATACAGTTCCTCAAGTTGTGGTGACCCCAAACCATGAAATTATTTTCGTTGCTACTTCATAACTGTAATTTTGCTACTGTTAATGAATCATAATGTAAATATCTGTGTTTTCCGATGGTCTTAGGTTGTACAGCAGCAGTTCTCAACCTGTGGGTCGTGACCCACAGGTTGAGAACTGCTAGCAGGGTCGGCTAAGACCATCAGAAAACAGATATTTACATTACGAATCATAACAGTAGCAAAATTACAGTTATGAAGTAGCAACGAAAATTTTATGGTTGGGGGTCACCACAACATGAGGAACTGTATTAAAGGGTCGCGGCATTAAAAAGGTTGAGAACCACTGCTTTAGGCCTTTTGTCATATCTTCTTTTGTTCTTTGAAAATTTAGTACTGCATAAGATCCACAAAAATTTGGTAACCACTGACCTAGTTCATTTTCTTCATTTTATAAATTACTACTGACCGCTTTCCCTCCAAGACACCTCACTTTTAAAATGGAAATAAATTTACTACCCCGAGTCTTCAAATAGCTGAACCCCTTCAGGGTCCCATATCTTCAGCCTGGGTGACAGCCCCCACCTGGCCCTCCCAGGCAGAGTACAATGAGGGTATTGGGTCTCCAGCATGGGGGAAACGTACAATGGTTGCTCTAGTCCTGAGATTATTTTATTGCTGCACTCCATCAGAATGTCCTCGGTCCCGGAGTTTACATGGGTGCTGAGGACTCTGGGAGACTTCCTGAGGAACCTGAGGTGTCAGGTGTAGTGCTGACTAAAGGCGGGAACTCACGAATGGGATTCCTTACCTCTGTTTGTTTTAGATAAGTCTAGCCTCTCTTTATATGTGTGGTTTTCAACTATTAAAATATGAAATAGCCCTGGCCAGGTAACTCAGATGGTTAGAGCATTGTCCCCAATATTCCAAGGTTGCAGGTTCGATCCCCCATCAGGGCACATACAAGAATCAACCAATGAATGCATAAGTAAGCGGAACAGCAAATTGATGATTCTCTCTCTCTCTCTAAATCAATAACGAAAAAAATATGAAATAATTTTCCTTGTATCAATGAACATCATTTAGCACTTCTCATGTTACACGGCCCGCACCTGGGGAGACATTGCTTCAAGCTGACAGCTCCTGACTGAATGTGGTTGAGATGTTTCCACTCTCCATGCCCTTCCCCACCCTGAGTCTCCTACCTGGGAAGTTCTCTTCTCTTCATTCCTTTGTCCAAACCCTTTAGCTCCCAGCAAGGCCTGTTTCTTAGCAAGACTGCTGCTTCACCTTCGATAGCCTTGTCTATGGTTATCATTGACTTTTCATTGTCTCGTATCATATAATCTCTATATCTGCACACATTTTGTTGACTAAATATTTATCAAGCAGCATGATAGATGTGATAAATGAAGTCCAAAGGAAATAAAAACAGTGATATCTCAATCTACTTTATTTTTGTTAATCCTCACCTGAGGATGCTTTTTCCATGGCTTCTCTGAGAGAGTGAAGGGAGGGAGGTGGGGAGAGAAACATCGATGTGAAAGAGACACATCCACTGCTTGCCTCCTGCACCCATCCTGACCAGACCAGGGTGGGGAGCGAACATATAGCCCAGGTATGTGCCCTTGACTGGGAATCTAATCTGTGACCCTTTGGTGTGCAGGCTGACATTCCAACCACTGAGCAGCACCTGCCAGTGCTCAATCTACTTTTTAAAAAAGAACCAACACTCGTAAAGATGGAAAATACTAAGGAGGCAGATAACCTGAGAGTAGAAATAGGAAATACCAAATGGCTCAAACTATTCCAGCATATTAACAATCTAAAATGATCTGGGAAACGGAGGTGAAGAATGGTAGGTCAGAGGTAAAGGGAGATTGCCTTAATCCAATAGAAAAATTGGAGTAAAAATTGAAAATATAATAAAATTCAATTACTCTGTCCATACTCCCAACTGCTTGGATTACCGGATTTGTAGCATTGTTGGCCTTTTCCCTTTCCTGGAACATTTTCTTGTTTGTTGGCTCTTCAATTAAGGAATGTCTGTGCTGCTCGAAGGTGGCCATAAAGGTCAGATGGGGAGAGGAGGCTGAATCCAAACGATGACGTGGCTGGGCTCTGCAGGCAGGGAGTTCACCTTGTTTCCTTTGGGAAGTACAGAGGTGTCTTGAGCTTGTTCTCTCATTTCTAATGTCCTTGAGTTCAGTTTGGGTTTGAAATGGGATATATATATATATATATATATATATATATATATATATTCAGAACCTGCTGAAAGATACAGGATTCTATTTTATTTTATGCAATTGATGCCATAGAAAAATATGGATTTAAAAAACTGGCGGATTTACTGTTTATTTTATTTTATTATTATTTTTTAAATCCTCACCCGAGTATATTTTTTCATTGATTTTTAGAGAGAGTGGAAGAGAGAGAGGAAAAGACAGAGGGAAATATCAGTGTGAGAGAAACACATCGATTGGTTGCCTCCTGCACATGCCCTGACCAGGGCCCGGGCCAGGGAAGAGCCTGCAACTGAGGTACCTGCCCTTGACAGGAATCAAACCCGGGACCCTGGGGTCCACAGGCCGATGATCTATCCATTGAGACAAACCAGCTAGGGCTACTGTTTATTTTGTTTAAACTAGGAAATCAAATATTTGAAATTATTCACTAATTAATAAAGGGTTAAAATGTATACATTTTAGTTTTAAAATAATTTAGGTGGGGTTGGCAAAGAATAAAACTTAAGAATTTTTGTTTGCTTGATTTTTAGAGAGGAAGGAGAGAGAGAGAGAGAGAGAGAGAGAGAGAGAGAGAGAGAGAGAGAGAGAGAGAGAAACACATCTACGTGAGAGAGATATACCTATTGATCATTCTGACCAGGGATTGAAACAAAACCCAGGTATGTGCTCTTACTGGGAATCAAACCCACAACCTTCTGGTGCACAGGAAAAGGCTCTAACCAAGTGAGCCACACCAGCCAGGGATGAAAGCTATGAATTTTTGAACACTTATTTTATGCCAGATATTGTGATTCATTCATCCATCTATTCTTTCTTTATCAAATAGGATATATGTTTGGTGGTTCAAAATTCGAAAGGTACAGAAGGGTTCCCAGGGACTCTCCCTCTGTCTTTGAGTCTCCCACTTTCCCTCCTCAGATGTCACCAGGGTAGTAGATCCTTGTGAGTCCTTATAGTAATATTTCATGCACATTAAAGCTAATATATATAGCAGACAACAGTATTCCCTCAGGGAAGCAGGGTGGAGGGTGGTAAAGGGAACCAAATATATGGTGACAGAAGATGATTTGACTTTGGGTGGTGGGTATACAATGTAGTATGCAAATCATGTGTCCTAGAGATGCACACTTGAAACCTATATAGCCTTATTAACCAACGTCTCTGCAATACATTAAATAATATAAATGAACAAATAAATAAAATACAGAGCATTTTGTTACTTACTAGTAGAACTGGGTTTAGAACTTGACTTTCAACTATTTCACACTGTATTATACATGAGATGTGCTGGGGCTGACTCTACCCGGCCTTAAGCTCAACTAGCAGGAAACAGGCAGGAAACAAGCAAGTGTACCCATTGTTCCTCTCATTAGACAGTGATGATCCTCAGGTCTTTGAATATAGATAAGCAATTGCATGTGAGTTCATAATACTGTTAAGGATTTTTTTTTTAATTAGATGTATATAGCTTTTGTTTCCCTAAAGAAAGAGGCAATACTCCTAAAAATTGAGGGCTGAGAGGCTATGGTTACAGTGCAAAATATAAGAAATAGTCGAGTTATGGAGAGCATACAAGATTACAACCTCCTTAAGGCATAAATTGGTTGTTCCGTTTTAAAATGAATATTTGACCCATAAAATGACTGTAAATAAAATGTATGTATATTATAAAAGATTATAATAGAACCAACATCTGAAGACTTACCACCCAGCACAGAAATCCTACGCCGCCCACACCATTGCAGCTACCTGCACATTCTTTTCCCAGCCCACCTCTCTACCTTCCCTAGAGGCAGCGCTATTGTGAATTTTGTGGGTTTTAAAATCAATTAAACCATGTACATATTATATTCCTAAACATTACATGATTTATTTTTGAGGGAGTTTCATAATTCCTAGAACATTTCACAGCTTAATGAACATTTGTTGAAAGAATGAATAAATCAATGAATGAGTGGCACATAAGGAAGCTCAATCTATTCTCTTTCGCCAGCTATTGAAACTAGCACAGATGTGGTGAATTGCTAAAACCTCTTTTCTAAACAGTGCTCTTTTATACTTTCAAATGTATATTGCTGTCAGTAACAATAAAAGACATTTCTATTATTAATAACTATTGAGAGTATAGTTATTAATAATATAGGACTCTTCACTCTTTGTAGGCATGAAGATGAATGTTGCTTAGAATTGGGATCTCTCAGAGAATCCCAGAACCTATTAAAAATAAAAGGACTTTATGTTTTATATGTCTAACAAAACTTTTCTCTTGTGAAAATGTAAATTATTTAAGTTAATCAAATACTGCCAACACTTATTACATTTCCCAAATAAAATGGCTAGATGTACCATAAACACACCAAATATATCCAACACAATATATTTCAAAAAGAAAGGTTCAGAAAAGGCCAAATCTGTACTAAGTATTAGGTCATTGGCAAGTGTGACTAATTTTATCCCATTGTCATGGTGCACTCTTATGCCAACAAGCTAATCAGAGAATGTACTTTCACTCCGTTGTATCAAGAACTGAAATGACTGTGTTTATGTCAAGGTCTTAGTTTACAATGCAAACTCACCAACCAGAGCACTGTAATTAAGTCCTCAAGAAGTAAAAACGTTCTTTTAAAAAATGGTGTAGAACAGCTTGTCCTAGCAAGTTAGAAATAAGAAGATGATTTAGGTGTTCAAAGCTAAAAATAAGACATCCTAAGAAGGTACTCCAGGCAGTTCAGGACTTTAAAGCTATTAAAACTTAGCAGGCATTTTTCTTGTGCTGCTCAAATTAATTTTTAAAAACCCTAAACATTTAACATATAATTCTCAGGTCAAATCATGATAAACATAAAAGAGGAAGGTAAATACAAAACAACAATAAAATTACAATAACGGCATTTAACATTTATTGAGTACTTAATATGCATCTGGCATTGTTTTAAATATTATTTCATCCTCAAGTAGATAGTATTATTAATCTCATTTACAGATAAATAAATAGGAATAAAAATGTTAAGTAACGTTTTCAAACTCCCACGGGTGCTAAATGATAGTCAGAAATTGACCCATGTAATTTTCTATTGCTGCCAAAATAAATGGTCACAAATTTAGCATCTTAAGCAACAACAATTTAGTCTCTGATGTTTCTGGAGGTCACAAGTCTGACAAAGGTTTCCCTGAATTAAAATCAAGGAAGAGCAGAGCTGCATTCCTTTCTGGAAGCTCAAGGGGAGACTCCATTTCCTTGCCTTTTTCAGCTTCTAGAGGCTGCTTGCCTTCCTGACTCCTGGCCCCCTTCCTTCACCTTCAAAGCCAGCAAAGGCAAGCTGAGTCCTTTTCCCGGTGTTGCATCACTCTCACCTCCCCCCTTGCTTCCCTTGTATACTCAAGGGCCCTTCTGATAACATAATTCAGGATGATCTCTGTATTGTAAGGTCAGCTGATGAGCAAAGTTAATTCTCATCAGCAAAATTTTTTTTTTTTGGCAGTGGGGTGGTGGGGGTTGGGGGGGGGGGAGGGCACAATTCTGGATACCACACCACAGTCTTATTCCAAAGATCATGCCCTTAACAGTTTCACCCTGTAAGTGGAATATAGAAATGTTAGCATTCATAATTTTGGAAAACATGGTTTGCAGATTATTGGTTATAAATGGTCCAATGTGAATAAATCTTAAGAGAAAAATCATTTGAAATAATTAACTCAGTATTGTTAACTCATTGTTACTTTAGTTAGAAATGTTGGTTTGTTGTAGGCATCTAAGGATGAACTATTTTCAGAATGTAGTCCATTAAGTACATGGACGGAGCCCTCGCTACTGAATGGAAAGCCTGGGGGGCCAGCCACGTTCTGCTGTGAGAGAATGGCCTGTTTGTTCACCTGAGCAAGAGAAATTGTACTTGACAGAGTTATAGGGGATCCGGCTCTGGACCTGGACTGAATCCTCTCACTGTGGTGCCCCTGGGACTCTGATCCAGCCTGTAGAGTATGTTTCTCCGTACAGATTTGTTCTCTCCCTAACTCTGCTATGACTTCATGGCTTGTTCCCCTCTTCATTTTTTTCCACTTCACTGTGGAAGGGCAGGCCAGGCCAAGCATACAGAATAAAAGGTCTATTGGGTGGCCCTAGCCGGTTTGGCTCAGTGGATGGAGCGTCTGCCTGCGGACTGAAAGGTCCTGGGTTCAATTCCAGTCAAGGGCACATGCCCGGGTTGTGGGCTTGATCCCCAATAGGGGGCATGCAGGAGGCAGCTGATCAATGATTCTCTCTCATCATTGATGTTTCTATCTCTCCTTCTCCCTTCCTCTCTGATATCAATAAAAATATATATTAAAAAAAAAAGTCTATTGGGTGAAGTCCAGAAGTTGATGAGTCTTCAGGGGCTCTGAATATAGGTCAGTTTTCTTCTCCATGTTCTTTTTGTTCTGTTCCCATAGTCTCATGACCTGTTTTTTCTTCCAGTAATGGATCTTGGCCTTCTCCTTCCTCTTTTCTTCTAGGGTGGCTGTCACCAACTGATGCTTCCAGCCAACCTTGTGGCTTCCCAGATATGCAAATTTTTACAGAGTGTTTAAGTGCACAACCTTGAGGGCGCCAGAAAGCACCACCTGCTTTTTTCCTATCATAGGGCAACAGGATCCCATCAGACACCCAGGGGGTCCAGGGCAGCCTGGCTTCCCTTGGTCTTGCAGGGCAGCCCACCTTGAATGGTCTGCCTTTGTTTTTGTAGAAATTGCCAGAAATGTTGATGCCCTTATAGTACACGACCACCATCTTCTGGCCCAGAAGTACCTGCTTGCTCATGATGGCCCCTGGTGGCCAGGAGATGGCATCAGTCATTGAGCAGCAGGACCTACCCCTCTGCCATCTTTGGCAGCCACCTGGGAAAGTCACATATTATGATCTTACAGTGCGAGAGGTCAGAAGTCTGAGCTAAATTTTATGGGGCTAGACAGAAGGTATCTGCAGGGCTGTGTTTCTTCTGGAGGATCCAGGGGAGAATTTGCATCCTTGCTTTCTCCATCTTCTAGCAAACACCTGCACTGTTTGGCTCATGGCCCCTTCCTTCATCTTCAAAGCACACCACTCCATCTCTTTGCCTCTGTTGTCACATCTTTTCTTTTGATTTTGACCTTTGGGCCCACTTGGATAATCCAAGATAATCTCCCAATGTTAAGACTTTTAACTTAATCACACTTGAAAGTAAGGTCACATATTCCCAGATTCTGTGGGTTGGGATATGAGCATCTTTGTGGGGGGCATTATTCTGTCTGTAGAAACTTTACGTATGTAATGCTTCCAGTAGATAACAGTTGTGAGATCTCTCCAATAAAATTAAACATGTAATTTAATGGCAATAATGGCAGAGAAAGTAAATTGTTGAAAAGATCCAAGTTTAGGGATTGTTAGGGTAGGGTTAAGGTACAAGGTCAAGTAAGTAAGTACATTTAGGAAGCTGGAAGATATCATTGAGTTGATTGACCAAGGGGCCAGGTAGGAAGGGAAGGAAATCCAGGAGGGGCTTCACAGCTTGAGAGAAGAGTGAGATTTTCCTTCAACTCCTTACCTTTGTTTTCTCTTTAATATGGTTTGTACATTTCATTAGCTCTCCCTCCCCCCACCAAATAAGTTTCTAAATGACTGTAATAAAAGGGCTTTATTTGATTTCTATTACTGAATCTTTTCCTCTGTGTTGGTAACACTCCAAAATTGTTGTATTCAGGTCATAGCAGTCAGTGTTTGAACTCGAGAAATTTCTATGAGAGGTTGTCTACTCAGTACAGATTTCACGGCATCCCAAGACTAATGGCATCAGACAGGGGAATATAAGTTCTTTTGCTGAACATGAGGTTAACTCTGCCCATAAATTTTTCCTGAATAATTAAGGGGTTTTATTCCTCTTAGGAAGAAATCCAGTGAAACTGGACCACTTTGAAAAATGTTTTGTAAGTTGTAAAAAAAAAAAAAATCAGTTTGCTGTTGTTTTCTCATAGGCCTTAACCAAGATGGCCTTAAAGTTCCCTTAGCTTGACTAAATGTTAGACAGGCTTCTTCCTGACTCTAGGCCTCTGACCTCCCTATTTCTAGTGCATTTACTTTAGAAAATTTGTCATTGCAAATTCTTTCTTGAGAAGTAAACCTTTTAAAAAGCCTCTTAAAAGTCTTATGCCCAGAAATGCCTTTCTCAAGAACCTGGGAGCCTTCCCTCTGAAATGTAATTGCTGAATGTGATAGACCCCCATCTCTCCCAGTCTCTGCAGGAGGGCAGGAGCCTAACTCTCTCTAGCATCTTGCTCCAATCTTGAAGATGTGAGAAAACTTTACTTTTCCTTTGGGTAAGGCCAATTAGCAAATACAGGTGGCCTATGACCCCCCATCCCAGTGCTTAAGAACTCTTCAGCCCTTTGTATGGAGCTGGGCATCCACACGTGGCCTCTGCTCCCTCCCCTATAGTATCAGAAGAACATCAACTCTCTGCTCATCTTGTAGGGTGAGATTTTTTTCTCTAACAATGTCCTGAGAAAGTCAATTGGATAATCATAAGGGAAGCAGGTATGAAGAGAGGGAGTGCTGGATTATCTGTAAGTAAAGACAAGGTAGTAAAGAGCTATCATTTGATTTTTAATTTAAGTCACAGACAACTGCACTTGGATTTACTTCACCTAGTCCAAGGGCAGGTGGAGTATTGTGCTACCTTCTGAGCACAGGCTTTACTGGGGAAGGAATACCTCAGGAATGTTTCATTTTGTTGGGATTTGGGGGAAGGTGGATTTACTTAGCAGGGTGGTATTTCAGTTAGGACCTTAGTTGCAAATGACCGAAATCAGACTCCAAATGGCTTAGTCATTAAAAAAAAAATGATTGGCCCATGTAATTGAAAAGCCTAGGGATAATGCTGTATCTGAAGCTCAAATATTTACCAAGGTCCTCCTATGTGTCGGACATTGTTATAGGCACAGGTGATAAAATACTTGTCAATAAAACAGGTAGCATTCAGTAGAGTCTAGTGTCCATGTCATCAATGTCTTTTCACTATCCGTTTGCTGGATGGGTTCTGCATTGCCTTCTGCTGGTGAGTGAGAGATCGAGAAGCTGGCCTGTGTAGAATGAGGAAAGCCAGGACCACGAGCCCTAACTTCTTAAGGAGACTTCCAGGCAGTCCTTCTCTTGCCAGGGTCCCATTCATCTATTCCAGAGGTGCCGGTGCTGTTAATTCCTGAGACTTTGCAAGAATCTGTGATATAAATCTCATTTTAATCTTCAGAGTAACCTCGTGAAGTAGATAGGACAGATTGTTCTGTCATTCCCATTTTACAAATGGGGGTCATGTAGGACCAGGACTAAGGTACTCATTTCTCCAGCTAGAAAGAAGCAGAAGAAGGATTTTAATTCGAATCTTCTAGTTTCAAAAAGTCACGGCTATTTCTCCCATGCAATATGTGCTCTATCTTGCCTAGCATCATGCCTTCAGATAATAATATTTGCATGAATAAATTTGAAAGGTCCTGGAGTCAGAACTGATGTTCAAAAAGCAATAACCATAACGGGGAAGAGTGACAAACATTAAATTGTACAATGTTTTCCTTCGCTTCTCTGTTCCAACCAATTATATCTCTTAATAAATGGTTGAAGTTCTAATTATTGTAAATTTTATGCAGCGTATTACTCCAAATGGTAAAAGGAGTGCATGTTTTCTTTTTTTATTATATTTGCCCTAAGTTGTTGGGAAAGAAAATACATTTTTATAGGAACTAACTGCTGAATTGGATTTGATTTGCTGAACAACTTTTATAGTTGTTTACCAGTTCCTGAAAAGTGAGAATGTACCAAGGCTGTCCTTACCTTTAAGTTTGCATAGATTGCAAAGTATTTTTCATTCTTTATTACTGATTAATAGATTAATAGGTAATTAGTGGCAATGGATTAATGTCTGAAATGTTACTATTCATGGTGAGATTGGGCACAAGCTCACTGTCATGAAGCTTCTCAAGAATCCTATATAATCCTATATAATAAAAGCATAATATACTAAATTCCCACCCATTGGCCAACCATTCAATCGACTGCTCAACCAGTTGCTATGATGCACACTGACCACCAGGGGGCAGATGCTCCGACTGGTAGGTTAGCTTGCTGCTGGGGTCTGGCCCACGGGAGTGGACGAGAGGGCCAGACATGCCCTAGAGCCCTCCTGCGGTCCCTCCCCAGACAGTGGGGCCCAATCGGCCCCCATCGGGGCCGGTGGGCCAACCTCCCTCATTCCCTCCCCAGGCAGCCAGCCCCCATTGGCCCCGATCAGGACTGAGCCAGATGGCCCCGATCGCTGGCCAGGCCGAGGGACCCCACCAGTTCACAAATTCATGTACCGGGCCTCTAATATATATATATATATATATATATATATATATATATATATATATATATATATATATTTAATTGATTTCAGAGAGAAAGGGAGAGGGAAAGAGAGCCAGAAACATCAATGATGAGAGAGAATAATTGATCAGCTGCCTCCTGCACGCCCACACTGGGGATTGAGCCCGCAACCCGGGCATGTGCCCTGACTGGGAATTGAACTGTGACCTCCTGGTTCATAGGTCGATGTTTAACCACTGAGCCACGTCAGCCAGGAATGCCTAGAGTTTTAATAACAAAAAAAGAGGACCCAGTTCTTTTGCTTTGACATTAGTTGATGGTACTTTTTTGTTTTTATCAATTTCAAATAAACATTAGTTGCATTAGCTTGGAGTGCATCTCTCCTCAAGGCAAGTATCCTTGGATAAGTGAGTTACTGAGTAAATAGAGCAGTGTCTATAAGTCATCTCTGAAGACTTTTAAAATTTTTATTGTAATAAAATACACATAAAATTTATCATTTTAACCATTTTAAAGTGTACAATTCAGCGGCATTTAGTACATTTATAATGTCGTGCACCCATCAGCACTATCTAGTTCCAGAACATTTTCATCACCCCAAAAGGAAACTTGATACCCATTAAGCAGTCACTCTCCATTCCCCTGATCCCAGCCCCTGGAAACCACTAATCCTATATAATAAAAGGCTAATATGCAAATCAACCAAATGGCGAAACAACCGGTTGCTATGATGCGCACTGACCACCAGGAGACAGATGCTCAATGCAGGAGCTGCCCCCTGGTGGTCAGTGCGCTTCCACAGGGGGAGCGCCCCTCAGCCAGAAGCCGGCCGGGCTGAAGGACCACCCCCCTTCGCCCCCCCACCCCCGCCACCTGTGCACTGGGCCTCTAGTCTGGTATATGTCTCTATGGATTTGCTTATTCCAGACATTTCATAAAAATTAAATCATTAAATACGTGGCCTTTCATGTCTGGCTTATTATAATAAGTGTAATGCTTTTATTTATTTACTTTCTTTATTGATTAATGTAAGTGTAATGCTTTTAAAGTGCATCTATGTTGTAGCACAAATTTCATTCTTTCTAATGGCTGAATTCCATTGTTTGTATATACCACATTTTGTTTATTCATTCATTTATTGATGGACATTTGGTTGTTTCCACCATTTCGCTATTGTGAGTAATGCTGCTATGAATGTTGGTATACAGATATCTGTTCAAGTCCCTCCTTTCAATTAGTTTGTATATATATTTCAGAGTAAAATTGCTGAATCACATGGTAGTTCTATGTTTAACCATTTGAGAAACCACCACATTGTTTTCCTAGTGGCTATACCATTTTACTACCTTGCTAGCAATGCATGAGGGCTCCAGTTTCTCTATATCCTTGCCAATACTTGTTATTTACTATTTTTTGTTATAGCCACTCTAGTAGGAATAAGTGGTGTCTCATTGTGGTAACATTCTGTTGCTTTTTATTGAAGATAAATGTACTCTCCATTCTACCCTGAACTCAGACATTCATTGTAAATTGTAGAGCAAAGGTCATGTGAGTGGCACCTTGAATGATTTCACTTGACTGAAAAGCTATCAAGGTGTGGGGGCTGGTGGAAGATGAAGCTAAAATATTGCACTGCGACTAGATTGTACATGGCCTTGAATGTTAAGCAGAGGCACTTTAGAGGGAGAAAGGTAATTTTTAAGGCATGAAATTGAGTAGGGAATTAAAACAGGAAAAGGCACCATGATGTAGGCTGAACTGGAAAGAACAGAGGCTGGGAATGATTGATTACTCCATTGCTGAGGTAGTTGCTAGGACTCTAAATATGTTAATTGCCCATGTAGTACCAGATAGCACCTTATAATTTATCAAATTAGCCAGAATTGGTGGATTATTCCAGCATTCCACAAGAATGCCACACTATCCCTAGTTAGGTAGAGATGAATGTATTTGGAAATACATGTAGACCGTGAACAGTTTCACACTAAGAAGTGTAGAATTCTTTCATTGTCAGTAGGAATCTCCTTTGAGCTAATGTGCAGATGTACATTCATTGTAAATTGTAGAGCAAAGGCTCAGGTCATGTCAGCCTCTGGTGTTCTAGTGAATGTGGTGAAAACCAGGGGACTTGACTTGGACACTACTCAAGTACCTTACCTTCTCTGAGTATGTCTTCTGTCTTTAAAATGGGTAGACCATCTAGCTCATTGTGTTGCTGGGGAAGAAATTGAGATTATGCATGTAAAGTGATTATGCATGTAAAGCACACAGCAGAGAGCCTGGCATGTATCGGGTGCCCAGGACAGTGCCACAAAGCCAAAGATACTTAGGTCATCTCCTTTTTAAGTAAGTGCCTATGTTATGGTTCAGAGAAAGGCCTATAAGAATAAAAATCATCCTGGAATGTATAAAAAAGATATGAGAGAGAGAGGGAGGGAGCTAAAGAAGGAAAAGGAGAAGAGAAGGGAGAGGGAGAGAACGACATCTTTGTCTAAAGAAAACCTTGGGTCACTGTGATGTGAGGATAACCTTGGAACAAAGAGCAGGCTGATGGGACTTGATTCAAGTCCCTGGTATTCACCTTAAATTTGGCTCCTTTGTTATTGACATTAACTGACATGAACTAATCGGTCAGCTGAAATGATTTGCAGATTATCTGTGGTATAACTTTTGTTTCGTTGGGAAGTTAAAATCCTTGTTAAACTGTGACTGCAGGTTATTCTCAGAGCAGATACACAATGGTAGGCAGGGGATTGCAGAAGCGTGTAGCACATAGCTGGGCCTCTGTCCAGCTCGGTTCTCTTCTCTGAGAGAAAGAAGTAAACAACATAAGCAAGATAAAACACCATCCCTGCTGTTGGGAGGTGGTGGTGATATTTATAGTTCTTGAAAGTGCCGAGTTGCCTAAAATTTCTAACTAGGTATTTGCCAGAAAATGTGACATCCAAGGGACCAGGAAATGCAGTCCCTGGTGCCAGAGTGTGGTACCCTCAGCTTCAGCCTGGCACGTCAGCTCCTGGTTGGGGGTATTGGCTACTACTGCTCAAGTGGGACCGTTATTAATTACCCTTTCCAAAGGAAATTCCCAATGACTAATAATGTTAGCAGCTATCACTTGGCAAGTGTCAGGCTGGGCTTTTACTTTTAATTTTCATAACAACAAAATGAAGTAGGAAAAGAAACTGAGGCTCAGAAAAATTAATTGGCTTGTACACAATCATGTGGCTATGGTCATGGAAAGAAAAAAAAAAGGCTGTTCAAAAAGATGACTACAGTCATTGCATTAACATTCCAAGACAGCAATATATTTCATTTCCAGGGAAGAGAGCTTGTTCTGGTTGTAGAGGAACCAGCCACCAGCCTAAGATGAATTTTTACTGGTTGTAATGGAACTAACAACTAGTCTAAGATGAATTTTGAGAAATAGAGTGGCTCTGCATAATAAAGTAACACATTTTTAGGTTGATCTCTAGTGACTGGAGAGGTGGACGACAGATAAATGAAGAGAAAGGAAGACTGCAGGGAGACCAAATATGGCCAGGCACTCAGTAGCAAATCAGAATCTGAGGAAGAAAAGATCATCTGATTGATCAAAGCATGTGAGATCTGCATTGAATTCTAAGCTGTATTTTGCACTATGTTCGATTATTCTTGGTTGAAGTCAAAACGTAGTAAAACCTTGTTACACTTAAGAGTCTTGTGTTGATAGGGTTTTGGTTGTGTGGCTCATGTTTAGGGTGAACTGAGGAAGAGAAAGGAGAGCAGTTACAGGAGAGCAGATATGAGTGGGGGGTTGAAAATCAAACTCAGAGCAAGAATTTAAAGCAAGAAAGAATGGAAACGTGAAGGTCTCTCCTAAAATCCTCAGAAATATTGGGGAGGTATTGGACCTCTCTCAGAGTATGTCATTTTATTTAAATAGTCAAAGAAAGGCTAGTCCCAGAAAGTGAGAGTCTTGGACGTTTTGATCACATTAGTGTGTGACAGAAGAATCTTGAGGCCAGCTCTGGCTGTCCCCAAAGCCTAGTTCCGTCCACGTTGCTCAGTTGCCTGCACTGTGCTGACAGGATGAAAGGCAGGTGATTGATTTGCACAGTATCATACTCTGTCTTGATGTCTCAGGCTGGAGTGGACCCAACACTGGGGAATCTAAACGTTGAGCCACTGTCCTATCAACACTCTGCTAAGTGATGTCTATACCGCGGTGAACAAAATAGACATGGTCCCTGCCCTCCTGGTTCCGGCCTCCTGGAAATTAAACTCTAACAAAATCTTTTAAATGATAACATTTAGAATAATAATAATGAATTCAACCTGTGCTTTTATACAGAGGCTGGAAACTAAACCATAGATTTCTCATAAGCATTTTTCATATTAACCATAGTAGACATCATATATTTAAAATTTCATGGAAAGGAAGGCTGTTAATCTGATGCCAGGAAAAAAAAAAAGCCCCTTAAAAGACAAGAAAAAAAGGGATAGTCTACAATTGAAAAAGTCCAGGAAACTCAAGCAGATATAAATGGTTAACAGGTTGGTATTCAGGGATATTCCTGAGACTGGTCTCAATGGATTCATTCTCCTATGGTGTTTGTGATTTAGAAATGAACTGCAAGGGATGCTGGTTGGGGATTATGTCATCAGGCAGATTAGACCATCTTACATGAGGCCGGTTGACCTCTAGCTGAATGGGGCCATACCTGTGCATCCTGTCTTTCCTGCTGGGTCCGCTCTCTGAAGTCCTTGTTTGGACCTGAGCCACTGCTGCTCTCCTTTCTTTGTTGCTTCCTTGGCATCAGAGGACTATATATGGAAGATGCTCAACTTTCTCACTGGCCTTTGTCCTCTCCTCAGGCCTCCCAGGAGCCAAACTGCTTCTACAAGAAAAAAGATACCAATTTATTAAAAGCAAGAAACAAACCCGAGGGGACTTAGTGATCTTGTAGATAGTTAAATATATTAGAAGCTTTGAGTCATTTTCTTCTCATAGTTAATTTGACTAAAATGCAATTAGTATGGGATACATGCCAAGTTGTAGTGATATGTATTTTAGTCTCACTTCTCTGGAACACTTTCATTGGGTTAAAATACTTTGCTGAGGTATTGAGAATTCTAGTTTCTTAAGAGCTAAAAACATTTATTTCCTGTTAGTTGTTTTGGATTATCCAGATAAATTTAGCACTTAATGTGATTTGCTGAGACAATGGTAATTTACCTCTAAATGTGCTGTGCTTTGTTAGAACCAGGAAAAGCTTGTTTCAGCAATGGGGGGATAATTATCCCCAAAGTACAAAGCAGACACTAATCATTATTGAGAGCTTTTTTTAAATCCTCACCTGAGGCTATTTTTCCTATTGATTTTTTAGAGAGACTAGAAGGGAGGGAGGAGAGAGAGGGAGAAAAAGAGAGAGGCATTGATGAGAGACACATCAATTGGTTGCTTCCCACTAACACCCTGACCAGGGCCAGGGATTGAAGCTGCAACCAAGGAATATGCCCTTGATAGGGAATCGAACCCAAGACCCTTTAGTCCACATGGCGACACACTAACCACAGAGCCAAACTGACCAGGACTAGAGCTTGTTTTTTTCTTTTGTTTTTGTTTTTAAGAGAGGAAGACAGAAGTAGTGTTTTATGTAATATATTGGATTCTCATGTTTGTTTAATTTATATTGATAGAATTTACATTAAAAAAGAAGGGACCAACACCCAAAGAATCATGCTTACAACAATGTCCTCAGTTTTCTGATATTCAAAGCAGATACCCGAGAAACACTAGTCCCATGAGCTCAGAGCACATCTTTTGTCTCAGAGAAACAACTTCCTTCATAATGTTATTTGGAGCATTTTCCATGAACTGTACCTGAAAAATATTTTTATTTTGCACTTGACTTTACAGAAAAAACAACTCAGGGAACATAACACTTTATTTCATTAAATTAACTTCTGAATTTCATTAGCTTAGATATTAATGTTTTTTTCCTAGTTATAATTTATTTCCTTTTACTTTTAAAATTTCTTCTAATTTATATTATCATGTCATGTTTCATATACCTTCAAAGTGACCAAATATATTTTGAAGAAAGCAGACTTCAAATAAACTGTAATAATTTTAAACAGATGCACATTATATTTTGCACTTTAAAAATGAACACCATTTTGTTACATATTTCCATTTACGATATTAACAGCTTACCGATTTTTTATTTTAATGAAGATACTGCATTTCATTGGTTGATGTATCATTATTTGTTTAACCATCCTCTTCCATCCCATGGTAAAGCACAGGTTTGGAGAAAAGAATGATGATCATCACCATTAACAGTATTATCTGGCATGTTTAATCCTGAATTGTGTAGTTGAACATCTTTTTGTGATGTCCTCAAAAGTAGAGGCACCATGTATAGATCTTCAGCAAAAGAAAATAAAAAGCTTGCACATGCTCCTCTAGATAGGAAAAGTCCTGTTTCAAAGGATAAAAAAATGTACATGAAATGACATAATAGTATGGCAGAAAAAAAACCTGAAGGATAAAAGTACAATAAAACTCTTGGGATTATTTGGGAATTTTTATCATTGAAAAATCTCCAGTGCAAGGGAGTATGGACTTAGTTTTTAACTTCATATGGGTTTGCTTTATTAATTATAAGAACAATTTTAGCAACCATCATAAAAAAAACATTGTCTTTGCGCTGTTATGTAGAACTATAACATGGTTGCAGATTAGTTATGGAAAAAGTTCCGTCCTGTACTTGAAAACATAATAAACTTTAAGGGCAGAAAAGGTAATTTCACAGGTGAAGACCAAGTCTCAGCCTTGTGAAATCAATCAGTGAAGGACTAGGATAATTTAGCTCCTTTTAAACTGAGGTGTTTGCAACTTACACAGCAAAGGCTAAGATAGAGCCAGAGGGAGTCCTGGGAGGGAGATTATCTTTGTGCCCCGCAGGAATGAATTATGGGCTTGTTTCCATACTGATCTTCCCTTTTCATAGTGATTTTGGCATCTGGGACTGGGAGAGGCTAGTATCTAATCTAATAATAGACAAATATGCAAATTGACCGCACCTTTGCTACGCCCAAGCCACGCCCACCAGCCAAGCCACGCCCATTGACCAATCAGGACGAGTATGCAAATTACCCCAACAAAGATGGCGGCTAATTTGCATATCAAGACAGCGTCAAAGAACCCAAGAGCTGCAGAAGGGAGTAAAGCTTCGGAGAAGCAAGCAAGCCGGGGGGAGGAGAAGGGAGGAGCGAAGGCAGGGCTGGCGGGCTGGCCGAGAAGGCGGGACGGGCGACAAGGGAGGAGTGGAGGCGGGGTAGAGTGCAGCAGGAAATCCTATTGCAGGATTTTTCCTGCAACGGGAACGCTAGTATTTAGAAGAGAGAGCCTAGAATTTCCTGATGTATTAGATAGCTTTAGCCCGAGCAACTAGAAGGATGGAGTTGCCATCAGTTGAGATTGGGAAGGCTACAGGTAAAACAGGTTTGATGGGAAAGATCAGGAGATTACATGTGGCCACATTAAATTTGAGGCATCTATTAGATGTTTAAGTGGAGATGCTGGATAGGGGGTTGAATTATAGGAGTCTGGGACTTAGGAGTGATATTGGAATAGAAATAAAAACATGACCATTGGTGGCACATAGATAGTATTTAAAACCATGACCCTGGATGAGATGACCAAGAGGATGAGCATGGATAGAAGAGACAAAAGAACTGAGGACTGAGCTCTGGGGCACTACAACATTACAAGTTTGGGAAGGAGAGGATGGACCAACAAAGGAGACTAAGACATTTATCTGTGAGGTAGAAGGAAAAGCAAGAGAGCACAAGATATTAAAAAATGAAAACAAAAATTATCAGGGAGGAGAGAGAGCACAGTTGCATCAAATACTGCTGATAATTTGAGAGTGAGTAGAGAATTGGCCATTGGATTTAACAATGAGGTAGTCATTGGTGACCTTCACATGAGCAGTTTTGATGAAATTGTAGGGATGAAAGCCTGATTTAAGTGAGTGAATAACAGATAGTGGGTGACAGAAATTAGATACAATGAATATAGAAAAAAAACGTTTGAATTGATGCAAACTCAAAGTGTCTAAAACTGGACTATCATCTACCTCCTAAATCTATTTTTTCTCTAGAATTTTATCTTTATGTATATAGCCATATATATATATATATATATATATATATATATATATATATGTATATATATATATATAGAGAGAGAGAGAGAGAGAGAGAAAGAGAGAGAGAGAGAGAGAGAGAGAGAGAATAAACTTGCTTAATTAGACCTGCTTTCTGATTTAGCTAAACTTTTTCCAGCCCAGTGAAGCACCCTAACTTCTCTTTCAACTTCCAACCTCTCTGTCACTCATAGTCAAAGCCAGAGAGTCATCCTTTACTCATATCTCTCTCTTGTTCCACAAAATTAATCAATGAGCAACTCCTGTCAATTTTACTGAAGAAGGAAGAAGGTACATTAGAAAAAAATATGCACTTTCAATTCAGACATACTTAACAAGTTATTAATCTCTCTTAGCCTCTGTTAAGAAGGATAATATTATTTACCTCCTAGGATTCTTGTGAGAATTACAAAAACTCATATATAAAACACCTATAATAAAATAAGATCTCAATATGTATTAGTTTCACTTGCCCTTGGGTTTTGAGACTCTTCCTTTTGGTCACAACCTGAATCCAAGGCTCTAAGACCCTATTTACTTACTTCCTTGCCATTGCAATTCATAACCATTCTCTCATCTTCTGGTCTTGCCCTTTAAGTGTAATCTCAAAAGCACAGCTCTAAACATGTCACTTCTACACCTAAAAACCAATCTAGTGACTCTCCATTACTTGAACATAATGTATAAATTGAGCATACTGTATAAAGTATGGCAATATCCTACTTCTACATAATATATGGCTCTCCTATCCCCAAACATTTGCCAAAGTAAGCTGGACAAACTAGATCATTTGCTGATTCTTGTCCATGATCTTATTTTTCTACCATTGTGCTTTTACTTATTTTCTTTCCTCTTTTCTCCATTTTGCATTCCTGCTCCTCCTCTCCACTGGTCAAACAAAATCTTATCAAGTTTTTAAGGCTTACTATTAGCTCAAGAGCTATACTAGTTGTGAAAACTTCCTGACCCACATCACCCCCGCCCCCAATCTGCCAGCCAAAAATCTTTCCTTCTCTATCCCTCCACCATCTTTTCCTTCCCTTAAAGAAAATAAATCATTCTTTATTATTTAATAGTTATTTATGCATGTGTCATAGTTCCCTTTCTAGAATATATGCTCTGCAAGGGCAAAGATCAGGCATGACTCATCTTTGTGTCTACTTAAGACAATCTCTGTACTCTGGAAGTACTTTGAATATGTATGCTAAATTGATTTATTGGGTCCTTTTATTGCATTTTAAAATTTGAAATAGTCTTAAAAGTTACTCATGTCACTCAGTCTTCCTAGTTGTTCAATTTATTACCCGAGAGAATAAATGATAAGAAAAAAACACACAAAAATAATAAAAGCCTTGGCTGAAGTAAATGCAATCCTACATCATCAGGTCTACTACAGTAAAAAAGCAGAGTCACCTCTAATTCAAGCTGACCAACTGATTTCTAAACTAACATGCTTTTGTACTCATTGCATGTAGAAGTTATATTGGTAAAAAAAGCAATTGTATTCACTGTTTTCAATGGGTTCAACCTAAGTGTTATCTATTCTCTCTTCCCATTTACCTCTTACTGATTTCATCTCTTTTCACTGTAAAGTTAATTTAGTTAAGCAAAGCAAATAAACATAGTTGCTTCAAAATCATTTGCACAGTATCATGAACAAATATTGTTAAAATGCATTTAAAATTAATATTTTAAAACCAAACTCAGTCAATATTTGACAAAGTTATATAATACCAGTTCTATCAACTTTTATTTACAGATTTAAGCTACAAATTCCAGGGTGTGAGCCTGGCAATAACCAGCAAATCCAAACTCATCTCAAGAGCTTTTTATTTTTATTAATTTTTTGTGATGACATATGCCAGTTTGATATATCAAAACTATCATTTGTTACATGGTCACTGAAAAGTTCATTCAAATAAAATAATATTTACTCGTCTTGGCTGATTCTCAGGAGGAAGCAATATCTTCTCATGCAATGAATATATAAATATTGGTATCTTTGTCTTTCCCCAAATTCATATGTTGAAATCCTACCCACCACCCCAGGTGTTTTGGGGTAAGTAGACTGGACGATAATTAGGTTTAGGTGAAGTCTTGAGAGGTAAGGCCTTTGTGTTGGAATTAGTGTCCATACAGGAAGAGGAAGAGAGACCAGATTCATTCTCATTCTCTCTCTCTCTCTCTCTCTCTCTCTCTCTCTCTCTCTCTCTCTCTCTCCCTCCCTCCCTCCCTCCCTCCCTGTTAGGATACAACCAGCAGGTGGCCATCTGCAAGCCAGGAAGAGATCTCTTGTCAGGAAAGCAACCTGCTGACACCTTGATCTTGGACCTCCCCGCCTTCAGAACTGTGAGAAATACATTTCTGTTGTTAACCCACTCAGTCTATGATATTTTGTTTTACCAGCCTGAGGTAAGATAGTATCTATCTATCATTTATTTTTCAAAGAAAGGTACTTTTGTTGTCTTTCTATTTTTACTAAAAACCTAGGCTAGTGAAGTTAACTGTGACTGCACACACCGATTCACATTCAGGAAATGTGTCCTAGGTGTTTATCATGTTCCAGGCACTAGACAGTTACTTTCATGTGCATCAACTCGTCTGGTTTTCACAGTAATCTAAGAGGTGAGCATTGGTATTCCTATTTCAATGATGGTGAAACTGCAGTCCAGATAGGTTAGTGATACAACTAGTCAATGGGATTGTTGGCTCCATATGGAAAGCTCTGTTCTCTTGCATTAGTTGCTAGAAATCTAGTAGTCAGCACAGAGGTACTAGTATATCAGTGAATATATTGAGAGTAAGTAAGGAATAAAGCTGAATGCCTACTACATTATGTCCTGTATCAATGTATAGTTGATATTAATTAATATTCATATAGCTTATGTCCTATATTCAATTCTTTCTTTATTATTAAAATGTTAAGCCTTTTCCAAATTGTCTTAAAATTTTAAACTGTTTATAGAAGGTTTTTTATTATAAAGCCAACAAATGGTTGTAAAGATCTGGCAGTTCAAAATTATGTGATGAGAGAAATCCTCTGTGCCTCATACCAGAAGTACTAGTAAGAGTGAGGTGTGTTTTCTTTCTGATGCCCTGAGTACCCACATGTGGTGTACGTATACCTATCTACACTTTTAAAGACAAAAATGGCATTCTCATGCTGTTCTGTGATTTTTTAAAATTGAAATATATAGTATAGTTACTTGCAGGTTTTATTTTAATGGCTATGTGCTATTTCCTTGTTTTTAATACTGCTATTTGACTAGATCCCTACTGATGAATATTTAGTTTCCAAATTCTACTACTATAAATATGTTGTAATAAATACACATCTGTGAACATTTGTCACAACAATCTGTGGGACAAATTTTTAGAAAAACTTACTATTGAAGGAGACGAACAAGAGGATGTGACCTTTGGTTGACCCGAGAACTAAGGCCCTCCCCGGCCCTTGCAATGTAGTTCTGTCGACTATTCCTATACCAGCAGCTCTTTCAAGGAGGTCGCCTTAAGTGTGTAAGGCATTGTTGAGACCAGCTGAACTCAATATGTGATTGAACCCAGTTAAGGCCTCTATGTAGACATACAAGATTCTAGGGGGCTGGTACAGAGATGGACTTATCTTGTGGCCACCCCAAGACAAGCCTCCTACATAAATTTCCTGCTTGTTAAATCTTGTGAGGGGGCCAGTTTTAAAATACTAGAGCAACTCAGAGGTTGTGAACCAATACTTCCTGGACCAAATGGTAAGCATTTTATATAGATATAGATATAGATATAGATATAGATATAGATATAGATATAGATATAGATATAGATATAGATATAGATATAGATATAGATATCTCCAATTTACCTTCACAAATGTGTTCCAGTTTGTATTTCCACTACTAGCGCACGAGAGTTCCTTTTGTAAAAAGCAGCACATGTGAACAATGTAGAATCCATTGAATTTATCTTTTCCAATATTATAGGATAGACTATGTGGTGTTTAAAAATTTTTGTATTTACTTATTGAAGTTTTGTTACCCATCTGTACTCTTTTATCTGTATATAGTTTATTTTCTATTCACTTAATTTCTGCTAATTTTTCTATTGGGTTGTTGGTGTTTTAGCATTAATTAGTAAATTCTTTTTGAATGTTAAGGTTTGTCTTTTGCCTCTCATGTATGTTTTTGATATATGAGAACTTTTGTGGGGTGAAATTTAATTTTCATTTGACCAGGCTTGGTGCTTACCAATTTCTTTTTCTCCCTGTTGGTTTCTGGATTTCCTATTATAATAAAAAAGATCTGAATTCAAAGATTTTTTAAAACATCATTCATATTTTCTACTGTAGTTTTAATCTTTAATAATGTCTTGGTCTATGATTCATGCATTCATCAAACAAATTTATTGTACACCCACTGTATCAGACATCATATATTAGTGAACAAAACAGACAAAAATGTCTGCATTCATTGAATGAGTTTGGTCCAGTTAGATATTCCCTTATTATATTTAATTTGATTTGCTATGCTATTATTAATTATTTCAGCATTGGATTAATAACTTAGCTATATGAAATTTACTTTGATAAAAGGATGAGATAGGAATCCATCTTCTGTTTTTCTCCATGGGATTGTCTATTTATCTCAACTAAATATTTTATCTTTTACTATTGGTTTTCAAGTAGCACCCTTATGAAAAACTAAATACCTGTAGGTACTTGGGTTTATTTCTACACTCCATTCTGAACATTGGTTGGTTGTGTCTGTTCCTGAACTGGAATTATATATTTAAAGTGACTATAACTTTAAAATGAACTCTGATTTCTGAAGAAACTCATTTCCCTTTGATACCCTTCTTTAACACATTTAATCTTCCAAATAAACTTTGTAAGTATTAACTCATATTCTTAAAATTTTTGGTATTATGATTGGGATCATATTGATTTTATGGACTCATTTAAGTAGAAATGATTGCTATTCAATAGTGAATGTCCTCACCCAGGTGTTTTAATTTAGTCACCTTCTTTCATGTCCCACAGTAGAGTTTTAAAGTATTTCCTGGTTTGCTCTTGGGTTTATCTTATTTTGTTCACTTGGTTTTTATTTTTTGTTTATTATATTTAACAATATGATTTTTTCCTATTTTATTTTATAATTTCCTTCTATAGAAAGAAAAACTATTGATTTTTGTAGATTAATTTTATAGCTTACTCCATTACTGGCTTTTCTTATTGTTTTCATGTTTTTTCCTTCAGTTTTTCAAGTACACAATTATATTATCTATAAATAATGAACAAATTTGCTTCATTCTTTTCAATATTTGCACATTTACTTCATTTTCTTTTAAAAATATATATTTTTATTGATTTCAGAGAGGAAGTGTGAGGGAGAGAGAGATGGACATGTCAATGATGAGAGAGAATCGTTGATTGGCTGCCTCCTACACACCCCACACCAGAGATTGAGCCTGCAACCCAGGCATGTGCCCTGACTCAAACCATGATCTCCTGGTTCATAGGTTGACACTCAAGCCACTGAGCCACGCCGGCTGGGATATTTCATTTTCTTATTGAAATACATTGTCTCACTTTTGCAGAATCCTTGCCTTTTCTTGACTTGCAGATGATCGCCTCTATTGTTGCTTTGCTCTAAGGGATATTGCTGGCTTTGGGATTTATGCATATATTATGATGTTACATTAAGGAATTATTCATCTCCTTTTACTTTACTAAGATTTTTAAATTATGAAAGGATGTTAAATTTTGTTGCATGCCTTCTAAGTATTGTTTGATCTCATTTGACCAATGAATAGGTCATACTATTTTAATACATTCTCTAATATCAAACTATTATTACACTGTGGAGATAAATCTAAAAGTGTTTTGGTTATTATTTTTAAAATTAACTACTGATTTTTATTTGTGAATTTATTTATTTATAAATGTAAATATGCTGTCATACGATAAATATCGATTTACAACCTGCTTTTTTGACTCGGCAATATTCTGGTGATCTTTCTTATTTGAACATATTGATATATCCCTTTCTTTTTGTATGCTGCACAGAATTTCAGAACATGGATAAATCACAATTTATATAATCACTTCTATGTAAAGAGTATTCAACTTTTCCCCTTTCTTGGCTATTACTAACCTTTATTGTTGGTTCTAACAATGCTGCAATACAATCCTTATACGTATCTCCTTAGTCTACATGTGGAGTTTGGAGGTGGGGGGTGGGGAAGATGACTAAAAGTGGAATTTCCAGAGTCATATATTATGTGCATTTAAACAGATATTGTCAAATTGACCACTTAAAGTGGCTATAACAATTCACACTGCCATAACGACTATGATATCCATTCTCCACACCCATATCAAAGCTGACATTCAAACAATTTTATATTTTACTAATCTCTGTAAAAATTTAAAAACTATATCATTGCATATTTCCTTATTGCCATGGACATTTCTCTTTTGTGAATTTCTTATGTATGTCCTTTGCCTATTTTTCTATTGGGTTATCTTTTTCTTATCAATTTAATATAATTCTTTATATATTCTGTATTTTAATCTCTTTCTGTTATATATTCCACAAATATTTTCCCTCATTGTTTTGTTGTTGTTTTTTGCCTTTTACTTTGCTCATGATGCCCTTTGTTGTAAATATTACATATTATGAAGCCTCTGAAAAACTCTACTATATACATGTGAGAGACTGAGAATGAAAAAGGCATATGGCTCCTTAAAACTATTAGGAAATAGCTTTGATCTGAAAGGATCTCATTTCTCTGGTTCACATTCTGAGAGCCACTGCTCTAAACCTTGCCACGTGTTTGAAAATAATTAAATTTATCAAATAATTTATATTTTTTTAGTCATGTTTTCTTATTTGAATGTGCCATCTATTTCCTGCCATAACCCTTCCTGATAAACATAGTCTATCTAGATACCAAAGGACAGTCCAAGGGGATGGGGAAAAGGCAGGGGAGATAGGGATAGGGAGAGAAAGGTTAAAGAGCAAGAGTTCCAACTATTTACTCCCTGCGGCCAGAACTGTTGAAAACCAATTTAGGATGCAGCCACATTAAAACATAATGGTGCTCTATAGCTGCAGGAGGAGGCCGCAATAGTCAGCTTTTCTGAGCCTATCTCATCTCTTGGGTTGTGGATGTTGAGCTGAGAGCCAGTGGGCTGGATGAGGAAAATGGCAGATAGATGTCAGGGATCCTGACACTGGGAGCCAAGGGGAGGTTGAGTCATCTGGGACCTTCTCTGGGCTCTGATTCGGGCGGGAGAGACCAGGTTGTGTGAGTGCACAGACTTGCTTGTGAATGTTAGCAGGCAAACCAGGTCACAAGGGGCATCTCCCTCAGAGCAGAAGGGGCAGATGGCACTGCCTGTCCTCAGACCCTGACTCTTTCATCCACATGCATATTTCTAAATTCTGAATTTAGAAATTTGCATGTGGATGTGACCTTGTCACAAACATGAAATGGTCACATCCTCTTCCCATCCACCCAGATTCCTTCTTAGGAAGAGTAACAAGGGAAGAGAAAGCTGAGGGACAAACATATTGTCCCAAGAAGACTGCAGGCATTTTCTAAAGGAGTTGTCTAAATAATTAAATCTCAATGATTGTTAAAATTTTATGTGTTTTTTTTTCTCTCTCCATTAACCTCTGGTTGATTAGCATTACTTTAAAACAAAAACAGATTCATTACAAAAAACATAAAGGAGATATATTTTTTCTGCACATCTGCATAAAAGTTAGTAGGATGGATTTTTTTTTCTCCCAATACACTGCTTATTTGCAATGTGAAATTAGCCCTACAGGTCCCTATCCTTCTTTCCATATATCCAATCTCATTAATGCCCAGAGATCCTATATAAAGATGACAACCCTTATAAATGGTAGATAGCATTGTGTTTATTTATGGCAGCTATTTTTCTGCCTTAACTTAGTTTTTTACCCAGTGCTGGAGGAAAAGTGCAGAGTTCACGGGCATTGCAGTCCATCCTGAGCCAAGGTTGTGCAATGCCAGACCTGATGTCATTAGTTCAGGCTATTGTCAGATCTATCCTGACAGAAAAAAACAAAACAACAATTCTTGATCTTGGAGTGGTTAAGTTGTGGTTAGATCCAATCGGCTGAATTGTGGAACTGAATGAGAAGTAGATTCACAAACACTGAGCATCATAGTGAATAAGGATGGCTCAAACCTAAGGCCCCCTAAAAGATGTTGTTGCCTATAATTACCTCACTCATCCCACCATTGACTTTATATGAGATCTGGGCCAAGTTCCCTTGTATTTTGGGTTCTTAGGTGTTCTAGCAAAGGCAGGCTACAATACCTATACTATCTACATAATTTCATGGCCAGAATTTAGAAATTTGCATGCGGATGATGGCAGAAGTCAAGGTTAACACGTTAAGCGCCCTATCAGTCACCTGTGACTGACACTGTACTTTCCGTCGGGAAGACAAAACAGGCTGGGCACCTAACATGTTAAGAATAAACCTGGGGGGTGGACTTACAGGCTGTAAATCAAGGTCTGAGAAACCTCTTTTAGCCAATGTGGTTTCATTCCAGGTAATTTTCTTCATAAAAGACATTATACTTGATTTTATCTTCCCAAGGATACTTTTGTATACATTTAGCTACTCCATCTTTCCTTCCATTTCCTATTTTTCTCATAAGATTCAGAGAGAAGTTCATCTCAGAATAAAACTCTACGAGAGTTACTTCTAACTAGTTCTTGTGTATTTTCTAGGCAGGCATTTTGAAAAAAGGGCTTGCCAGAAAAGCAGCTAAATTTTCAGGCACTGGTTTGAAATCAATCATGTATATTTCTTAAATAACCATTTTATCTCACTCAGAGAAAAAAGTGTGAATTAGGGAATTGGATTTGAAAAAGAGGAAACACCAATTGGAACCTGGAAAACATCATGTGAGGAGGAAATGGGGGAGCAGTATGATTCTAATTAGCAAAATGGGCAGATTCAAAATAACAGAGCCAAGAGGAGGGTCTGCCCTGTTTAGCAAGCCTCTGAGTGTTCTTATCATTAATGAATGTTGGTCTGTCTTAATGCTGTTACTTTGCAACACTGAGCCAGGTCCTCTGGGGTTAACACTGTGAATGAGGCAGTCTGGGAAGGTGTGTCCTTTCTTCTGGTCTACAGTAAGGACATGCCAATCAGGATGCTTTGGGCTCTAGGGAACTTGTGGTAAGCAGAACCCTAAAGATGTGCCTCCCGAAGACTCCTGTCTCCTAGTGATTCAATCAAATGCTAGTATAGTTACAGATGTAAAGGGGCTTTGTACATGTAGTTATGTTTTCTAATCAACTGACCTTAAAATAGGGACATTATGCTGGATTATCCAGGTGGGCCCAATGTGATCACATGAGCCCTTAAAATTAGAAGAAGGTTGAAGAGCCAGCAAGAGAGATGAGGCAGAAGAAGAGGTCTGAGAGTTTTGAAATGTGAGAAGGACTCAATCTGCCTTTGTTGACTTTGAAGACTAGGAAGAAGGCCATGAGCCAAGGAATGCAGGCAGCCTCTGGAAGCTAAGTGTGCCTCCCCCTCCCCACATTTCCTGGAAACCAGCAAGGAAACAGGGATCTCAGTCCCACGAGGGTGCAGAAATTAATGTGGCCAGCAATCTGAATGAGTTTAGAAGCAGATTCTTCTCCAGAGCCTCCAGAAAGGAGCACAGCCCTCCCAACACTTTGATTTTTGTCTTGTGAGACCTGAAACCCAGGAGCCAGCTAAGCCACGCTGCACCCAGGCTTCTGACTCACAGACACTGTGAGATAATAAATGGATGTTGTTTTAAGCAGTTAAATTTGTGGTGATTTGTCTTGAGAGCAACGAAAGACTCATATAAAACTCAGCTAAAAATCTAGATAAATTAATTTTCTAATTAATAGTTAACATGATGATAGGATCAGAGTTAAGGAAGGCCTTGGGTTGACTGATTCTGTAGCCCAATGACATCATCAAGAACGGGGGTTGTTCCCATCTCACTTTTCTGCCACCCTTGGTGTTCGCTTCATCCTCAGGCTTATAACGAGAAGGCAGCAGCAGTTCCGTGCATTTCACCAAATACCAAAACATGTAGATTTAAAAAGAAATCCCTTTTTTTTTTTGGTGCTTTTTCTTTATGAGTGAAGAAGTCCATCACATGACTACTGGTCTGTGTCAGAGTTTCCTTGTTGTTCCCAATATCCACCGTCCTCTTCTTCCTCAGTAGCAAAACCCAGATTTTTAGCTGGACACAGGACCGCCCAGAAGAAAGCTTTTTATGACTAGGCATGGCCATAACCCTGGGATGTAAGAAGAGTTGGGAGGTAACCTTAAAGGAAGGTGGTTTTATTCTTGTGTTTTGTTTTTATATAACAAAGTGATAAAAACGTTTCTCTTGAGGACAAGTTAACTTGTTGAAAATGCTGCCTGCATTTGACTTTTAATTGGGTCCTTGTGGGGTGTGGTCAAGCCAGTTGATGTTATTATCCCCATTTCAGAGACCGAGAGAGGAAATGAGGGCCTGAAGGCATCTGGCCCAGTATTGGGAGCTGGGACGGCAGCCAGGGCTCTACTGAGAAGAGGGCGCCTTAAGTGCCATTTAGTTGGCACTTTAACTCAAATAGGCCCATAAATGTTGTTTTCGTGCTTGCATCCATGTCCTTGATCTCATCAGGTGGCCGTCGTGGTTCTGTCCAGGACAGTCTTGTTGCTCGCCCAGGGCAAGGACATAGATTGGTGCATCTTTGAGGTTTCTTTCAATTATTTTATTCTATTTATTCATGCATTTTAAAATTAGGAAGCTGTGTGGCTTTGGAATCCTGTGGACCTGGGATCTGCTAATTATACAAGAAATGACCTTGCAAGATCACTTAATATGCCTCAGAGTCAGTTCCTTTATCTATAAAATGAGGTTGCTGTGAGAATTACATATGTTAAAGGATGCAAACCATTTAGCATCAATCTTGCTTACCCCATGTCCTAACTATGTCTAGTCCTGCCAGTTATATCTTCAAACCATTGCCTATCTAGAAGTTAACCAGTTTCACCACTTCTCACCTACCCACTCAGTCAAAGCCATCACTGCCGGTCAGGGGCAGTAACAGCTGCTGTCTAAACTATGTTCCCACCCATTCCTCTCTTCTACTTTATTGTCAACATAGAGGCCAGAGTGAAACTTTAAAATGCAAGTTAGATTATAAAGAAACTCTGCTCAAAGCCCTCCAGTGGCTTTCCATCCCACCCAAGTCCAGAGTCTTCACTGTCGCCTACAAAGTCCTACAGTGATCGCTTCCTTAGCCATCTCTGCAGTATCTTCTCCTCCCATCCTGTTTCTCTGTTCCATACACTTTGTCTTCTTTATCATTCCTCAAGCTGAGCAAGTTCCTGCTTCAGCCCGTTTAATGTTCCCTCTTCTTGGAAAAACTTCCCTTCAGATTCACTACTTTGTCCCCTCCCTCACTGCCTTTGAGTTTCTGCTCAGATATTGCATTATCTATCACCTTCCCTATTTCAAATGTGTTTGTCATCTATTTCAATATGTGATGCACATATTAATTCAATCAATATGTGTTCTGTTAATATTTAAGATGGATAGTAAAATGTAATAAATAGAAGAGGTAACATTTATTGAAGTCTTGCTATGTGCCATGAATTTTGCTTGCCTTTGCAGGCGGCCATCTATCTTATTAGTGTACTCTGTCGCCTGCAATAGGTCTTACCTCAGATGGTACCTCCAACAAGAAACCTTTTATTAGTCAGGACAGAAGTGATCTTCACTCCTCTTTATTCCCCACAGTGATCAGTCTGTACTATTCAGCTTCCCCTTGTGTTGTAGAGTTTTTATAAGTATCTTCTCTTAAATACAATAAGACATTTAATGGCAGAGATCATATCCAGTACAAATTTATAATAATGCACAATTTGTAGGACAGCCTCACATTTTATAATCCACTTCAGATGTTTAGAAAGATTTATATATGCTCTTTCAAGTTGTGTAAGTGAATTCACATTGATTGATGGAGAAATGTGATTTGGGATCATAGATTTCAGAACCTGAAAACCTGAAATCTCAGAGATAGTATCATCAAGACAAAATTTGGTAAAGAGAAAAATGGAAATATTAAGGTAAAAGAGTCAATTGAGTACATCAGTATGAGACTATGTGAAAATAAGGTTGAATTGTGTAGAGTTATCTCCATGGGTCCATGAGCTTTTATCATATAAATATGACAAAATTGACATATTTATAAAGAGTTCTGGAAGAAGTAGTGGTTATTTCTTCTCAATTTTCTATAGTAACTCTATTTCTTTACTTTTTTTCTTCATACTTTGTCTACCATGTCCTAGAAAAACTAATAACAAAATACTTTTCCTATGTTAGAGAGAAGAACACTTCTGAGTATTTGCAGTTTCCTTTTGGGCTATCAGTATCTCTATATTCAGGTAATTTTTTGTGGTTGTGACACTTTCAACTTGCCCCCTGTGAAAAAGACTGAGGCACTGAGCTGAGTCCTCAGGGAGACTTTTTCTATATACATAAGGTAAGAAAAAGTAACAACAAAATATCAAAACCCAAAAAACGCTTCCTATTCGGTTGCCAGATTTAGCAAATAAAAATACAAAAAACTAAGTTAAATTTGAATTTCAGATAGACAACAAATAGCATTTTAGTATGTCTCATGCAATATTTGGGGCATATGTATACTAAAAAATTATTCATTGTTTATTTGAAATTCAAATTTAATTGGTCCTGTAATTTATCTGTCAACCCTACCTCCACAGGCACTGCTATGGTAGCCTGTTTTAATGTCTCCATGGGCCTTGTCACTATTAGACATTGTGTTTATTGTCTGATTCACTCTCACTGGAAGATGAGCTTTATTAGGGTAGGGCCCTCTTTCCGTTGTTTACAACTGCATCCCCAGAATCTGTCAAAGAGCCTAGTACATAGTAGGCGCTCAATAAATATTTAAGTATTTGTTATAAAGGCAAGAAAAAAATAGAAAAATGAAAAGGTTAGAGAGTGGTAACATCTCGAGGGCATACTGTTAGCTAGATGAGATTGTAAGAGGCGTGGTGGGAAAAAGCCCAGGTAACTCTTCCAAGTTTCCACATTTAGGGGTGCGGAGCACAATGGAAGAGGGCAGGGGTACTGTGTCACCGCCTTCCAAGAGGCTCTCTTAGTAGAATTAGGAGACCCTGGAGAAGCAAAGTCTGAAGGAGCTGAAAAGCCTTTTCTCTGTGCCTTGGCAATGAAGCAAGTGAAGTAACCAAAGGAAACATGCCATTGAGTGAAAAGAACAAGATTCCCTGCGTTTGGAATGGGGGTCAGAGGCAGTGCGCATCTTTCACGTATGTCCTCGGCGGCCACCTTAAACTTCCCGCAACTTTAGGGCTGGCTTTATCGTCAGACTCCAGAAATCTCTAGACCCTGATAACAGGAGAAACACTGCACAAATAAATAAAGAGCGGGGAGGGGTGAGGGAGATGAAGTCAAGACAGAAGAAATCAAATTCTCCCTTTGGACCCGGAGCGCAACCGGGCGGGGGCAGCGGTGTTCAGCCCCAGAACTCAAATGGGCTCAGCTCGCCTGTGGAAGCTCGGCGTCCCACAGGACCCACCGAAGGCGCATCATCTCCGCTCTGGCTCACTTCATCGGACCCAGGCGACGGCTGGCTGGTGCGTCCAGCGGCAGCCCTGAGCAAGCTGCCCGGGGGACTCTGGCTGGATCCTAGGAAGCAGTCTGGCTCCACCCGCCTCTCGCCTGCCCGTCCTCCCATCTAGGAGCTGCAGGATGGTCCAGGGGTGCTCCCTCAGGGCTGCTGGTCCCGGGAATCTTCAGCCCGACGTCCCCCGTGGTGCGGGTCTCGCAGGAATCCGGGTTGGAGGCAGCCTCCTCAGCCGCTGACAGGTGCTGTCTACTGGGCACCGGGTGCGGTCCCTGGCGCACGCCCGGGGGCGCGTAGCCTCTGAACCTGGAAGCCACAAGGAGAGGGAGGCAGGACGCGGCCTGGGGGACTCCGGGGGCCTGGAGCCTTGGAGGTCGGAGCTAGAAACTTTGCAGGCTTGGCAGCCGAGATTCAGCGACAGAGCCAGCCCACCCGGGCAGGTGCTGCGGGGAGAGGCAGCGCGGGAGTCCAAGGGCCGGAGATCCGAGGCAGCGGCGTCGGTCCCCGGTGCTGGCCTGAAGCGGCGGGGCGCTCCCTGCTTCTGCTGCTGCGCCCCTCGCCGCCGCCGCCACCGCCGCAGGGCTCCGGGAGGAGGCTCAGCCAGCGAGGGCGGTGGAGCAGGAGGAGGAGGCGGAGGAGGAGGGAAGAGGGGGAGCGGGGAGTGGAGGATGGAGCCCCCGGCAGCCGCAGCGGGCTCCTCCGCCGAGCCTGCCGCTGCGCCCTCCTCCTTCCAGGCCCGGCTCTGGAAGAACTTGCAGCTGGGGGTGGCCAAGAGTAAGGGCGGCGGCGGCAGCAGCGGGCGCGCCGGGGGCCCGGAGCAGCGCACGGCGGCCACCCCATCGCCCTCCCCGCCACCCCCGGGGGGCAGGCGGGAAGCCCTGGCCGGAGCAGGTGGCACGGGCAGTAGGTGGATCGGCTTCAAGAAACGGAAGCAAGTGTTGGACCGCGTCTTCTCCTCCTCCCAGCCCAACCTGTGCTGCTCCTCCACGGAACCTCTGGAGCCCGGCGGCCCCGCCAGAGGCGAGCAGGGGTCCACGCTGCGCCGCAGGATCCGCGAGCATTTGCTCCCCGCGGGAAAGGGGCCCGCTGCGGCGACCGGAGCCGGCGGAGCGACGCCTCCTGGCGGACACTCCCCAGACTCAGCTCCCTCTTCGTCCTCCGCTTCTTCTTCCCTGTCCTCCTCGCCTCAGCCACCCCCGAGGGGGGACCGTGCCCAAGATGAGGGTGCACAGCGTCGGGGCGCCGCGGCGCACTTGTGCCATCAGAAGAGTTCCTCCCTGCCAGGCACGGCCAGCCTGGAGCAGCTGCTGGAGCCGCCTCCACCCCCGGCGGGGGCAGGGCGGGCCCAGAGCCCTAGGCAGCCTTGGACCCCGGAGAAAGGCGGGGAGTGCGGCGGCAGCCAGGTGAGTGCTGGGGGCCGGGGCCACGCCTCCAGCTTTGGGGGACCGAGACCCCGAGACCTGCAGGGCGGTGCGGGTGCTCCCAGGTCAACCAAACCGAGGAAAGGAAGCGTCCCGCACCTGCTCAGTAAAGATAAGTCTTGCACCCCGACTTTACTTGGGGCAGAAATAGCTTTATGAGCTGACAGTGAAAGTGGAAGTATTAATGGTCGCTAAATAGGGGAGAAAGGAAGTTAGACATAATTCAGGGTACTTTTTGGAGGTCTTCTAGAAGGACTCTCCACTGTGTCCCACGTTGTCAAAAGAAAAAAAAAAAAACCCAAACCCAAACGTAGAAAGGATGACAACCCTGTATGATGGTGGTGTGGAGGAGCCAGACTTGGACACAAATGGTTTGCGGGAAGGAACAAATACGAACAGGTGGCTTAATGGTAAGCGTGAGGTAATGGCGTGGGGAAAGCCTTAAAGCAGAGGTTTGCTGATTTACCCACACTCCCTTCCTAAAACTTCCCGCCGCAAGTGGGTCGCTGCCCAACAAGTGAGCAGCCTGCGCGTCTCATCCGAGTTAGTGAAATACGTTCCTCCGGCCTTTGCTAAGATTTAATAGTCGCCCGAAGCGGCTGCGTTGCGAGTGCGCTGCTTCCCGCATCGTGTTGACTCTGATCACGCAGGTTTAGTCGGACAGGAATCCAGTACACGTGTATGCAGGGCCCCTAAGGTGCTCCGCTGAGCGCTGCGTGCACTCCCTCCTTTTGTAAATGTTATCAAATCGTGTTAGTGTTATCACATATTTTGAGAGTTCCATTCTGCCAGGGACCTAAAGAACTCTTTTCTTTCAATATATCTTACTTTATTTGAACTCAATATTTTGCCTCTGAATAGACATGTGAGATTAATTGCTATGTACATTAAAACTTTAACTACAGAAAACATAAGGCTATGTTTAGAAGGATAAGATATGGGAATAGATGTGCTTTCAGTTGAAACGGTTCATAGTTTATTAGTATGGTTTCAGAAAATAGAGCAGAGTATGAGTGTTTTATTGTTCAATAAACACAGGTGAGTGCAGCAACCTGATGTTATTGATGTTCAAGGAAACTCCTGATGTTCTAGAAAATGTTTTTAGTTATTCTCAGAAGAGTAGGTAGGGATATTATTGACAAAAAGCCTAAATAAATCTACCTTTCCCTTCATCTTGAAAAAGAACTTAATAGAATTCTGTTTCTGGTTCCAAAAGTAAGGTTAAAAATTCATTTTAAAAGGATGTTTTAAATTCAGTAAAGATGAATACTATGTATTTAAAAAGTGTGTGTGAGTGTGTGTGTGTGTGTGTGTGTGTGTGTGTGTGTACATAGCCTAATTATAAGAATTTTAGAGTTGGGGTACTGTTTACATTTGTTTTGATGAACTTTTGCAATCAAGAATAATAAGACAACAAATAATAATTGCATTAGATTGGGTGGTAGATATATTACTGCAAATGTTAACTTACTAAATTACTTTGCAGCTCATTGAAGCAAGATATTTTCAAAGCAAAAGCAGGGAATTCTGAATTGGTATTTATGTTTATTTTTACCAGAAAGTTTTCAGACACCATCAATATTTATTTCAAAAATGCTGCTGTATAAATATGAATTTCATATTCAAAAGACCTAAACCTATTTTGGAGAAGACACTAAACATTATTGTGTGTGCCTTCACCATAGACTGGGCACTTTATAGCCATACTAGTACATGATTTAATCCCCGTAGCAGTCCTACATGATCGAAGTTCTTGTTTCCATTTTTATGGATTAGGAAGCCAATGCTTGAAGAAATTCTAGAGTTTACATGGTTGATAAATGACAGAGGTTTTGTAGTCAAGTCATTCTCCAGAATCTTTTCCCATGACTGCAGTTACCTTTGACAAGTTTTAGAACTTAAGTTTCTGAGATGAGTTCAGTCCTAGTGATTAATAATACTTGCAAGTTTACGTATGCCCTGGAGTTTTTCCCTCCATCCCTAGAATCAATTCTATGATGGATTAGCTATATTAACTTGTTCTTTGTTCTCTGTGATTCATTCATTGTTGCATATCTATTATGTCATATTCACAAATGACACTAATCATACCATCTGTAGTTCTAAAGAAGCTCTTAATTATAAAGAACTAGCATTTCAGTGAAGACACAGAAGAAATAAAAAAGCTAAAATATCTTTCAAAGAATAGGTGAAAGGTGGGTATAGGCAGGACAGTAAGCCCTGAGGGGCTTGTCCCTTGGAGGACACAGTCCCGGGGAGAGGCACTGTTGGTGGTTTCCAACATCTGCTAACGGAGCCTTGTTCTCTGAGAACTGGACAGTTTTCTCTGTCATGAGTCACAAATCCAGCTTTGAGCAGCACTTGCTCACTGATGCAGAAGAGAGGACTCCTAAGTCCTCTAAATACTTCTCTGCCCAACTCAGTGAGCCCGCTCACCTCTCTGAATGGGGAAGAGGAAGAAATAGGGTTGGAACCTGGAACAGGATGAGGGCTCACCAAGGTGCCCAGGAGTAGGCTTAGCGCTGCAGCACCCTTCCAAAGCTCCCTACATATCTCAGAGATCTTCCCTGGTGCTCTCAGCACATCCATCACCTGCAAAAATACTGGGGCATGGGATAGAGTGCGTAGCACATGTAGATTTCAGTTTTATTCACAGTTCCCAAGAACAGATGGGAACACATGGAAGAAAAGACAATGAAATTATAAAATTCATCTTCAGATTGCCTAGATAAAAAGAACTTTCTTTCAAAGGAGAAAGAACATTTGTTGCAAAAAAAAAACAAAAAACAAACAAAAAAAACACACAAGACAAGACAAATTGCTCAATTTTTCTCTTGTTCTCTGCTTGATCCTGGCATCAGCCATGTTCTCCAAACATTCCCCACCTCTCCATCCCCTAGCCCAGCATGAAGCCCCAACAGCATATGTGCACATACTCTGACACTGGGTAGAGATGTTAAGGAGAAGCCAAAAATCAGATTGGGTTGCTGGGGCAAGAGATTTGGAAGTCAATGCTGAACAGTGATTAAAACAGAACAAGCTACCTCCCATGCCCCTGCCAACCCTCGTGCCATTATGTTTTCTTTAGCCAAATATACCTTTGCAATGCACTATAACACATTTGATAATGTCTTGCATATTATATAACATGCATTATTTAAAATAATCTGCTTTGGAAAAAAAAAAGAAACCCCTTTCATCCCACTGATTCTAGTTCACGTGCCGGGCCATATTGTCACACCAGATGCATTTCATTTTCTGCAGCACAGATGGGAAAGATGCTTTCTCAATTTGTGTGCATATAAAAAATATGCCAATTTTATATATTCTGTCTTGATGAGTTACTAAAATTATATTCTGCTAGAATCAGGGAATCAGTATTTTAAGATAAAGAGTGAGGAATGAATATGTTGCATTTTTTAGTGTTTTAACAGAAAGCTTGTAGTGATCGTGAATGTTAAACTTTTATTGTTTTTCCTTCACATTTATTTTGTTAAAATTGTTTTCCTAGAGGAGTAAAAATGTTTTATTCAAGGTGTTATAGAAATGTTTCAAAACATAGTAAGAGGAATATTCATTCACTGGGATCAAATTCTTGAAACACATCTCTATGGCCTGACAAAACGTGGAAAAACATCTTACATTAAGCCTACGTGTGAAATGGATCTCACTTTATTAATTAGCTGACCTTTTAAAGAAAGCCTGTGTTTTCAAAAATTATTTTAAAAAATGATTTGGGTTACTGTTTTGCTGTTTGTTTTCAGATATCTTTAATATTACTTCAAAGAATATAACTTAACCTTGGGAAGGCCCAAATTTAAAAAGAATTCCTAACAGAAATGATTAAAACCATTTAAAAAAATCTATAATTACAGAAAGCCACCCCAAATAACAGTAGCTTTTTCAAAATGTGTATGTCGGGATGGGGGTAGGGGAGAGATGAGACCTTAGGACATTTTGGAGCAGGGTGTGCAGTGACCTTTGGTGGGTTGTAGCATTCTTGAAAAATATTGGCATCTTCCGGTCCTTCCAGAGAAAGGGAGTGAAAAGAGTGAGTAAGAGGTTACCTTAGAGTGGAGTTACTTCCCTGTAACCTTTAGTTCCTATCCCGTGTATCTGGCAGATTTGAGTAGAGCTATGAATATTGCATAAAGGGAAGTGTTATTACATAGATATTGTATGAAATGGGCTTGAAACCTAGCTTAATAAACATCAGTAGTGCTATTATTATTGAACAGTATATTAAAGTTTTGCTATTGCCACCATTACAAATAAGTGGGTATTAAAAAAAAACAGGGAGCTTTGCTGGTCCTTTTTACTTAATTTCAGGTATTTTACTTGCTGTGGTGACAAAAATAGCTCAAAATTAACCAAGGTCGTACTGGTGACATCATAACACAGTAAAAAAAAAAAAAAGCATTACTTTTGGTAAGTATGTGCACATTATCATGGAAAAATGAATAAATACTTTGAGGGATGAAATAGGATTCATAGATTTATAAAGGAAATAGAACAGACATTTCCTCTTTTTTTTTTTTTCTTTTGCCCCATTGTTTGAACATAAGGGATGATTTCACAAATTAAAGGTTAATAATCTATCTTTGGTACCTCAGGAAACATGCAGTGTAATTTCTTTGCTCATGATGATTATCAAAATGTTTGCCAGCTCTACATTGAAGAAGAATAAAAAACATGCCTGGATAACAGATTCAGAAATTAGGGTCATACATTTTTGTTGTTAATTCATAGCTATTTACAGTATCACAGCACACACCTGTTTTAGAAAGGGAGTCATTGATCTTTTGAAATCTGAAACTCTTTTGTTTTGACTTCTTTTTTTGCTGGGAAACTTATTAAAAATACATATTTCCCTGCCTCGATAAGCCAAGCTTCCTAAATACCAGTAAAATCCTTTCTTGATAAATGGGGATCACTGTTTGAATATTGACTTTTGGGGGTTTTATTTAATGTGAATGAAATAATGTCCTCGAACTTGTTTTAGATAAGCTTCCTTGTTTTCATAAAATTGCAGTATAAAATATACCTATTTATGTCAAGTTTATCTTTCTATAAAGTTCATTATTGAAAGGTGTGAGGCATCCTTCCTCAGGTCATTTTTTCCACTTGCCAAATAATCTTTCCTGTATTTGTGAATTTTGTCAGCACCATTAAAAATAACATATATTTTATTTCCTGCATGATTAACTTTATGTGCCATTTTGATTTCCTTGTCACTATCAACCTTTCCTTTTAACTTACATTGCTCTTTATAAATCAGGTGTAAAAGGTGATGACTATCCTTCAACAATTCAAGGTTTTATGCAGAGATTTTTCCCTCCAGTGTAACCAGTTTCTTTCTTTTTAAACATGTTCTTATTGATTTAGAGAGAGAGGAAAGGAGAGGGAGAGAGAGAAACATTGATGAGATAGAAACATGGATGGGTTGCCTCCTGCACGCCCCTACAGGGGTAGAGCCCAAAACCTGGGCATGTGCCCAGACCAGGAATTGAACTGGGTTACTTGACCTCACGGATGCACATATGACGCTCAACTAACTGAGCCACATTGGCCAAGGCTGTAACCAATTTCTAATTAGAAATTTTTTTTTCCAGCAGAATATCAGGCCATGATTTCCCTGATGTCTCCAAATATTTGTATTTAACATTAGTCTGAATGTAAGCAATGCAAAAAACTCTGTTTTTTTCCAAGTCCTGCTTACTGTCTTCTTAAGAGAACAGTTTTCCTGTGAAGTCTCTTTTCTGGTATTTTATACCAGCCTAATTCCCATTCTCTTGGATCCTGGCCTGGAAAATTGCAACACATGATAGACAAATGGACCTCTGGGCATTTTAGGATCAATGCCTCCTCCTAATCCCACCATTTTATTCATAGAGGCCCCCTCAGCATTAGCAATCTCACCTATTCTGCTTCAGCCTGAGCTACCTGCACCAGCACTGCTAGAGTAGAATTTGGCAAATCCTGGTACAATTGACCTATTTAATTGACATTGTAAAAACGGTTCAGGGAGAACCATTCAATAAATGGTTGCTGAATGAATGATGCAATGAATGGATGGGCTAGAGCTGTTCAGAGATAAGTTCTCTAGAAAAGTTTCAAAATCCTTTACAGCTGTGTAATGATGTTAATGCCTTCTTGATTCAGAGTTTTTTAAGCCTGACAGATGTGGCTGATATTTCTCTCTCCTCCCAGCTGGTAGCTTGGCTGTTTTCAGCTTGCACTTTAATCTGGTTTACGCCTGCAGGCGTGAAGGGAGGACCTGAGCCTACTAAGTGGCTGCCATATTGTGCTCACATGGACGATGGGGGAGTGGTTTCTATTTCTGAGGTCTCTGGCTCAGCGCTGCATTTCTTGGTGCTGGTCTCTGACTCCCGGAATCCGATTTTGCACCTCAGTCTCCTTGTCTGGCCTCTGACATTGCACCCCCACATCTGGATTCCAGACACCTGCTGACTATCCTTACCTTATGATCTCCGAGTCTTAAACTCTGCTCTTGAATCTTAGCTCAAGATACTTTCCTGCTGCATTGCCATTTTACCTCAAACCCATTTCCTTGCAACTGATTAAAATCCCAGTCTTGATCAGGACTCTTGCCCCCCCTAGCCTGGCCCATTCTGCTGCCTCTTGAGTGCCAAGGGTGTGAACTGGGGTTCAGAGACTTGGCCAGTTGCTTTTCATAGCAAGGCAGATCCCCTGCCTAATGCTGAGACTATTTATAAAACACTAAAGCCTCTCTCCAGAAAATCTGCATTGCCAGTCAACTGCACTTGCCTATAAAGGGGTGTTTCTTCCCCCTGGGACACAAAGCTAGAGCTGATCTTCTCACTGAGCTCCGTTCACTTCTCCATGTCCCTACTCCCTTCTCTCCTATTTTGAAAGCACTCACTATGCCTATTCTTTAACCTCACCACCTTTTTATTTAGTCCTGCCTTCTTTCTTCTTTAATTTTTTTTCTTAATATTTTTCCTTCTGTCTCTCTGCCTGCAAAGCTATTTTTGCATCTGGATTTGTGCAGTGGGAATTGTGACATAAGTGTAAAAAACACACTGGATTTCAAAGCCTTTGCACAAAGAAAGTAAAATTTCTAATTACTATTTTTATATTGCTTGCAGTTGAAATATTATTCTGGATATAATGAATTAAGTAAAATATTATTAAAGTTAATTTCATCTGTTCCTTATATTTTATTTTTTCAAATGTGGCTACTAGAAAATTTAAAATTATGTATGTAGCTCACATGTTTATATTCATTGAACAGCACTGATCTAAAGTCCGAGTTCAAACTCCATTGATAACAGGGGCCAAAGCAAAGAGGGTTTGGTGGGGCCCGTGGTGAACCAGGAGCTCTGAGGGGCAGCTGTTGCTCAGCCCCAGGTGACTGTCTCACAGTGGAAAAAGCAGTGTTGCCAGAATTTCTGCCTTCTTTGATAGATGCCCAAAGTTTGGAATTTTGTGTGAAGTCTCCAGAATTTTGAATTTTATTTTTAAATTTATCTTTATTGTTGAAAGTATTACAGATGTCCCCTTCGTGTCCCCCTCCCCCCCACTAACTCCTCCTCTGCACCTGCCCCCCCCCCACCCCAGGCCTTCACCACTCTATTGTCTGTGTCCATGGGCTATGCATATATACATATTACACTCTTCTCCCACCCACCCCACCCCTGTCTTCCCTCTGAAATTCCTCAGTCTGTTCCATGGTTATCTGTCTTTGACAAATAATCTGTACTTTTAAAAACACAGCACAAGTCAAATAAAATGTATCTCTGGACTGGATTTAGCTATCAGTTTGTAGCTATCAGTTTGACCTCCGGACTCCAAGAGCTCCTGTCCGATTTCTCCTTCCCTCCCACTACTAGGAGTGTTATTTGGGACATAATAGGTGTCAATACATTTTATAAAATAACAAAACCAGGAGTGGTGTGATGGAATCCAGAATGCAATGGGTTGAGGGGTGTGTGGAAAGAGGAGGTGTGGACAGGGAGAGGGCCAAGCAATTTGGTTCTATCCAGAGGATTAAAGAAAGGGGTAGTAGGAGAGTGAGAACAGTGTTGGGATGGGATCAGGGGAAGGTTTTTAGTTTTTTTAACCTTTTGCACTCGGATGTCGAGTGTGACTCGACACGGTTAGCATCGGTAGCAGGAATCGAGAAAAAAGCAAGCGAGTGCAAAGGGTTAATGGATAGCACCTGAGTGGGCTGATATGTGTGTAGAGAAGAAGTTGAGGTTAAAGGGGAAGGTGGGGGCAATCAATGGGATGAGGTCCCTAAGGAGATGTGTGGGGGTGGGTTCCAGAGACCAGGGGAAATGGTAGCCTCAGCCAGAAGGTGGATGCAGGTAAGAAGCAGGTTTGGTGGCAGCAATTTAAGGGTGTTTGCACCTGATGGCCTCTGCCTTATTTCAAAGTATGGTCAGGATTTGGACATAGGGGCATGAGGGAATGAATATGGCCATAGACACAGAGATGAATAAGTGCCCTGTGTATACAGGAAATGGAGAGTCAGTATTGGGATGAGGCCTAGGGTGTGGGAAGGGGGGTAATGGGGAGTATAGGGGCAAATGAGGGCGGTAGTAGGGAAGCCTGGAAGCATTTGAGCAGAGGAGACGGGGTCAAGTGAGCCTTAGAAGGGTCGAGTTGGGAGCAGAGGCAGGAGACCATGCCCATGCTGAGGCCACGGCAGTCCCAGTGAGAGCTGGTCAGTAACCTGACCTGGGGCTGGGAAGATGGAAAGATTTGAAAGACCAGCATGGGGCTGAAGCTTCAGAGAAAGGGAAAGGGGAAAGAATGAATCAAAGCATGTTTTCTTTTTTGATTCAGAAATGCTTTCCTTGAAAAGTCTTTTTCTTGGAGGGGAAGAGGGAGGGTTGACTTCTGAGTTTGCATTCATGCAGAGTGCTTGAGGGTGCCGCCTGTTGCGTGGCAGATTGTCACTTATTTACTGTAAAAGCCCATATTCTTTATAGTTGTTTTGGATTTTTCCTGAATAATTCTCCTTTTCTCTGCAGCATTAAGCATTGAATGCAAAGAATGGAGTAAAAGAAAGGGCAAAATGTATGTTTGTCAGTTAAAAAAAATCAGGCAAAACAAGAAAACCTCCTACATATCCCTGTAACGTAGACTCCTGTGGAGCCTGATATCAGAGTGGCTACATATTTGAAGAAATCGTTATAATTAAAGGGTTTAGAATCTATGGACTCTGTTGGAAATTTTTATTCTTAAGGCAATGCACTTCAAATGGTCCTCTCTCAGATGGAAGGTTGGTCTGTGCATGGCAAATGATCAGTTTTTGAAGATTGCAAGTAGACATTCTCTCAAAATGGAAACCAGGGTCTATCTTTGCCCTTAAGCCACATTTGACTCCTATTCTTGTATTGAAATGTAAAATAGCTTTTGATCAAAGAAAAATTCAGCATTTTTAGGGTTGCCTTTGAATAATATTTTCAACACACTGAATTAGAAGTTTGAGTGTTTTCCAAAATATCTTTTGAGATTGGAATAGATTTTGCAGACAAGTTCTACGTTGCTACAGAGCTGTTGCCAAACCCGTGACCCACAGCAGACATGGCAGCACCTTCCCCTCTCCTTTCTTTGCACCCCTCTATTTTTATAAGGAAGCTGGAGGTGAGGGACAGGGATGGGGTCCAGCTTAGACTGTGATCTCACCTGGTTCTCTCTGGTCTTGCATATATGCCAATTCAACTCAACAGTTTCCTGTAAAAAACGTTGATTTAACCATTTTTAACAAATCCTCACCTGAGGATACTAGTATTTTTCCCACTGATTTGTTTTTTTTTTTTTTTTTTTTTTAGAGGGAGTAGAAGGGAGGGAGGAAGGGGAGAGAGAAAGGTAGAGAGACATTGATGTAAGGGAGACACATCAATTGTTGCCTCCTGCAACCGAGGTACATGTCCTTGACTGGGAATCAACCTTTGGTCCTCAGGCTGAGGGTCTAACCACTGAGCAACTGGCCAGGCTGACTTAACCTTTTGGTCATCACTCCCCTGCCCCTCTCTGCCCTTTTGGCCTCTCAGGCAGCATCCATTTACTCTACACTCAGGCTGCTGCTTTTGTGACTTAATAGCCTGCTCTGTGGGAATCAGCTGAGTGAGACTCAGGGGAACAGGCAGGGAGACCTTCATTTTGCAGTTTTCAGACCCCATACTATCTGCCTCTTTTCAAGGAAGATAGAACTTTGTGACGTGTTCTTATATCTATTCCTCTCTACCTGACATTTCACTTTCTCTGGCTTCAACATTTTTCTTCCTGGGTATGTTACAGAATTTACCAGGTGACCGAAAAATACACAGGAGTACAGAGATACAGGAAAAACCCATTTATTTCCAGATGTACTAGTACTGTGACTCAGGGAAGCCTGTTTCCAAATCCTGAGCAAGCCAATATGGAGGAAGCTTCCTCTTTATACCCTTTGGTTTCTTTGTCCCCCATATATGGATCAGACTTCCAGATGTTTCTTGGGCTTTGCAAAAAGCCCCATGTAGCCTGTCTCATTTTCGGTTCTTATAAGTGTATTTCTAGTATCACATGAGCTCACTCATCTAAGGGAAATGATGAACAACATAGACTGATGAACAAGAACAGTATTGATCAGACTGTCAGACCTCAGAGGGAAGGTAGGGGAGGGTGGGGATAGGGGAGATAAATCAACCAAAGGACTTGTGTGCTTGCCTATGAGCCTAACCAGTGATCACGGACAACCAGGGGGGTTGGGGCATGCGTGGGGAGGAGTTTGAGATGGGAATGGGGGGGATGAGGACAAATATGTGATACCTTAATCAATAAAGTAATTAAAAAAAAAAAGCCCCACGTGTTGGGATGGGGGACGTGAGACCACACCTAAAGGCCTGGCCTGGCATCAGCTTTGATAACCCCCTCCGGGGGTTGTGTATTATTCATGGTTTATGGCCTCTGTAAAATCTAAGTATTTAGGTAAATAGGTCTTGCAAGACCAGATAATTAAGGAAGGGGCACTGACTAGACTATAGGCTAACAGGAATGTGCATTAGGGATACTGGTTAACTAGGTACAGAGTCAGGCTGCTAGTCTCCCCCCCAAAAATGTCTTATTTTCCTCATCAGGTATATGCGAGGATATGAGGTAGAACTATATGGAACTTGCCATAAAAGGATTGCTGTCTCTTGGACGATCAACCGTGGTTAGTCTACTTACCTCTGTCCCAGGATTCTCCAGGTGGTGTGTTATTTGGTTGGCTCTTTATTCTCTGCACCCCTGCTACTTGCCATTCAGTTATTTCACTTCTCTTTCTTTCCTGGGAAAATTAAAAGAAAAAAAAGAAAAAGAAAAATCGTGAAATTTTTTATTAGAGGCTTTTTATAATATAGTTTTTCACAGTGAAATTTAAACAATAGGCTTTGATGCTTTGGCATGTGCTGTATACACACACACACACACACACACACACACACACACACACACACACAATTAGGCCTTTACCAGGAATGGCTTATCCATGTACCTATTTTTTCACACACATCATATTTTCCACTGGAGTCAAAGATAACCAGACTAACTCCAATATTTCTCCACGTCTAAATTTAATCTGATAGTATTACATGTCAGTGATAACATAATATTTACAAATGGTTTAAGTTTATCTAGTTTGAGTGGCTGTACAGTAACCAGCTCAGCCAAAGAAAAAACCACACAATTAGAAGACAGTTTTTGTGTTTTGCTATGGGTGTGTTCTATCAAGGGAATGAGTAATCTTGCTTTGAATTTAAACTAAAGTGTAAAGAATGCCTGTTCCTCAGTAAAATAATCATTCTTCTTTAAGTATCTATCTTACAGCCACCACGGAAGAGAGGTCATTGAATTATTCCCTTAGTCTTTTGAAACCTAGATGTCACAATAACTAATGTCTATCATTAGTATTTTCAAGCCTGGCCTGGCTTTACCATCACAAAATGATCCTTACAAGTAAAAAAATAATGAGGCATTTTGTTAGGCTTCTTTATTGATATAATTCAGCTTTTAATTAGAGAAAGTGATGCCTTTAGGATAATAAAGATATATTGTCATAATCACGGGAAGCTCACTTTTTGGAATCACCTCAAAAAGAGGTGGAAAAATAACTGAGTTAGGAACCACGGGGTCTGGGCGGCAGAGCCTTTGTGCTGGCTGCTTAGAGAATGTGCTATTTCTGTTAATGTTGCTAACAATTCTTTTCTTAAATTATAATTTTTATTGATTTCAGAGAAGAAGAGAGAGGGAGAGACTGAAACATCAATGATGAGAGAGAATCATTCATTAGCTCACCCCTGCATGACCCACACTGAAAATTGAGCCCACATGTGCCCTGACTAGGAATAAAAAAGTGACCTCCTGGTTCACAGGTCGATGCTCAACCACTGAGCCATGCTGGCTGAGCGCTAATGATTCTTAGTGGTTCTTTTTTTTTGAATAAAATGTCTTAACACAATTTTATTACTTTATTCATCCTCTTAATCGTATCTGAATTGCATCCTGAGTGGTGTACAAGTGCCCATTTCACATTTGAAATTTTCTTTTTTTTTTCCTTTTAGGAGTTTAGAACTAATGTGAGTTTCAAGCAGCTTACACAAAATTTGTATTTGGTGCCAGAAATTGGTTGTGTGAACTAATTTGCATAAGTATCCATGAACTTCTTCATAGTGGTATCTGTTGTGGTAGCGTTTGGCTTTTATTTCTTTGTTTTTGAATGAAGTTTTGTTAAATCACAGTGCACATTCCATCTTGTATTACAGGAGGTAGGACAAATCATTGTGGTCCTCCCCAGCCCACTCTGTACTGGGTTCTCTTTGCTCAATTGTTCTCTTACTTCTGACCTGAGGCTACCTAGCAGGTGGGGCCATTTTAAAATGACACTTTATAACTAGTATTAATCCTAGCTAAACCTAGCACATCTATTATGTATTGGCACTATGCTAAGTGTTTTCTATGTCTTAACTTAATTGACTATAACTCTTTCTGTTGCATTTTCTACATGAATAAACTGAACCACAGGAGATTAAGTGACATGCCTAAAGTCACACATCAGTATAATTTGAATACAGGTTGTCCGGCCCTTACGCAACACAAAGGAAGGCTGTCTGAAGTAGATTGTGCCTGAGAAGCCCAGCTTAGGGAAACAGAACTCCAAGTGGAAGTTTGGGATGAAGTTTTACAGCCTCCCCTGCCTCCCCATCTCAGTAGTGATGTTACAGTTCTCCTTTGCCTCCACCATTTCCTTCCCATCCTTCTTACTTCGGAAGGTTATCTCACAACAAGTACATCGAATAAAAGCAGATTTAGTGGAACAGTTAGAAGATTTTGGCGTCAGGCTTAATCTTGGCTCTATCACTTACTTCTTGCTGGTGGTAAGCCCTCTAAGTTCTCTTTAATTGTTAGATAAAGATATGGCTAACAACTTTCACATCCCAGTCCTACTTAGATCAGTATTTCTGTTATTGATTTGGTATTAGAGTCATGTTATAAGTCACAGGACGCTTGTAATTATGCATTTTCTATATTCTATAGTCTCATCTCTTAACATAACTGTGGGGTGATTAGGAAGACTGCTTGTTGAACAAATCTAAAGCATTTTGGTCATTAATGCTTTCTTGTTCCACGAAAGAATGGTATTAGGGGAAAGAAACAAAATAGGTCTGTCTGCTAGGCATTCTTTATTCGGTATCTTAAATAAACATGACAGAGAGGTATTATTGCTTGTGACATTTTATATCTGGAAAATAAAGAGATTAAGTAATTTGTCTGTAGTCCTGGTTCTGTCCATAGTTAGTAAGTGGCAGAGCTTGGGTAACAGGTGTCTGATTTTACCAGGGCCATAATTCTTAGGGTACCCACTACTCCACCAATTAGTGAGGCCACATCAGTGCATCGCTATCCATTACAAGTGTGATAACTGATTCAGAGGCATACAAAGAACTGGAGGAGTGAACTGTAAGAGGTCCCAACCTTATCTTGAAGGAAGGGGAGGGGCAGGGAAGGCATTCCTAAAGAAGTGGCATTTAGGATGAAATAAAAGAAGGAATAGGAGTTGGCCAGAGTTGGTGGGGAGAGAGGAAAGTAAGGGATATGGCAGATAGTTCTGGGCAGAGGAAACCACCACAAAAGGCACTTAGAGAATTGCCTGGGCAACTGGAATCCTATCTAATAAAAGAGTAATGTGCAAATTGACCATGCCTCCACTACACCAACAAGCCACGCTCACCAGCCAATCAGGAGCGAGTATGCAAATTAACCCAAGCAAGATGGCTGCGGCCATGGAGCAAGCAGGAGGCTTGGGTTTCACTGGCAATGGAGGAAGCCAAGCTTCCCGAACACCCTGGCCTGCCATGGACTCTACTCAAGGCTACAAAGTTTCAATTATAGAAGATAAGTAAATCCCAACAAAAATGGCGGCAGCCACAGAGCTGGAGAGAGCAGGAGGCTTGGATTTCCCTGGTGATGGAGGAAGCCAAGCTTTCTGCCTGCCCTGGCCTGCCCTAGCCTTCGCTCCAGGCTACAAAGTTTCAATTATAGAAGATAAATAAATCCCAGATAGCAGGGCCTCCACTTGGGTCACCGGGAGGTGTGGCCAGCCTGCAAACCATCACAGGCCTCTCACCCAGGGTGCCCCATGCCCCAAGGGAACCCCCACCCTGATCCGGGACACCCTTCAGGGCAAACCAGCTGGCCCCCACCCCCACCTGTGCGCCAGGCCTCTATCCTATCTAATAAAAGAGTAATATGCAAATTGACCATCACTCCAACACACAAGATGGCTGCCCCCATGTGGTCAAAGATGGATGCCCCCATGTGGACACAATATGGCCGCCACAAGATTGCCAGCAGGGGAGGGCAGTTGGGAGGGACCAGGACTTCAAGGGAGGGCATTTGGGGGCAATCAAGCCTGCAGGAGAGGGCAGTTGGGGGGGACCAGGTCTGCAGGGAAGGGCAGTTCAGGGGGGACCCAGGCCTGCAGGGGAGAGCAGTTGGGGGGGGGGACCAGGCCTGCAGGGGAGGGCAGTTAGGGGTGACCAGGCCTGCAGGGGAGGGCAGTTAGGGATGACCAGGCCTGCAGGGGAGGGCAGTTAGGGGAAAACAGGCTGGCATGGGAGCAGTTTGGCATCAATCAGGCTGGCAGGGGAGTGGTTAGGGGGTGATCAGGCTGGCAGGCAGAAGCGGTTAGGGGCAATCGGGAAGGCAGGCAGGCAAACAGTTGGGAGCCAGCAGTCCTGGATTGTGACAGGGATTGGGCCTAAACGGCAGTTGGACATCCCTCGAGGGGTCCCATATTGGAGAGGGTGCAGGCTGGGCTGAGGGACACCCTCCCCCCCCCTCCATGCATGAATTTCATGCACTGGGCCTCTAGTTTTGTGAATAAGAGGGCAAATGAGGGGAGGGATGGGTCTGGAATGGTTGGCAGGGGCCAAATTATGCAGGACCTGTGGTCTGTGGGGAGACTGGACTTCTACAAGTACTAAAGCAGTTTTGAGAGCCTGGGTGCTTGGCCATGGAGAGAAGAACCAGTTTAAGGAAAGTTCATGATCTTTGTCTGGTAATAGCTTTTCTTTGCTGCTATGTGTGGAACCACTTTGCACTCATAGAGTTGCTTTATAAAGAGATAGAGAAGTGTGTTGGGGCTACCATTCTTTACTAAGACAATGGTATTTTAAAATGTCTATAAGAATTAGAAATATCCAGTGAAGGAAAATATATTACCCTCTGGAAAAACATGCCATTTCAGTCTTCCTAATGGATTTTTTTACTGAGCTCTACTGGCAGGTAAATGAAGGCAGGAAAGGCAATCTAACTTCCCATTGTCAGTGCTCAGGGAAGAGATGCTCATAGCATGTTTCGGCGCCTAGGGAGAGATGAAAATGAGATGAAGCCCAGTGATCCAGATGTTACAGCTGTAACTTATGGAAAACATATTTTTCATGAAATTCAAATTTCTTTCCTGAAGTTAGAATGTAAGAACTTTGGAAAGGGATTCTGTAAGGAGAGGTGTACATTTAAAAGTCTACATTGTTTGTTGACATAACTGTGGGGTGATTAGGAAGACTGCTTGTTGAACATATCTAAAGCAAATAAAGAAGATTTGATTTGTTTTATACTTTTCTATTATTTTTAGGTAGAAAACCTAAATTTTATATTTTCACATACAGCCAACATTCACATTTATGAAACATTTGTAAAAGTGCACCGAAGCAAGAAAGAAAATTTAAACTGTATAAAATCTCACCACTACATTTGTAAACACTATGTTATATAATGAAAAAGAGGAAATGTCAGAATTCCTCACTGAGACTGTAAGCCCACCGAGTGATCAAACTTGCAGTGGCAGCCATAAGCCAGCCTATGGCCTTTCTGTGAAAGCTCAGGATATAGATGCTAACCACTCGCTTGCTTTTGTCTCGAGCTGCTACCGATGCTAACTGTGTCGAGCCACACTCGACATCCGAGTGCAAAGGCTAATATGTCTGCTAGGCAAGTGTGAACACTCAGGAATTGTACCAAGCCCTTCCCTAGTCAAGCCTGCCAATCTGTGCTTGACCTCCTAGCCAATTACAGTGAAGAACAAACACCAGACAGCATAGGCTGTCCTAAGCACCCAAGCACTACAGCCATCTGGGGTAGGAAAGAACATCTGGTAAAATTCAGTGATGTCAGCCATGTCCAAGTCAAAGTAGTATCTACAACTTACATATTCTTTATCTGCTGTCATGGAAACCTGTAATGTGGTCTCTCTCTCTCTTTTGGGGCCTTTATGTAGCATTTTGCTGGAGTCATAACCAAGAAGCACTATACAAACATCAGATAAATTTAACATTAATTCTCCTTCTGTTTGGGGATCTCAGACTCTTTTCAGAAACTAAGGGAAGTTGTTGCATTCTCCTCCTAAAGAAACACAGTGTACACAAAACCAATATTATGCATTCACCTTCAAGCAAGGAAGTCCATGACTTTCAACCTATGGCTTCCAGAACCCTCCTTTGGTACCCTTGGGATAAAACAAAACAAAACAAAAAAACTTCAGTGATAATTTTCACGACGTAAGATGGCCTCATTGGCACTAGAAAATTTTAAAACCTGAGTCTTTGGATTTTCAATGATGACCTTGTGTATTTATTTATCCCAGAACCTTACAGAGTCCATGACTGATTCCTAGGAAAGAACTATGGACTGGTGTCCTAGGAAGAAGTGCAGTCGTGCCTGCAAATAAAAAATCAGTTGTGTCCTGCAGCTGATTTGCTAAAGAGACCAGCATGCAATTAGAACCCTCATTTGGTCGCAATTGGAATTTCCTGTTAATATTGGGAAGTTGATTTGTATTCCCTTTTTGTTAGTTCTTATGTAAAGACTCTTCTTTGGGTTTGAACCACTGAGAAGTCAGATTCCTGTACTAGAGTGCTGTAGTCATGTACTGTTACGCAAATGATACAAAGGGAATTCCCAATCTCAGGAGATACAGAGGCTTAATTACCTCACTGTAACAGCTGTTGGGATAATTGGTCTGATTTACACCAGCATTAGTGTGAACAGACTTTTGTCCTCTCAGCTCTCTCTACTCATTTCCTCTCGATGACTACATGGCCATCTTTTAGAAATAAATGTGCTAGAAAATGTGAAAGCTCACAATCTGAAGTCATTTTGAAGAAAGAGCCTTTTTCAAACCGCAAAGGTGGATAGTTTAGAGAGATGAGAATCTGTGCTGTGTGCTCTGGGCCTTGACAAATGGAAGTACAATTACTCCCTTGATAATAAACAGAGCAACCACAGGTCTAACTCAGAGCTACTAGCCTGGAAGCCTGATTCTCTGCTTGGGGCACTGGCCGTTGAGAAGGAAGATGGGTGGAGCTGGGGGTGGAATGTAAACACCTTTTGGAGAATTGATGCTTGGTGTACCAGGGATGAGGAGACAGACCTGCTTCCAGGGTTGGCTTCACAAGGTCCTGCCAGGCAGGTGAGACTTGGGAGCAGGAGTGGTTCACAGTGGTTCCCATGATCATAATTTGAAGAATGGCAATGTCCAATGAGACAGATGGAGCCCAGGCTTCAGGGATGTCTTATTCAGGACTCTTTCCTTGTAAGTGACAGGAGCTCTTTTCTTCCTGGATCTGGCTAAGGTTTCTCAGACTGTCTTTGCCCCTCACCTCCTTCTTTTCTTCCTTCCTCCAAATTTCTTGGCTTTGGGCATCTTCTCTCTCAGGGAGGTTCTCTCTTCCCGGTGGCCCCCAGCAGTTCTTGGCATATAACCCCCTTACAGTTCTTGGGAGTGAGTCTCATTGGAATGATTTGGATCCATACTCCACGCACTGTGGCCAGGGCATGAGGAGCATGGCCAGGTCATGTGTGTATCCTTTGAGCTCCGGAGTGAGGGACATTCCAGCTAAACAATGTGGATTGAGAGTAGAAGGGAGGCAAGTTCTTCAAGGCAAATCAGATTGCTATTGGCAAGCAAAAATCTCCAGTGTCCACTTGGGGTTTGGCCAATAATCAGCAGTTGCAGAAGATGAATGATCAGCCATTCAGAAAATCTATCTCTGAGCTGCTGGACTGAGCTACTGGACTGAGATATGGGGTTCATTCCAGCCCTTCAGAGGGAGACTGTTTTTCCTGTGTTATTAATATAAAATGACCATAGTGTATAGAATAAAAAGTTTGTCAACTAGTTTTTTTTCATGCCTTCTTGAGTAGATTATACCAGTGATGGGCAACCTTTTGAGCTTGGTGTGTCAAACTTCGCCAAAAAACTGAGCATAACTCGGGTAGTGTGTCACTTTGAGGAAAAAACATTATTTCGCAAATGTTTCATCCTCAGGAGCAGCAAATGTTTCATCCTTGGCATGCGGCCGCCTCAGCGGCTGCGTGTCATCAGAAATGGCTACGCGTGTCAGTGCTGACACACGTGTCATAGGTTCGCCATCACTGGATTATACTGTTTATGAAGACAGAGTAATGAAATAACTAGTTTTAAAGTCAGCTTTGGTACAAATGATAGCACCCAAGTTAACCTAAAGTTTAACACATTTATTGAGTCCTGGAATGTTGGAAAATAACCTATAAATCATACTCTACATTAGGGAGATACTGATCCTCAGGGGATATATACACTAAAGATATTCTCTTCTCTCTCAGAGCCTAGAATACAAACCGTTCCTGATCACACCTTCCTTAGAAGCAATTTCATTTAAACAAATATGCTTATATACTTCAGAGGTTTTCACCTACTGGCCCTGGAAAAAGAAATGTTGCCTTTAGAGGATCTGGTTTCAGTACAAAGGAAGAGAAAAAATAGTGCAAAAGAAGAATAACCTAGGCAAGTTGTATTCCAGAGCTCAGTAAGGCACTCACCCTTTCCACACCTCACATTTCTCTTCTGTAAAGCTGGGAGAATAACACACCTATCTGATGGCATTTTTAAGAGAGTCCACTGAAGAGTATAAATTCTTGGCACATGGTAAGGGCTCAATATATATTGTTATTTTCCCATGTCTCTCCTAACGCATTATTGCTAATGGCCTGTTGATCTCTACCTTTGACTTAACAAGTAGTTTCTTTTAAACTCACACCAGTGTCTTTTGGAGCCTTAAGGGATGATCATTCACACTTTAGCATAAATTAATTTGATTATATTCTTTCTTTCTAATTCCTGGATAGAAAACTGTAAATTTGAATAAGGGGTGTAGAGTGGGTGAAATGGAAGTGAATGAGCTCAATCTGTGGAATTTGTGGCAGTGACCTGGGCCTAGGTGGGTGCTACAGGACTTTGAAGGAGGGAGAAGATACTAAGAGACTGGAAAATGGGAGAGCTTTGAGTAGAGGGGCATGAGGAGAAAGAATAATAACTAAAGACTTTCTTTGATGCAGAACTTTGTCATAGAATGGCTCTGAATATGGCAATGGAATGAGAAACTGCCATTTTCTCCTCCTGTCATTCATAACTTCTTGTTCCCAGAACTTCAGCGGGAACTGCTAGTACCGAATTAGGCGGTCTCATCTGCAAGCCAGCCCCCTTTGAGGACATTACTTCTTGGGCAAATGAAGTCAGTAAACAGCTTCCCAATGAACTTCTGGAACCTCACCAGTTCAGGAAGCCAGAGGCTGCCTGCACTTCATAGATAATATTTTTATAATTATTTATAATTATTTAGCCTTCCTAAACTTGGCAAATTTTATTTTTTACCATATCTTAAACTGGAGTGTCTCAGAAGGGTTCACTTTTAGTTACTTTCTTTGCTTAATATATGCCTTATACTTAGTAGATACCCCACAAATGTAAAATCAAATGGAATAATTAACATATTTTTTGTATTAATTGAAAAAATTTTTTGAAGTACTAGGATAATTATTAGGGGTAGATGATATGACATAAATGGTCTTTAATTCTCTTATATTTATTGAATAGCTTTAGTTGTTCATTTTATTAAAAATATCTCAAGGAACTGATTACCCCTAAGTTTTAAAAATATTTTATGTTTCTTCATTAATTTTCTAATATTTGTACAATAGTGAACTTTTCCAAATAAAACATTTTATAAATCCTAAACTCTGATTTTAAAGAAAAGGTTTAGTTAATATGTTTGAAATTGTCAGATCCAGACAGTTACAATAAAATCTGAAAAATATCAAACCGATGAACCTAGCATAAGAAAGTTGAATACAAGCTTTTATTTTTCAAGGTTAAATAATCAGTTTCTCAAAATAGATGTTTTTATGTGATTCCTAATCTTTCTAAGCACACAGCCATCTATCTATAGGGTCCTCCCTCAGGTTTTTGAGCTGGGAACTGATTTAGATATCTTTGTCCCATTGTAGGTTCTTTTGTATACTTAGTATTTATATTTTAGTTTTTATGTTGTTTCCTTTCACTTCCTAAAAATGCGTGTAATGCTTAAGAATAATGATGCTTTGGTGTCTTTTAAAGATATTTACAGAGTGCTTGCCTGGGTACTGTGCTAGGAGTTGTCTGCAGGAGTGCCCACTTTCCTTAACTGGTTCACATGTTTGATAGGAACTATGTGCCCTCAAAGTATCTTTGATTGAAGAGTGTGTCTTATTATAGATTTCATCTTTAAGAGCTTAATCCTCTTAATTTCATATCCACTGGTGAGAGTAAATAAATGAGCAGGCAAAGATTTAGTGAAATAGACATATAGTCAGAACTTTGATGCTTCACCCAGATCCCCTTGTCTGGTTGGTGGTGTGGCCACCACCCCATCCTCCATCTGGTGGCTTGACCCCAGCTGCTGAGGTGATAGACTGTAATGGTTTCACAGCCGTGCCCCTCACTGGTCATTGCCTTGACAACAGAAAAATGTCTCTCCCAAGGTTGTCCTGCTACAAGGGGATGCTCAGAGCCAATGACTACATTGAAAGGCCCAGCCCTCTTGCCTTGATTTGGGAAACCTCTGTAGTCCCAGCTTCAGGCCTCCCTGTAGGATCGTGCAGGCCTCCACTGGAACCTCCATTGTTCCTTCTCCCTCTATGTAGTCTGGCCTCCCTCACTTCCTTACAGGTGCATCTCCTGGGGCACCCCGTCACCCCAATATACCATCTTCACGCAGCTCTCCATTGCGGAGAACCTTTCCAAGAACTCAGTCTGATAGACATCATTGCTGATTTTTTTGAAGTGATCTCTCTGTTTCAGGAAGAAACAGAAGTCATGGAAACAGTGGCAGTGGTTTCGAAGAGATGGTGACACATGGACATTTTGAAGACAATGAAGGGAAGTTTTAGTGGTGGGGTTACACCCAATCTTAAAATAGCATTTATGGGAAGATGAAGCACAGAAGTGCCAAAGGAGATGGGCGTTAGGTGGCACCAGAGGGCAGGGAAGTTAAAGGAGATGAAAAATAGTACAAAAATATAATTAATTATGGATTTAAAATGTTAAGTATTTAAGTATTTTCAAAGATCACCAAATGCTAATGTGGGAAGAATCTTTTTCAGCTACAAAATCACACCGTGGCCTGGAGTATCAGGTGTTGCAAAAATTTGTATAATAGCATTCATATACACTGTCATTGCAAATGGTCTTTAGCTGTCCAATGGAAGAATTCTGTAAGGGTTCCTATACTGTGTATCAGGAGGTATAAGGTTTTAAGGTGGTTAAATGATTTTCCTAATAGAACATTTACCTGGTGCATAATAGCTGCTCAGAATGAATATGCACAAATCAGTGAAAAAGGCTAGAAGCTGAACCCAAGTTCTGGATATTTTCCTTATAGTTTAGAAGAATGGAACTTACTTAAGAAAAGTTGCTCAGTCTAATGGAACTTAAGATACTTTGGTTATTGCAGTTAGAGCTAATGTAGATAAATGAGTTATTTTGACTTTTTAAAAAAGTAGAAAGAACCTATAGAAATCTATTGTTAATACATAATCAAAGATCTGCCCCAAATATGTATGTAGAATTATTCATCACTCTGTTACTTTTAACAGGGAAAATTTGGCAATGGCTCAAATTTTCAATAGGGAAATGCTTAAATAATTACAATAAACTCTCTGGGTTATGTGGGAGTTTAAAATGTTTTCAAAATATTTTTGATATGCATTTTTAAATAAACTTTATTTTAAAACAGTTTTGATGTAAAAATATATTGCAAAGAAGTGCAGAAAATTCTTAGGTATTCAGCCCCCAGTTTCCCCTATTATCAGCATCTCACATGACTAAAGGATATTTGTTACCGTTAATGAACTGACATAGGTACATTATTATTAACATAAAGTCTATACTTTACTTAGATCTCCTTAGTTTTTACCTAATGTCATTTTTTTTTTGTTCCAAGATACCATTGAGGACACCAAATTAATTTTCATCATGTCTCCTTATGCTCCTATTTGCTATGATGGTTTCTCAGACTTCCCTTATTTTTGATGACTTTGATAGGTTTGAAGACCACTGCTCAGGTGTTTTGTAGAATGTGTCTCAATTTGGATTTGTTTGACGTTTTTCTCAGAATTAGGCTGGGGTTATGGGTTTTGGGGAGAAAGATCACAGAGATCAAATGCCATTTTCATCACCTCTTATCAAGGGTACATACTATAACATGACATCATGGTTAATCTTAACCTTGACCCCTTTGGCTGAGGTAGTGTGTGTCAGGCTTCTCTGTAAAGTCCTCCTCCTCCACCCCACACACTGTACTCTTTGGAAGGAAGTTACTATGCACAGCTTACACTGAAGGGGTGGGAAGTTATGTTTTACTTCGTGGAGGATGGAGTATTTACATAAAGTATTTGAAATTCACCACAGGAAATTTGTCTATTCTCCCCAATTATTTACTTATATCAGTATGAACTCATGGGTATTTATTATATACTTTGGGTTATTCCTTAATACTAATTTATTTACCCGTTCAGATTGTTCCAGCTTTGGCAATTGAGGGCTCTTTCAGTTGGCTGTATCCCTTGATATACTCCCATCATCCCGTGTGTTTGTTGCTCGAGCACTTCCTAACTTTCTAACTGTGGATGCTCCAGGCTCATCTGATATATTTTCTGCCCTCGTCCTAGAAATACCATTTCTCTAAGAATCCCTGGTTCCTTTTATTGGAGAATGGTATTAGAATCCAAGATCTGGGCACTAGGTGAAATGATTACTATTGGGGAACAATGGCCTAGAACAGTGGTCGGCAAACTCATTAGTCAACAGAGCCAAATATTAACAGTACAACGATTGAAATTGGGCCACGAAGTTTCACTCTCACTGTACATTAGCGCCTGCATGTGGTATTTTGTGGAAGAGCCACACTCAAGGGGCCAAAGAGCCGCATGTGGCTCGCGAGCCGCAGTTTGCCGACCACTGGCCTAGAACAATGTTTATTATAATCCAAAATTTAAAAAACACATAAAACTTGATAAACAATGATATGAATTATGTGCATGTATAAGATATAAATATAAGTTCATGGAAAAATAAAGAAAAAATACTAAAATGTCAACAGTTCATTTATTCAAGTGTTGTGAGATTTGTTTTTTTATACTGCCTCAGTTCTTAATCATGAATCATTTACCTTGCAATTAGAAAAAAAAAGCTGGTTTTTAACACTAAAGTTATTTTTTAAAAGTAAAATATGGCAGATCTTGTTAATATTACCCATCTCCCCAGGCTGTATATTTAGTAATCATTAAGCTCCTATGTCCCAGAAGTTCTCACTGTATCCACCAGGAGTTATGCCAGAAGCTGTTATTAACATCTGTTTTGAGGAGAATTTGAGGACAGTTAATGTCATGATGAAAATTTTCCAGTAAACCACAATATTGAGAAATGTTCTTACCGGCATTGAAATTACTAGTATTGAGGAACAATTTTATTTCTTATGTCAGAGTTTCTTAAACTTCATTAATTGATAGTTTCTACCATATCTGCTCAATACTTGTACAAAATTTATTTAATAGTTTTCTCTAAATTGATTTTTTAAAAATTTAGATACATTTACAAAAACCTTTTTCAAGTTTCATAAATAAAAATCTCATGTCAAGAATAAAACATAGCTCAGCCGGCATGGCTTGGTGGTTGCGCGTGGACCTATGAACCAGGAGGTCATGGTTTGATTCCTGGTTGTGGCACATGCCTGGGCTGTGGGCTCACTCCCCAGTGGGGGTGTGTGTAAGAGGCAGCCGATCAAATGATTCTCTCTCATCATTGATGTTTCTATCTCTCTCTCCCTCCCACTTCCTCTCTGAAATCAATATAAAATATGTTAAAAAAAGAAGAAAACATAAATATAAAACAAAATGCAATGGAACAGTGTTATTAAAGTTAAAAGGTGAAGTGAAGGTTGTCCTGACATAAAGTCAACATGTAAATATGCCCTAAAAAATTCTGCATGGTTTTGGACCCTACTTTACTACCTCATCTTGATGTTTTTTGTTCCCTCCAGCTAACCCACACTGTTCTTACTTTAGAGCTTTTATTGGTCATAGCCTTCTCTGCTATGCTGTTTTTTTCTGTCAGGAACATTTTGTTAATGTCTCCTCATTTGCCAGCTCTCAGCTCATCCTTAGGGAAGCCATTCCCCATCTTCTAGACTCCGTCAAATCCCCAATTATCATCCTCTCCTTTTACATACTCTGCTTTGTTTTATTGTTCTGAGTAGGAATCTTATAACAATGAGATTATTTGATTGCCTATTTCTTTCCTACTTTCCCTCCACAAGGGTATGGAGGGTATGAATCTGGCCTTACTGTTGTATTCCCAGCTTGTCGGATATTGCCTGGCTCATAAAGGAACTCCCTGGATACTGACATGAGTAAATAAATGAATATAACACTCCCCAAGGTTTTGAAATTATAAATTAGTGAATTCCATACTTCCCTTTTGAGTCTAATTTTTTTTCTCCCTATTCAATTTGTTTCTCTCCCAGATTATGTTCAACATGACTAAGCAATAATGAAGGATAGGGAATAAAAACCAGTTAGCTTTTGGTTCTCCTCAGAAAGATTTTGATGTTCAGGCTTTCTGGATCCTCCATTGCTAATGCTATTCCAGTTATTAAGTCAATGGCCTAACTTTCATATAACATGCCTGTAATATGGCAAAGCTAGAGCTTTAACTCATTTAAATACATGCATGACTGTTAAAATAGGAAAAAAAGAGATTATCTATGTATCACCTAGAGTCATTTTGCATAGCTATAGTGGTATGCATATCAGGCTGTGGGCCACAATGACTGTTATAATTTAAGTAGTGAAAGCGGGAGAAAAATACTTTTAAAAGAAGTTATTTAGTTTACTGAAGAAATTATCTTATTATAATTAGAGTTAATAGTGTACAGGTATTTTTCTCGTCTCTTTTTTTAGCACTGCTGCTGAAGAGTTATGTTAGGGCCCAGTAGGAAAACACACACTCCTCTAAGCATTTGAAGCAGAGGGAGTATCATGTGGGGGATTGGTTACACAGATGGTGGAAAAGCTGGGAAGCCAAACAAGGATGAATGGGGCAAAGCAAGAGCAGGCAGTCACTCTCACCTTTGGGCTGAACAGACAAAGGGAGGAGATGATTAGAGCTCAGTGGTTGGGATCACCCAGTGAAGCAGGTACCACATTGGACTTATTGGGGAGGGGGCTGGAGCCATGGGAGACACACACCCTGGCCAGAGCCTCCTCCAGAGACGTAGGGGTGGGAGGAGAAATACTCTCGTTTCTCCCTTCCGACTCCTCTCCCACTGACTGAACCCCTCAGATGCCAGCTGGCAGACATTCATCAGGAATCTGCCATGAATAAGAGGAGAACAGGACTGGTCTGCTGGCAGACAGGCCCTGGGCCAGCATAGGTATTGTGTCATGTTCTACTCCTGGTGGAGGGAGTACATTTTTTACTCTCCCAGAGCTGCTCCGGGATACTCTCCTAACACCTATGGAAAGTGTATTTTCCTTCTTTATTTTTTCTTCCTTTCCTCTCTGCTTGCCTCCCTTTCTCTCTTCCTTCTCTTCTTTTTGGAAAAATATCAAAGAATAAATCAAGAAATAAAGCAAAGGAGGAAAGATATAAGATGATTTAAGTGCCACATGGGAGACTTGGTGTGGATTTTGACCCAAAGAGTTCCATGAAGTCCAATGTTTAGCCCTTTAAGAGCCTCCCATGCTTCTGATTTGGCATCAGTGCCCTGGGCTACCAATGAGCCACCTTCCTCTGTGCTGGTTTTTGACTAAACTTCTGCCTGTTCAGTGCTGGGATGCACAGATTGCTTAGGGAGAGCAGTGACTCACTGATTTCTCTGGAAAATGGTTGAGAAGTTCTGGGGGCTAGTCCTTGAAGGCAGGATGCCTTTAGATGCTAAGCAAATTAGTCTGAGCCTTTAATTCTCGGTTCTCTGACTCTCTGTTTTTTAGGTACTGTCTAAACCTTTGTTCTCTGTACTCTTTTTTAAAATAGGAAACGTGAATCATACCCCTCTAATTTTATCTTTTCTAATAAAAGAGTTAACATTGGTGCTTGTCATTGGCCCTTGGTAGTGTCCTCAGTACATCTTTCCAGCCTCAAGCTTTAGGACCTGCAATCTTCCCATTATTCACAGGGATGGGGGTGGATCAGTGTACTGGGGGGACCATCTGACTGTATGTCATTTGGTTTATTTTCTCCTCACTCTGAGCAGAAAGCTTTTTGTTCTGTTTCCTTCCCAATCCTACTATAAGGTCAGGAAATGAAAGAATGAATTCTAAAAATGCTCACTACTCGTTTCTTTAAGTTATTCAAATCCCATCAATTCTTTAAAATTGAGGTAAATTCTAATTTCCTGAAATTTCTCTGGCTATTTCCATTTACCATCTAGCTCTCCATCATTTACTGAAAACTGGCTCTGTGTTAGGCACTATGCTAGCACTGGGAATACAAATATTGTTAATAAGACATGGTTGCCACTCCTGAGAAGTTTAAAGTGTAGAGAAATCTGTTTGTTCAGCTTTGGAAAGCTCCTTATAGGAACAAGAACTTCTAACTTATATAGTCTCTTTCAACTCCTATCAGTTTGAAACATAACAGTGGCATTCAAATTTTTATGACCATGCCCGTAGTGAGAAATATAGTTTACATAACATACTGTACACACACCCATGTACACAGATATACTTTCAAATTCAAGAAACTTACTAATCTTGATATTTTCCATTCTACTCCATTTTATTAAAAAAATAAAGTGGCTGGTTTTGACCCATTTTATTGATTTCATGACTCAGCAATGGGTTAAAACCCATAATTTGAAAAAAGCTGATATCAATATAATTTGGAATTATTATGTAAATCAGTGTAACAGTGTTCCCAGAAGCTGATCAACTTAGATAAATCACAGAACTGGTGAGTGAAAGTGTCAGAACTGGAGCTCACATCATGGAGTTCTCCAGCCTCTAAATTTCCATGGCACCTATATAGATAATTAACTTGGCAATTAATATTACACAGTGGTTTCTGAAATGCATTTTTATTGTCTTAAACTTTATTTTTTTGAGTTTAGTTGATTAATATAATGAATTTATTACTTTGTCTCTTCTCATTATATTGTAAGCATCTTGTCATAGGAATCCATGTTTATATTCTCTTTCGTTGCCATCTTGAATCAGAGACCCTGGAAGTTTCAGTTTTTACAGGAACTTTCATGATTTCTTTGTGAGAGTGGCGTTTTATGACGAGATAATTTTTTAAAGCTGTTTTTTTTTTTTGTGTGTAAAAATTGCCATATAATAAATTTGCATCTTAAAAGCGTACAATTTGATGAGATTTTTAAATTTTTATTTATTTTAAATCCTCACCTAAGGATATTTTTCCATTGATTTTTAGAGAGAGTAGAAGAGAGAGGGAAAGACCAAGAGAAATATCCATGTGAGAGAAACATATTGATTGCTTGCTTACTACACAACCCTGACTGGGGCCCAGGCCGGGGAGGAGCCTGCCTGCAGCTGTGGTACATGCCCTTGACCTGGAATCAAACCTGGGACCTTTTAGTCCGCAGGCTGATGCTCTCTCCATGGACCCAAACCAGCTAGGCTGATGAGTTTTGAAATATGTAGTCCCCTATAAAATCTTCATTATAATCTAGATTTTAAAAAACACACACCATTTTTGTGGATCCAGAAATTTCCTTGAGCCACTTTTTAATCCCTCCCTCCCTTCATTCCCCATCGCTAGGCTACTACTGATCTATGTCATCGTAGATTTAATTTGCATTTTCTAGATTTTTATATAAGTGAAATATATGGTATGTATATTTTGGAGGGCTAGATTTTTTTATTCAGTATAAAGATTTTGAGATTTATTAATGTTTCAGATATTAAACAACATAAATCTCAAAATCTTTATACTGAATTAAAAAATATACTCATTGCTGAGTATATCCATCATATGTGGATACAGTTCAATTTGTCCTTCCATTCACCTGTTAATGCGTATTAGGAATCTTTTCACTTTTGTGCTGTTATAAATAAAATCAAAATTACAAAACATTATGGCTTCCAGTAGAATATTCTCTAAATGCTTCTCACAATTCAGGGACTTAAGGACTCATTAGACAGACTGGCTTTAAATTCCAGCCATTAGAAAATTTCCAGAATCCCAATTAAATTTCCAAATGATTGAGTGTATACTTTTCCTTTTTGCTTTCTTTTATTTTTTTTAAATTAACACTTTACCAGAAATAAATGGTAACAAAAAGGGAAAAAAAGGTGAAGAGTGACATAACAAATTAGAAAATCTAGTTTTTGTTGGTTAGAGATGAATTTGCTCATTTCTTAGATGAATATTGCTCCAGAGTTGTGTTTTAAATGAATAAGGGCTTTTTCATTTGAATGGAATACAGGGTGGGGTAAAAGTAGGTTTACAGTTGTATGTGAAACAGAGTTTATTCTTGTATTTTTATTCATTAATTTATTATATTATTTTCCATATGAATAACAACTGTAAACCTACTCTTACCCCACCCTGTATTAAAAGCATTTTTCTGTGGATTTTTTCCACACTAAGCCTTTTGCATAGGCATTTTGATTCATCAAGATATTGATGTTCATTAAACATTATACTCAATTTATATTTTTATATTCTCTGCCTATTTTCACTCAGTGAGAGACCATGGTTCAGTTTTTCCTTTTTTGGTAAGTATGCCACTTTCTATCTCTTCAGACTATTTTGCTTTGCAGAGTTGTGTTTTAAATCTCCCCCAGAAAAGGAAATGACTCATTTCTATACAGTAGCATGTAGGTGTTGGATGAATATTGCTGCTAGGTAGAAATAGGCGATAAAACTCCAGTATGGAGTTTTACAGCTACTAAAATCTGAGGGATTTAAACTTTCTTAGGAATTTAAATTGGAGGAAAAAATCAGAAGTTGGTAAGGGCTCTGTTATGAGGTAGAACTTTGGGCAAATTAAAAAGAGATATGAATATTATAAAATTGCTGATGGCTTAATGCAAGAATGATGTAGGTTTTTCCCTCTAAAACATGGACTTGAGACTGTGCATGGTCCAGCAGGATGGTGCCCCAGGCATAGTGCAGGCCTGATGTGTCGGATCATCCAGATCTAGTTTTCTGATCTGTAATCAGATGTGTATCCATTGCACCCCTGTTCTGCACCTTAGATCTAATTTTAAGACTTCTGACTATTGGGGATTCATAGATCTCCCAGGCTATGTGTTCTTCAGATTACTGTGGTGTAAAGAAATGAGGAAGTGGGTTGTACAGTTATCTTCCTCTGCAGACTTCTTAATGCTCTAAAAATAATTGCATTGTCCTTATTTTGGAGACGGTGAAAAGATGAGTTGCAAATATCACACCGTCCTTCAAAGCAGCTGCCATACTGAGACATGAGAATGAGCTTTACGTGTGTGGAAAGGCAGATGTTAGTATTTTAAAGCACAATTCTCACATGGATAGGGCCTATTGAATACGAGGGACAATGCTATGTAGTCACTATTTGGCTAATTAAAATATTTTTTGAATTTATGGCAGTGCCTAGAACCACACCTTATACACAGTATATACTCAATAAAGTTTCATAAAAATAGATGTTAAAAACTGAAAGACAGTGCTGAAAAATTTAAAATTCTTCCTTGAGGTGTGACTGGGAAACTATGTTTTGAACTTTGTCATGCATAGAAATACATGGAACCATTTTGATTTTTTACAACTGTTACACTTTTATTATTTTATTTTGATCATTTAAAAAGTGTATAGTATTACATGGTAGCATCTCTTTGGATTTGTGAAATATGGTCATGAATCTGTATTTAAGAACGATATATGAAAAAATGGAATATCTGGTTGGTTTAGAATAAATTATGATAACAAATATTTATAGTATAAAATATCCTACTAAAATGTTTTCTAATGTGTGCTCTTAATTAACATGAAGAAAGGTGCGTGTGTGTGTGTGTGTGTGTGTGTGTGTGTGTGTGTGTGTGTGTTTGTAGATAGTAAAGAAGGAAATATTTGGATTAAACTGGTCAGAATATAAGCTATAAGTATGAAAAGAAATGTGAACAATAAGAGAATGGTGAGAGATTCTAAAGCTAGAGGGTTGTTTTGGTTAAATCACAGATGGAGTGCTGCTAAAACTTCACTGTGCATGAACAAATTGGAATCTGCCTAGTACATGCAGCTAACAAAGGTCTGTGGCCTGAACCGGCTCCCAGGTCTCAGCCTTCAGAGAGCTCAAGAGCAAACGTCCACTTACACTGTGTCTGTCAGTCCTGACCTTGTGTGGGAACACCAGGTTAGCATCCTGTCTCACCCATACAACATCTCTTACATATGCAAGGTATGGAATTCTAATTGAAGGTTGATGTCTGAATGTTAGCTATTAAATATAGGTAAGCATTGTACATACAACTTGAACTGATAATAGTGAAACAGGAATTTTAGGGGTAAGATAGGACAGGTTTAGGAAATTTTAGAAATTTTGGAAATTAAGGGAACCATGGAGGAAGCACAGGGCTGCAGAGCAGCAGAAGGTATATTTCCATAGAATAGGGGAGCTGAAAAGCTGCAACAGGTACATTTCCATAGAATGAGGGAGCTGGGAACAGCAAAAGTCTATATTTACAAAATAAAGAGAACAGAAGCCCTTCATCCAGAAGGAGAAGAAGAAAGCCCAAAGGGAATAGGAAAACAATAAGGAAGGAGGAGGGAGAACCTCACATGTCTCATGTGAGGTTCAACCTTTGAGCCCAGGAGTTACCATAGTAACCAGTCTAAGGGAATAGTGACCAATCAGAGGGGATATCAAGGCACCAGGATCTGTAGCCTTTATAAGCTGCAGGGAAAAGGAATTCAGTGGGACCCTTTCCCGCTCCCCATGTGGGAGTCCATTCTGTGGGACTCTTCCCCTCTCCCCATGTGAGAGTCTGTACTTGTTCTTCAATAAATCTCCACCTTTGCTATAAAACTGTCTGTGGATTTATTCTTCAATTCCAGTGGACAAAGAATCCGGGTTCCAGTCCAAAAATTCCGTATCAATAGCCTTATGTACTTTTTATGTTAAATGTTGCTGAATTCCAAATAAATAAATAAATAGAGGAATATATGGACAAATAGCATAAAGCTAAGAGATATGACATTAGCTAGGTAACTTTATGATGAATATTATATATTTAAAAAATAGATGTTCATAAAAATATTCCATTTATATATATTATAAGAATTTAAAAACAATATATGAAGCAATAATACATATGAGGTCAGATTATATTTCTAATCTTTTTTTTAAATATTTCTAATCTTTATAGAATTCTAATCTTTGTAGAAAACTTTAGGATGCAGAATTTCATGAGGAAGAAAAATTGCTCAATATTGTACAACAATATCCATGAGAAATATTTTTAATTCAGACATAATAAATAAAATATGAAATGTGAAGAAGAAAGTGGTAGGGAAAGTGGTGTATCTGAAAATCTCAACTCACCTCTGTTGAAAGTGAGCATCTGCTTAGTAAAGTAGATGCAGCAGAGTAACTGTAGGAACAATCTACTGACTGTCAGAGCTGAGAAAGAAATTGTAAAACAAGTTTAACATGAAATTAAAATTATTCTAATATTAACATAGCTGATAAAGTCTCATAGTTATTCTTACAGTCCATAACTCACTGTGTTATGGTGAAATGACATCAACCTTTTGGCTAAATATGCAAGCCGGAGGGCACAGCCAGAACCAAGGCCCTGACCCGGAGCCTGTCTGGGTGAAGGAGCACGGAGGAGGCCAGCGTGGCTGGGCCGGGTGAGTGGGCGGGAGGGGAAGGAGGGAGGATCATGAAGACAACACAGGGCCGGATCGTGTAGGGTTTTATAGTTCTTTGTGAGCACTTTTGACTTTTTTACTGTATGAAATATGAAGCATTGGAGGGTTTTGAGCAAAGTAACGGCATGACCAAGTAATGACTTAGGTTTTAAAGAAACCACTATGGCTGCTGGGTTGGGAATAGACCGGGGGTGGAGGCAAGAGTGCAAGCAAAGACCATGAGCTCAATAGGGTAATGCAGGGAGAGATTCCAGCTTTATCTCCTGCTGGACCCTGGGCTCATGGCACATGTGCCCCCTCCCCCTCAGGACCTTTGCACATGCAGATCTTCTCATGTGGTTCCCTTCTTGCCATTCATCTTTGCCTAATTGACTCTTCCTGCTCTTTCCAAGTTCTTTTAAACATCCCTTTCTCAAAAAAGAGGTCTTCCCTGACCATCTCTCAGGTATATTAGGTTCATGTTGTTATGTAGTCGCAAGGCTCCTAGTGATTTTCCTGTCTGTAGCTTGTTTGTAAATATATGAGTAATGAGTGTACACTCCTTGGAGTCTTTTACTCTATGTGGAATTTACACTTCATGAGGACAGGAACTTATGGCATCCAACAAATTTGCTAAATGAATTGTGAATGAGTAAATGCATGATTGAATGGATGACAGAATAAAGTGGAAAGACAACCAAACTATTGAATAAATTGGGCTCCTGACACGGTGAATGCAATGAGGAGGGAGATAGGGTATAATAATCAAATGTAAGGAGCTTCATAGGAGGAAAGGTCATCTGTCTTGACCGGCCATTGAAAGCAATTGCCCTTTGCTTTTCTCATTTTCTTTGGTCCTTTAGAAATTAGAAAAACAAAGAGAGTTGTAAACATGTAATTGAGTCTGTGTAACTAAATGGAGGAATATTCCTATGGCAAGAGAAAATGATTAGCAAATTCATAGAACATCTTTAAATTAAGCCAGATAGTTTCTGAATTAGGACATTCAATTTTTGGATATAGATCTCTAGGAGTGAATACCGTTTGCATTTTATGGTTTATTTTCACAGGTCTCATAATTCAAACCCAGAAATAGATTCACCAGATATATCCTGTGACAACAGCTTTAATTAAAGTTTTATTAGAACCTACAGCTGTAAAATAAACCTTAAAACACAGTAAATAAATTTGAGAGGACTTATTTTTTATCATGGGCATTACCTGAAAGAGACTTTTCCTGAAAATAGAATGCTTGGACAATGGTCATTATTATACATTGGGCTGATTCTGCTTCAGAAAGTTTGTGAACTTGAAAAACTCCAATCCCCTGAACCAAGTTAATATTTTCTGTGCTGTTTCCGCCTGCCTTTCAGAGCGTTCTTCAGGGTGCTTGAATATACATCATAACATTTTCATAATTTTGCCACTGGAGGGCTCAGTGGCCTTTTTTAATGTTCTCTTTAGGAGACCAAATCTTATGTTTGTATAACAGTGAGACTTTGAGACAAATTCTTTTCTCCCTCTTTTGGGGAAACCTGTTTTTTATTTTATTTTTTTTAGGGGCGGTACATTTATATGCCTGAGTGCATGTGTCATTACAGCAAAAACCTTTTGTAGATGCCCTCAATGATAGAAAGTCTTGTCATTGCTGCATGTAGATTGAAATCAGACTGGCTGCACTAATTTCTCCTACAGAGAATACAAGGAATCAAGATTATGCTGGGCATATACATGTGCATCAGCGGTGGGCCTGCATCTGTGTGCTGGCGGCAGTGTGGAGGAGAGGTGGAGAAGGGAGGGCTGAGAGATCTGCAGTAGTCCAGGAACTGTGATTAATGTACTTGGGGTGGGAATGGGACTCTTCTTAAGGACTAACTGAAAGGATATAGGGGTGAGTGTTAGGACAATAGTGGCCTATTTTAGGATTCCATGGTGCATATTCTCTTATAAAGATTGTAATTGTGGTCCAATTGAGGACTGTTGAGCTGCCAACTGACCCTGGGGCCGATGCTGGAAGATGGATTAAGCAAAGGAGTTCTGACATGAGTGCCACATCAGTTTGCACATAATTTTTAAATGATATTTAGGAGGATTGCAGGGGATAACAATGAGGCAGTATGCAAAATCTTGGAGAGGGTGTTGGTCCCCAAGAGGAAGCATAAAATCAGCATAAAGCAGAGAGCGGAAATATCAGAATGGCTCTCTGAGATATGGTAAGAGTTAACTATAAACTAATTGAAGAACTAACATATTTAAACATAAATAATATGCCAATTAGAAGGGAACCTACCTGTCAGACCAAAACCTACACAGGCTTAGGAGAGAGTCTAGAAAGAAACTTTGGAGGGACTTGGCTAAAAACTAGTCAAGGGGACTGGTCAGAAACGTCATTTCTTGTGATTTCCCCACCATGTGATGGATGCTTATGCCTCTAGAGTTCTGAATCATCAATGAATTCTCCTTGTTTTGATTCCATGCTTATTCAGCTACATCTAGTTTATGGCTTGGTCTGTCATATATTTGCTTGTTGCAGGGAGTAGTATTCAGAGCCATGTTTTAGTTATAACTGTCACGTTAGCTCAGCATCTGTAAGTGTGGTGCGCTGAAGGAATCAAGCTCTGAGCTGGCGGAGTTGAGAGCAAGGCCCTGGGTCATGGCAAGGTCTCCAAGGTAAATGCCACTTTCTTAGGCTCTTTGCAGCTTGCCAATGGTCCTGTCCTAATGACGACTCTCACTGCCCACCTTCCTTCCCACCTCAGAAAATCCCACTAAATGTTTCACAGAGTAAAACAGAGTCTGAGACCAGGAAACTATTATTTTTTTAAAGGAAATACCAAGTCCTTCAATTATAAAATGTTATCATATTTTATTCATAAACTAGAGAAAGAACGAGTGAGCATTTACTATGTGCTTAACATTTTGTATTTTCCATATCGTGTTCCATGGCAACTTTGCCAATAAAATAAAGTGGACGATCTCTCTTCCTTGGAAGCTTGGTTTTCTTTTGGAATAACAGCCACACCTTCTAGAGAGGCTCCTTGAGTAGAGGACAGCCTGCCCCGGGCTTAGCTTTCAGCTTCCTACCTCGCCTAGAGGAACTGAGGCAGTTCCCTTACTCAGTGCTTTGTGCTCCATCCTTCTGGACTGATTTTCTTCTGGGTGGGTCCAAGCTTTGCCCAATTTACTGTGTTCCAAAGAGCATATTTGTAGCCACTTTGATCAGGTGTTTCTGGGGAACTTCAATCTGGGCTCAGCAATGGTGCCTGGTGGTTCTGGGGGAAGGTGGCAGCCACCACCTCTTCTAGATTGCCTATGTATGAGCATCTGGTCTGACACAGTGCCACCTTGCTGCTGATCCTTAGAGGATCTTTGGGATTACTGGTTCAAGGAACATGCCAAAAAGAGGGACTAGAGATAATTACTACACACTCAGCATTTCTAGAAACATTCTGGGGATATTAGTTGATAAGAAAGTGGCTTAAACTACGTGGGTTATAAGGAAGAATCAGCATACCCAACTAAAAATGTCTTCAATAAGAAGGCCATTTTAAATCTCACTTGTTCGATTTCCAGTCAGGGCACATACCCAGGTTGTGAGTTCAATTGCTGGTTGGGGTGCGAATGAGAGGCAACTGATCAATGTTTCTCTCTCACATAGATGTTTTGCTCTCTCTCCTTCTCCCTCTCTTGAATCAATGAAAAACATAACTTCAGGTGAAGATTTAAAATAATAATAAAATTAAAATCTCACTTAATGGGGAGATTTTGAAATTCTAGGGTCAGTTGGCAGCTCAACAGTCCTCAAGGACTGAGGTACTCTTATATTTTCCTTCTGGACCCATTAGGACTTCATTGAAGTCTCCTGTCCTGGTCATGGGATGATTCGGGCAGTTCCGATTGTCTCGTGTTTCTGGATGTGTTATATGCACATGTGGTTCAATCACTTGAGGCTGATTCAGAGCATGGACTGAGCAAAGGAATTCTGACATGAGTACCATATCGATTTGAAATCTGCATACATTTTTGTATGTGTGATTTTTAGCAGGGAACAAGTGGTGAATGTCTTTGTGTATCTCCCTTTTTACCAAGAAGGAAAATTCTTTCCATGATCTTCCAGCAGACTTCATTTTAGTTTTTTTTTGGTCAGAACTGGATTGCATGCCCACCTGTTAGCCAGTTAGCAGCAGAAACTTTTTATAGCCTCAATCTAGACCAATTGTCATTGGCATCTAGGAATGGGCACATCATTCATTACTCAACAGACCTTTCAGAAAATAAAGGATGCAACATAAAAGGAAGATGGCCAGTTATTAACTATATTTTCCAAGATTTGAACAGAGAAAATTCATTTAAATGATGTTTAAAAGAATTTAGATAAAAACTTTTGTGGTCTAATGAAAATAAAGGAATTTAGAATTACCAGGCAATGTTTATATTAATTGATGTGACCTAATTGTACACTGGAGGTCCCAGAACACCTGTTGGAATTAAAACCCAACTTGCTGCCCTAGCTGGTTTGACTCAGTGGATAGAGCATTGGACAGTGGACTGAAGGATCCCGGGTTCGATTCCAGTCAAGGGCACATGCCTGGGTTGTGGGCTTGATCCCCAGTAATGGGCGTGCAAGAGGCAGCCGATCAATGATTCTCTCTCATTATTGATGTTTCTATCTCTCTCTCCCTCTCCCTTCCTCTCTGAAATAATACACACACACACACACACACACACACACACATATATATACATATACATACATATAAAAAATAAAACCCAACTTGCTACCAAAGAGTAGCACAAATGGAAAGAATAACCAGGACCCTGGACCGCCTAACATTAGATGTGCCTCCTGGCTTACTCATTCCCATCACCTTGCAGAATTGGAAGAGACTACATAAGAAACTTGAAATATAAAGTAGCTTTTCTTTTTGTAGATTCATTGGATTTTCTCCATATATGATTATGTAATCTGTGAATAAAGACAATTTTACTTCTTTTTGTTGCCTTTTCTTTCCTTATTGTGCTGGCATGAACTTCCAGATAAATACTATATAACAATGATGAGAATGAGCATCCTGTATTATTCCAGGTCTTAGGGGGAAATAATTTAGTATTTCATCATTATTATGTTAGCTGTAAGGACTTTTTTTTGGCAAATGCTCTTTATTAAGTTGAGGGTGTTTCTTTTTATTCTTATTTTGGTGTAAGTTTTTATTAGGAATAAATATTGGATTATTGTCAAATGCTTTTTTGCATCTATTTAAATTATTATTTTATTGATATATATATATATATATATATATATATATATATATATATATATATTTAGAGAGAGAGAGAGGAAGGAAGAGAGAGATAGACTTGTTGCACTTATTTATGCATTCATTGGTTGATTCTTGTATGTGCCCTGACTATGATTGAAACCACAACTTTGGTGTATGGAGATGGCCAGGACTTGCATCTGTTAAAATTATCATATGGGTTTTCTTTCTGAGTCTGTTTAATGCAGTGAATTATATTAATTTTTTAAAATGTTATATCAACTTTGCATTCCTGAGAAAACCCTCACTTTATATATTGATTTTTATATATAAAAATCCATGTGCTAAAATTTTGTTTTAAACTTGAGCATCTATGCTCGAGACATATTGGTCTGTAATTTTATTTTCTTGTATTGTCTTTTTTTTTTAACAGTTGATACCTAGTTTTTATTGTTCAGATTATTACAATTGTTCCTCTTCCCCCGCCCCCCCATAGCTCCCCTCCACCCAGTTCCCATCCCACACTCTGCCCTTATTTCCCCCCCCCGACTGTCCTCGTCCATAGGTGTACGATTTTTGTCCAGTCTCTTCTCGCACCCCACACCCGTTTCCCCCGAGAATTGTCAGTCCACTCCCTTTCTATGCCCCTGATTCTATTATATTAACCAGTTTATTCTGTTCATCAGATTTTTTTCCCTTGATTTTTAGATTCACTTGTTGATAGATATGTATTTGTTGTTCCTAATTTTTATCTTTACCTTTTTCTTCTTCTTCCTTTTCTTTTTTTTTTTTAAATATATTTTATTGATTTTTTACAGAGAGGAAGAGAGAGGGATAGAGAGTTAGAAACATCGATGAGAGAGAAACATCGATCAGCTGCCTCTTGCACACCCCCTACTGGAGATATGCCCGCAACCAATGTACATGCCCTTGACCGGAATCAAACCTGGGACCCTTGAGTCCGCAGGCCGACGCTCTATCCACTGAGCCAAACCGGTTTCGGCTCTTCTTCCTTTTCTTAAAGAATACCTTTCAGCATTTCATATAATACTGGTTTGGCGGTGATGAACTCCTTTAGCTTTTTCTTATCTGTGAAGCTCTTTATCTGACCTTCAATTCTGAATGATAACTTTGCTGGGTAGAGTAATCTTGGTTGTAAGTTCTTGCTATTCATCACTTTGAATATTTCTTGCCACTCCCTTTCTGGCCTGCATAGTTTCTGTTGAGAAATCAGCTGACAATTATATGGGTGCTCCCTTGTAGGTAACTAACTGTTTTTCTCTTGCTGCTTTTAATATTCTCTCTTTGTATTTTGCTCTTGGCATTTTAATTATGATGTGTCTTGGTGTGGTCCTCTTTGGATTCCTTTTGTTTGGGGTTCTGTGCGCTTCCTCGACTTCTAAGTCTATTTCTTTCACCAGGTGGGGGAAGTTTTCAGTCATTATTTCTTCAAATAGGTTTTCAATATCTTGCTCTCTCTCTTCTTCTGGCACCCCCATAATTCTGATGTTGGTACGCTTGAAGTTGTCCCAGAGGCTCCTTACACTATCTTTATATTTTTGGATTCTTTTTTCCTTTTGCTTTTCCAGCTGGGTGTTTTTTACTTCTTTGTATTTCAAATCTTTGACTTGATTCTTGCGATCCTCTAGTCTGCTGTTGGATCTCTGTATATTATTTTTTATTTCAGTCAGTGTATGCTTAATTCCTAGTTGGTCCTTTTTCATATCCTCGAGGGTCTCACTAAATTTATCGGCCTTTTCTGGAAAATTCTTGAAAAACCTTATAACCGTGGTTTTGAACTCTATATCCAGTTGTTTACTTTCCTCCATTTCTTTCATTTGTGATCTGTTTCTTTGTCTCCGCATTTTCGCTGCTTCCCTGAGTTGATAGAATGGCTTTGTGTGCTAGGTGTCCTATAGGGCCCAGTGGCTCAGCCTCCCCAGTTACCTGAGGTGGACACTCTTGGTGCACCCCTTTGTGGGCTGTGTGCACAGTCTTGTTGTAGTTAAGCCTTGATTGTTGTTGGTATCACTGGGAGGAATTGACCTCCAGGCCAATTGGCTGTGAGGATCAGCTGTGTCTACGCTGGGAGAACTTCTGTGCTGGAGACACCCTTATGAGACAAGACTTGCAAAAGCCTCTGTGCTCAGCTTGGATGGGGCGGAGTCTCAGGGAGGAGCAGACAGCAATGGCTTCCCTTCAGCCCTCCTCTAAGAGGCCCCTGGGTCTCAGTGTCCCAGGGTAATCTCTGCAAGCACCTCTGAGAGAAAGCCACCCTCGGGTTCCGCCCGCTGCCAGACAGTCCAGTTTCTCCTTGAATGAGTCTGGGTCCCCAGAGTCTTGCCCAGAACTGGGGTTCAGAGCTGTCGGGAGCTTTTGTCTCCCTCCCGATTGAGAAAGCCAGCCACGTACTCAGTTGCCAGCCCTCTCTGAGCACGTGTGCCTCGGTACCTCTGCCTTCCATAGTTCCTCCGAGTCTCAGTGTGCTTTTCTCTTTCCTGACAGTCCACTTTCTCCCGGAATGAGTCTGGGTCCCCAGAGTCTCACCCGGAACTGGAGTTCAGAGCTGTCTGGAGCTTTTGTCTCCCTCCCGGTTGAGAAAGCCAGCTGCGCACTCAGTTGCCAGCCTTCTCCGCGCACGCACCTCGGTACCTCTGCCTTCTGTAGCTCCTCTGAGTCTCAGTGTGCTTTCCTCTTTCCTTCTAGTTGTAGAATTTCTACTCAGCCAGCCTTCCTGTTGTTCTGGATGATGTCCGTTTTGTCTTTTAGTTGTAGTTTTGAAATTGTTGTGCGAGGCAGCAGTTTAGGTGTTTACCTATGCCGCCATCTTGGTTTCTCCTTCTTGTATTGTCTTTATCTGGTTTGAGATCAGGGAAATGCTGGAGATATATAGAATTAGTTGTGGAGTATTTCCCCCTCCTCAATTTTGTGAGGGGTTTGTTGTAGAACTCATGCAATTTCTTCTAAATGTTTGCTAGAATTCACTAGTGAAGCCATATGTGCCTTAAGTTTTCTTTGTGGAAAGGTTTCTGGCAAATTCAATTTCTTTACTAGTTCTAGGGCTATTTCAGTTATTTCTTTCTTCTTGAGTCAGTTTCAGTAGTTTGTGTCTTTCAAGGAATTTGGCCATTTCTTCTAAATTGTCCATTTTAATTGGGATTATCATTTATAGTACTCACTCAGTATCCTTTTAGGATTTGTAGAATGTATAATTATGCCACTGATAGGTTTTAAACATCTATATATATTCACAGAAAGTAGACACAAATGTTCTGAGGCAAAGACAGACTATTATCACTTGCAGCAGTAACTACATTGGTCCCCCCTTTCCTTAGCATTCCCCTCTTCTTGGGAGATGAAAGCCAGAGTCACACAACATGTACTGGGGTCTGAACTGTAGTTGAGGAGCTAAGAGAATTTGAATCTGAGAACTTATTTAAGTGTTGAGCCCTTTCCTCTTAAAATTGAAGTCAAAGCCTATAGTCTTTACTATCTCTATCACATAGGAATCAGGAAAAAACTTTATATCCTCAATTTAGGTTGATATCTAAAGACAGGAAATTTTTGTCTTTGAGCCATTATGGCTTTTTAGTGTTACTGAGCTGTGGGGAAGTATGGAGCATACACACACACACACACACACACACACACACACACACACACACACTGTGTGGCCAGATTATTATGACCACCCCATCAGTACTTCGTTGGGTCACCTTTTGCCTTCAGTACTGAGGCGATTCTTCTTGGCATTGACTCCACGAGATGTTGAAAGGTGATACGAGGAATCTGACACAATGCCTGATGAATAGCACTGTCCAGTTCTGTGAGATTTGATGGTTGTGGAACCAGCTGCCTGATGGCTCTTTTAACTTCATCCCACAAATGCTCAATTGGATTGAGATCTGGTGATTGTGGGGGCCACCTAAGCAAGGTAAAGTCTCCCTCATGTTCTTAAAACCACTCCAGCACAAAACGAGCACCATGGCATGGCACATTGTCTTGTTGGAAGAAGCCATCTCCATTGGGATACGCCATCAACATGATAGGATGAACTTTATTAGCAATGATACTTAGGTATTTTGTGCTATTCAGATGTTGTTCCACACGAATTAAAGGGCCCAAGTCATGCCAGGAAAACATGCCCCAAACCATAACACTGCCCCCACCAGCTTGAAGGGTTGTACTCATGCATGTGGGGTGCATGCTTACATGCTGTTTCCATGAAATTCTCACTCTGCCATCTGCATGATGCAATTGGAAATGTGATTCATCAGACCACATGACTTTTTTCCAATGCTCGACTGTCCAATCCTTGTGTTCTTGTGTGAATTGGAGATGTTTTATCTTGGTAACTGCAGACAGCAAAGGTGTTCGAAGAGGCCTTCAGCTTCCATATCCCATACGATGCAGTGTATGGCTAATTTGCCTACAAACGTCAGGTGGTTATAATAATATGGCCACTCAGTATGTGTGTGTGTGTGTGTATATATATATATATATATATATATATATATATATATATAGAGAGAGAGAGAGAGAGAGAGAGAGAGAGAGAGAGAGAGAGAGAGAGAGGGAGAGAAGGAGAATTAGTCTGAGAATTGTTAACAAATTTTATTTTTCTGGGCAGTGTAAACCACATTAAGTTGCAGAGCATTGTCTGGAAGTTGTCCACCTTTTTGTTAATTGTGGTACAAACACAGAGATACTGAATTTTGGTATAAAGGGGCCATACTCTTTGGAAATGAGAAACAATACGTCTGGGTAAAGAATTAGGGGAGAAAATGCACTTCTTTCTCAGAGGCAGAGTAAGTCTTGTGCCTTCATTTAGGCCAGTCCGTGTGCACCTAAAATTGTATTGATTCAGGGTCATTGACTTGCTTGGTTAGATTTGATTTGCAATTGTTTAAATGCAGAGAAATTGGACTGTGGACTGATTCTGGATGCTTCAGAGTACTCTGCATTATTTGCTAATAGTTGAATCTAAATATTCCCATAGACAATGATAAGGCAAGGACGAATCTTGGAAGTTCTTTTGGTTTTAGCAGGAAGTTGCTTAGAAGACCAACTCCCATCTCTGAGAGGCTGTGAAGAGCTGCTGTACAACACAGAAACCTTATTCCAGGCAGAATTGGCTTACCTCCCTCCAAATCTATGGTTACTTGGTTATTCTGGGGCCTACTGTGTTTGAAAAGTGAAATTTCATAACGTGCTCCTTACAGAAGCTGCCACTTATTTCAACATGCCATTTCCCATGTTGCTAAATATTAGAGTTTCCTCTATTTGTACTGTATTTCTCAAAGTTTGTACATTATATCCTGCTATTTAGATATATCTTCTAGAAATATATGAAGAAGTGCCTAGAAAAACAGAAAAATGTTTCTATGCAAGCTGATCATAAATGTTTAATATGATCTTTAAAAACATAGCAGATACATGGTTTTTAGGCAAAATACAAGTCATGGCTTAGAGACTTGAGAATTAAATTTTAGACTTAGAATCAGGTCACCTTTAAAAAGGAACTGTTTATAGAATTATGTAAAAAAGAATGGAATCATCATTATGGAACCATCATTAACAATTATGGAACCATTATGGAACCATCATTAACAATTATTAAAGTTTCTGGTTAAGTATTATAACCAACAATGAGCCACTTGAGCCACACAAAAAGTATGTGGTTTCCTCCCCCTTAAAGGGGAGTTAAATGAGTAGTTGTTCTTATAATGTTATTGCTATATAAAAAGGCACAATGAATATAAATTATTTACATGTTTTTAAAATGTGAAGAGGTATGCGTAAAACTTGTGGCTAAAATATTTTAAATGGTTCTTAGTAAAGTGATTATTTTAACTGGTCCTAAAATTTGAATTTAATAAAAGCAAAGGCCTTAGTATGAAAAGCTTTAAGTTTTAACTTTTATTAGTTCATACACATTTCACTTTTCCTTGCATTTTGTGATAATATAAATAAATCCCTGTGGCATAATAAACTATAAAACCATAAAGCTGAATTTCTTAAAGTGAAAAAAATAGGAAATTTTATTCTGGTACCAACCTCAAAGAAACTGTGTTGAATAAAAGAGTTGAGAATCAATGCCTATTTAGTAACCACAGACTCATGTTAAAATAATATTTAAAATTAGCAAGATTTGGATATTAAAATATGATTCTTATTTAAAACTAGTTGTCCTCCAGCATCTATTTCTCTTTCTTATTTAGTAATAGACACATTAGACCCCCTAATTTTTACCTGGCACATGGTTATTGAAGACCTTATTTTCCTGTTGGCTTGCAGCTGGACATGGCCATGTGACTAAGTCTTGGCTAGTGGGCCCAGGTTGGATGTGCATTGCAGAATGCAGCAGCCATCTGGGACTGTGAGGTGGAAGCCACATGCTACAGGTGGCGAAACAACAAAGTAGACAAAGCCTCGGTGCCTGCCATCATGGCATGCCATTCCAGACCGAGCTTAATGACCTTCAGTCTTTTTCCTTCTTTTCGTGGAGAGAAATAAACTATTTTGTTCAATCAACTTATTTTTAGCTACTGGATTTAGATCCCTTATTAGGGTCCAGGGTTACTGACAGGTACATCATATTATTTTTCTTTTTCATCACTTGTGCAATGATTTCCTATATAAATACATTCCTTGGGGGTGATAAAGTTTAATGGTGTGTTCTTGGATCAACAACAACATTGAAGGCTTGTCTAACATTAAGAACTCATGTGTCAGACCTCATTGATCAGAGAACTCTGGTGGGTAGAACAGGTGAATGTGCCTGGCTTCTGACAAAAAGAGAACCTATACTGAGTTCATCAAGACCGTATACTCAGCAACCATTGTCTGTCACCCAAACAGATAAAACAGCCAGCACATGTGTTGGGGGCCAAAAGGGAATAAATATCTTTTGACATTAAAATGTTTTTATATTAAAACTGAGTTTGAAAAATGGGTCAATAGTTCCCAAAAGGCACAGGTTAGAACATAGAAGATGGAAGTGTGGTGGGGGTGGCAGAGGTGGTGATGTCAATGTCTACTTTATGCTGTCACCACTGTTACAGATGGTATTACTAACCACAGAAATGTCTTGATGTACCCCATTAGTCACCATGGGGCATAGAGGACAAACTTGAAGCCACCTGCAGCCTCAAGCATAGCCCTCCTGAGACACATTATTTCTGTTTGGTCCATATGCTAAATCTGCCCAGACATATGGCTCTGCCTAAATGGGAGACAAATGTAGGCTTATAAAAATGCTTTGGATGAAGCAGGTTTATTTGGAAAAAGCTTCCTTAATGGAACTTTGTGTTCTTCCAATGTTACAAATGTACAAAATCTAAACATCTCATTGGCACTTTCTAATGCAATTATAGATCCTCCCATATTTATTAGAAGTTTTATATATATGTAGCTGCCAGCCCCCCCAATCCCCTTCCAAGAATGTTGGCATGTTAGTTGAGTATGAAGAGTTGAAAATGATTCTGGCTTGAATGTGTTTACATTCTGGCTGCAGCATCTATGCTGGACAGCATAATTTGACCCTTTAAAAATTGTCACTTTCTTCCATAGAGTTAAAAAAACGTTTTGCTTTTATTTAAAGCATGTTAAGATTTTTTGCATAATTTTTCTTGCCTTTACTGATGTTTGCAACACTTCTCTATTTAATACCATCTGTGAATCCATCAGCTTGCTATTTACTGCCTCTTCTAGATCATTAAGGGAGATGTTATGGTAATAATGCTTTATTTACATCTCACTTTTCCAGGAAACTCAAAAGTATATCTATAAAGTTATTGCATTAAACAATGGCATCCATGTGAGGTAAAAAAATTGCAGTTAGAGAGCATTTTAACATTATTATGAATTATTTTAAATAGAAAGAAATATTTTAGTGATTCCAGAGTTTAAGCATGTCTGTTATTAGGTATTCTTGTTGCCCTGCGCCATTAAGGAAGTTGTTACAGTAGTTTGATGGCTGTATAATTACATGGGAGGAGAGAGTGACTGGATTAGATTGATGAATGAGTTTTATATTTTTTCTAAGCTCCCTCTTGGCCCTCATATCAAAGTCTTAATTATTGTGACATGGCAAAAAGCTAATAAAGTTAGAGGAAGGAGAATCAGGTAAAATGAATTATTAAGGATGATAAAAAATTCACTGTATTTTCTCTCTTTCTTTTAAATTATGGTGTTTCAACATAAACATGCGTCTAGAGACCTGCAGACCAAGTAATCCATTGTAAAATGGGGAAAGTGAGAATCAATTTTGATTATTGAATGTGTTTATTTTATTTTTAATAGTGTCCTGCAGCAGTCAGGTTATACTTGGTTAAATGCATAAAACAATTAATCTCATCTGTAGTTAATAAATATTTTTATTGACTTTTCCAATGGTGTAGGCTCGTGGTCAGCAAACTGCGGCTCGCGAGCCACATGCGGCTCTTTGGCCCCTTGAGTGTGGCTCTTCCACAAAATACCATGGCCTGGGCGAGTCTATTTTGAAGAAGTGGCATTAGAAGAAGTTTAAGTTTAAAAAATTTGGCTCTCAAAAGGAATTTCAATCGTTGTACTGTTGATATTTGGCTCTTTTGACTAATGAGTTTGCCGACCACTGGTATAGGCCATTAGCAGGTGTCTAAAGAGCCTCAGCTCTGGTGTAGCCCTTTTTTTAATCTATGCGTTTGAATGTCAGAAATTAAATGTCATCTGTTAGCAACTCATACTTTCTTTGTTAGTTAGTTCAAGAACTTTGGTCTCCCAATTTAGATAATGCAGGCTGTAGCTGAATTTGATTAGAGATCTATTAGTTGCTTATTATGGAATTAAAGTTATATGCATCCAAGCAAATCATGTGGTGTTTAACAGGATTTCTACCTGATATTTGACTTCTAAATTTATATTTTCTCTTACTTCTTCAGGTCATTAGTTAATTAGCTTAGTATTTATAAATTAGCTTATCAGTGGAGAGTCATATGAATAAATATGAGGGGACAGTTAACAGACATCTCCCTCAATCTATATATATATAAAAGCCGAAGTGACCGTTTGACTGTTCGACCATTCGACCGGTAGCTGTGACGTGCGCTGACCACCAAGGGGCAGACATTCAATGCACAGGCATGGAAACATGGAACAGACTGAAGAATCTCAGAGAGAAGGGTTGAGAGGGGAGGGCAGGAAGAGATTAACCAAAGATCTTATATGCATACTAGAGGCCCAGTGCACGGATTCATGCACCGGTGGGGTCCCTGGGCCTGGCTTGAAGGGATCAGGCTGAAACCATCTCTCCAACATCCTCCAAGGGGTCCCAGATTGTGAGAGGGTGCAGGCCAGGCCGAGGGACCCACTGGTACATGAATCCGGGCACCGGGCCTCTATTATGATTATAAAATTTATGGCAGATTATGGAAAGTGGAGTTTTTGTATTTGCTCACCAAGAGGCTGAAGAATTGAAGTGGATTTGTTTGATAGACTTTTGACTCAGGTTGCTTTGTCTAATTTGGAGGCAATGGCTTCTGGTCCTATGGCTTGTTCAGTACACTGAGAGAGGGCTCTTCGAGGATCATCCAAAGGTGACATTAAGTCTCTGTTGTTAGATCAGCAATGAGACATAAGACCCCATGTGAGGTCCAAGGCAATTAAAACAGCCTCCTAAATTTAATTCATTTGAGCATCATCATCAGAATTTTGCCATATATACACAGGATCTTTATTACTCATCTAATTATTTTCATTTAAATCAAGTCAATTTTGTGGGAGAAGGACATTTTATATTACTATCATCAATTGAAAAATCAGTATCTTTTCCTAAACTAGGTGGTAGCTATAAGAGTAGGATGAAATCCAAAGTATAGAGTTCTAGCTAGATGGTATTACTGGGAGGCTTAATAACACCTTTCTCCTGTTAAAACAAGAGTGGAGAGATGTAAAAGACATCTAGCACCAAACTGAGATTTTTCTTCTTGATATGAGAACATTGAAAAGGGAAAACTCTGCCCATCACTAATTTAGAGTTTTTAATGTACCCTTACCACATACAGTGATATCCTGGACCACTCTTTGGGTGGATTAAAGAAACAAAGACCGTAGATCCAATAGCCGAATCAAGTCATTCATTCATTGAGCTTACCATGTGCCCCCAAATTGGGTATGCAGTGTTGAACAAAACATGCAAATCCCTGCCCCCCATGGACTAGCTATCAAGCACAAATATTTCCTTTCAATCTGTTCTATCGTGCCTCCAGTATCACTTTCTCTAGTTTTTTTAGTCCCAGCTTTTCTCTCATTATTATCCCCGTCCAGTGTAACTTATTGTAAGGGCCTACAAAATACTTAGGGTCCTTGTTCTCTTCTGACATCAACTAGTCCCCTTGTCTAAGACAGCTTTGGAATGTACCTTGATTTTGACATAATCTATATATATAAAAGGCTGTGACTGGCCATGCACTGACCACCAGGGGGCAGATGCTCAACACAGGAGCTGCTGAGTGACAGCAACTTTGCAGAGTGCCCTTTCACACTCTGGGACCCCTTGGGGGATGTCGGAGAGCTGGTTTCATCCAGATCCCCACAAGCCAGGCCGAGGGACCCCACCTGCCAGAGGGACCCTGCTCACTCTGCAGACACCCTTTGAGCCCTGGCACCGCCCCAGGTGCGGCTGGCCAGGGAGGGACCGTGGGAGGTTGGCTCCAGGGCATGTCCAGCCTGTCTGGCCCAGTCCTGCCCTGCCGGCCACCTTCTAATTAATTTTCTTTCAATGTGCATGAATCCGTGCACTGGGCCTCTAGTCATCTATGTAGACAATCCAGTGAATCTACAAAAAGCTACTTAAATATTTCAGATTTCTTATGTAGTTTCTGCCAATCCTGCAAGATCAGAGGAATGAGAAAGCCAGGAGGCACATCTTATGTTAGGAGGTGCAGGGTCCTGGCTATTCTTTCTATTTGTGCTACTATTTGGTAACAAGTTAGGTTTTAATCCTAACATGTGCTCTGGGGCCTCAAGTGTACAATCAGGCCACATCTATATTATAAAAGGCCAGTGGCTGTAACGCCGTGACGTCATAACGACCAAATGACCGGTCACCTGGAGGTGCATGGAGCACCTCTCGGGCCCCCCATGGAGCGCCGGAAGCATCGGTGGAGTGTCGTGGGATGCCGATAGTGTCCCCAGAGCATCACGGGGTGCCGGCAGCGTCTGCAGAGCATGTGAGGCATCGTGGGGCGGCGGACATGGCCCTGATGGCAGGCTAGGCCTAGGGGACACTACATGCATACGATTTAATCGTGTGCTGGGCCTCTAGTTAATTAATATAAACATTGCCTGGTAAAACTGTTTTATGGAAGGTGGTCAATACAAAATATATTTATTTTACTAATGTTATTTAGTATGCTAGTAAGTGCTTTTCTAGGTTTTCATGTAATATCTTGTCTCCAGTGTTATTACCAAGCCTTAAAATTTCTTCAGAGTCAATACCAGTGAACTCCCCAGTTAAGTCTCCATTATCCTCATAGAAATAATTAATCACAGTGTAAATTATCTGATGTCGTGAGAATTTAATAACCTCATGTTCCATTTGCCAAAGGAAAGCGGTTGTGGACAAGACCAGCTGTGCTAATACCCACACCCCCCATCTTTTATTGGAACAAATATAAAGTTGTCTGTAGTCAGAGTGTAAAATCCCCAAATTCCAGTTGTTGTCTTGACTGAATCTCAGAGTAATTACATAAAGTGCTTTGAGAAGAGGGTATACCTTTCACATTATCATTCTAAATTTAGTTATGATCATTTTTGACAGCCTCTAAGGGAAGAAAAATCTTGAGTACTCTGATGAAAGCAAACCCACGAACAAATTTCAAAAGTAATGTCAGTGGTAAATTCCAGGAAAGAAAAGCTATTTTCAGTGTATTCTGGGAATTTGAAAACAATACTAGGAAATATGAATGTGCTAGATTGCATGAGTGTAAGTATGTTTTAAAGTTTGGAATTGCACCAGTGATCATACATCTGAGCTATTACTTGAAAATGAATCTGTCTTGTTGCTTTTTGAAAGCTTTACTGTGCATGCTTTCGATTGTGGGTTCCACTAGAGCTGTATACAACCTCTGCAACCTGGCGTCGTCACTAAAAAATGTGAGCTGAAAAAGAGTTGACTTCCTCTCTTTTTATTTCATCTTTTTCTTTCAGGGATAGATTCGGGAGAAATGATACTGGCTGTACTTTTGTATGTTATTAATGATATTAATTTGGAGATGAAGTCTTTGAAAAACTTGGCATGTAAGACAGGGGAAACAGTTGCACAGCTTAGATTGAAAAGACAATAAGCACGTTTGTTTGCTGCCAGATTATCCATCAGCTTAACGCAGCTCTGCAATCTCTCCCTTGGGTATGACAGTGTGTCTATAACAAGAATTTATAATTCTGCCATCTCACTCCCCAGTGTGTGTGACCCAGGTCTCTTGTAAATGGCTGCTTCTGAGAGTGCTGTGATGGTGGAGGGGGCCTTGACAGCTGGTGGAATTTCCTCTGAATGCCCTATGAGAAACTGACGTAGATGTTTCTGTGCGGCCATCCCAGCAGGCACCTGTGAGTCTCAGGAGCCTTACTCTGAGCTGGAGAGGTGCCAAGAAAAAGAATAAGGGTAGCCAGGAAAAAAGGACAGCTTACAGGATGGAGTAGTTTCTTAGTAATTCTCTGGAAAGGCAGGGGATGACTTTCCCAGCTCCAGGTCCTTGGACCAAAGCCCAGGCTTCCTATGGACACATCATAGGAAGAATTCCTGTCAACAGAGCCGTGTCTCCAATTGTGTGACACAAGGCATTTACAAAGTCATGACTATGTTTTAGATAGCATTTAGTGTACATTTTTCTTCATTGGAAAAGGGATCTCTATTATAGAAAACCATGAAAAAAATGTTTACAACAAATGCCAAACACAGATCAAAGGCTTAATTTTTTGGTGATTTCTTTCCATTTAATCAAGGTAAACTCTTGATGTAACAAATTGAGAAATATATTCATTTGTGTTCATAAATATTAAGAAAATATTGAATTGTTTCAGAACTGTTATTCCTATTTGTGTTTGTGCTTTTTAATTCTTTAGGTAATAAAACTGTGCCCAGGCTAATATTAGCCAAGGTGTTGAGGAATTCTCAGTGTATAACATCCTTTATTTAAAGATAAATATTGTAACAGTGTGGTGAAGGCCTGGAGTGGGGGACGGGACGTGCTAGAAGGGGTCAGTGGGGGAAAAGGGTACATCTGTATTACTTTCAACAATGAAGATAAGTTGAAAAAAATGAAAATAAAGATTGTGAGCAGGTAAGAATTTAAATTTGGGGAGTTGAAGATGGTAGTTCTTAACTGAACAGAACTGAGGCGAATATGCCCTGAAAGTGTTCCTGGATCAAACTTTAGTAGAGGCCTTGGCTGCAGAGTAACACTGGATTATCTCTGTTATTTGCCTTTAACATGTTAAAGAATCCTTTACTTGTCCTTGAAAAACTATCACTTGTGGGGGGATTGGTTGAAGAATGAGAGAAATAAGTGAAATCTGAAACAATTTTAATTCTGATTACTAGCCAAAGACTCTGTAGCATTGTATTGGACTTGAAGCCTTGCTTTTCATTTTTCTTTATAGTATCTGAAATTCCCAGAAGGGCAAATAGGACAACTCCTGAGCTATGACTGAATTCCAAAGTAGAAACTCTATTTAAGAGCAAATCCGATATTAAGATGGTGGAGAAGCTAACTAGCATTTAAGTTGTCCTTTTTCAGGTTTCTAATGAAATAACTCTGAAAAGAAATAGAACATTCAAAATGGTTCTACTCACTTAAGAGAAAATCCAGGTAGTTTCTGTTGACTTAAGCATGCTTTATTCCAGCAGGATATAAATAAGAGGAGCCATGAATCAATGAGGAATTGTATTCTTTCTATAAATGACCCCACAAACAAACAAACAAACAAACAAACAAACCCACTACAGTGGTCTAAATACTATTTTGTTTTATTTTTCTCACCTAACTAGAAGTTGGGAGGTAGGTGGCTGCTGGCTCGAGGATTTGAATTCTGGCTAATTTAGGAGATTCTCCATCAGTGGGTTTGAATTTTGTCTTTGCTAACTCATACCTGTGTCTGAGTCAGAAGCCTTTGGAAAGTTGAAGTTATAAGGAATTGGGTGATTGGATGCAAACCTTCAAAGTTTTATCCTTTAACACATTAGTGGAGTTTTATTTTGGGGGAGATCAAATGCGGCAGGATGATGAAAGGAACCAGGACTACCTTTGGATTGGGCGAACAACACAGGGAGATGGGGAAAGTGGCAAATGCGTGAGGGCATGCGATGTATTGACGTGGGAATTCAAGGGACAAGGAGAAATCATCCTTTCTCACAAAACCCCTTCATTCTCCCCTCCTCCCACTGTTTTCTGCTTGATTCACTAAAATGAGATCAAGAGTCATTGTGTATTGAACACCTGCTCCAACCCAGGCTTTGCTTTAAAGGCACCTCCATGTCCAACTTCTGACCAATCCAACAACAGTCCTGGGGAAACTTAGACGACTCCGCATAGCAAAATGATCTGTGGTGGTCTAATTAGTGTGAGCTCCCGCCTCATTAGTGAAAATTAACCTGGGTGATTATGGAATTAGAAAAGGTATATTCGTTAGGAGGACTTAGAAATAACATGTAGAGAAGTTGTCCTTTCCTGTGGCTGGGCACATATATTTTGGGTAGTTTATACTGAATCCATTTTTTCTTTGCCAAGTGTTTTTTCAAAACAGAAGCAGAGAGAATTAATTTCTGAGCATCCAATTACTTGAAAATCATTTCATTAGTCAACACTAGCAGGCATCAAATTTGGGGCCTTTACAAGAATTATCAATTACAGTGGGTCTCAGGTTGCAGTTCCAGTAGTTCCAGCATTTTCTACATGAATGCAATCTGTTTTCTGTATCCCAGAGGCCTGAACTGTTGATAGTTTTATTCAATAGGGGTTCTAACTTTGTATGAAAAGATACATGTGGTGTTCCTTTGCATGTAGTGCAAATGAATTATGTGATTATAGAAGTTAGCAGTTCAGTCTGTTTGCTTCAAGAAGAGGAGACAGTTCTCTTCTCTTGGGACAGATCAACTTTCACCTCTGTAGTATTATGAATCACTGCTCTGAGAGAGATCTGGTATACCACAGTACCCAATTTGTTGTGCTTTTAGGACTTGGAAGACCTTTATTGGAGTGTTTCAGGTTTCAGATTGAAATGGAATTTATTATAATTTTTCTAGACATAAATGATTGTGTGATAATTATCTTCCTTAGAAGCAAACTATGAAATAAAATATTACCAACGTTAGTTCATTATTTGCACTCTGTTTTGTGGTTTTAAATTTTTTTTAGCTTCATTTAGTGTTCTGAAATAATGTGGAAAATAATTAATATGTGTTGTTGATAGAATTAATTAAGCATGCAAGAAAATCTGTTTTTGTATTAGAGAACAGTTTTTCTAGTTACTTACTTTGCATTGAGAGAAATTTATGAATGATAAGGTTAGGTATGTTTATATTTATTTTTAATAGAAAAATGAGGTTTGTTTCTCACAAGAAGACTTAAAAATTAAACAGAGCCTGACTGATGTTGCTCAGTGGTTGAGCATCAACCTATGAACCAGGAGGTCACGGTTCCATTTCTGGTCAGGGCACAGGCCTGGGTTGTAGGTTCGATCCCCAGTAGGGGGCATGCAGGAGACAGCCCATCAGTGATTCTCTCTCATCATTGATGTTTCTATCTCTCTCTCCCTTTTCCTTCCTTTCTGAAATCAATAAAATATATTTTTTAAAAATTAAGCATAGAGAAAATTATTATATAACATTGTGATTTATAATTTTGTAGATTATATCATTTAAAAAGTGGACAAATAGGTGAATAAAATATTATTTCTCTGACAAAAAACACTAAAAATAAAGGTAGCTCCAAACCAACAAATTCCATGTAATTAAAATAAAAATTTATTGTGAAATTTATAATAGATAATCTAATATGAATTACTTCATTGAAGTGTTAGTTTTTCTCTGGTGGTGAGTTATTAGTAGAGATAATTCAAATGGCCATTGATTCAAAGAAAATTTATGAACTTTATGCCAGTGATGCCTTGGAAATTCATAAATTTATATTTCTTGGTGCTATAATTAACACACTGAAGAGGTTGTTTGTTTGTTTTTTACTTTTATGTGGTAATACTTTATAACATCACTTGTTGTAGTAGAGGGTTTTGGGTCTCCAAATGGCCTCAAACTAATTGCAATTAAAACTTGCAACTAGTCTTTCTGCATTTCAAACTATTAAAAATTGAAATTATTTATACTTGAAAGTCAAGCATTTACAGGACAGGATGTTCCTGTTTAATAGTTTGTGCTCTCTCCTTTTCATACACTGCTAAAATATTTTCTTGTGCTCTTTTGGCGAAGGGGGAAGTTAGCTTAGCACTGCTTCCCTCCCCCCTCACTTTATTTCATTCTTTTAAAAAATCCTTAGTTTGTTTTTTTTTAAACAGCATCAAAGTAACAAAACTGGAAGAATTTGAATGCACAGTTATGGGGTCTGTAGCAAGTCTAGAAAACAGCCCTCAGCACACAATTAAAGCTGCCAGTCAGTGAGGAGACCTGAGCAGAGGAAGTCAAGGTTCTAGGTCTTACTACTGATTGTATCTGAGGGTCATGAGTAGGAACTTTGAATAGAAACAACATCATAACTGATCTTCTTTTACTCCTCAAAGTTGGTGTTCAATCTATAGATCAATTTGGGGAATATAGCCATTTTCACAACATTAAGTCTTCTTCTGATTTATAAAAATAGGATGTCTTTCCATTTGCTTAGGTATTATTTCTTCCCCCCGAAAATGTTGTATAGTTTCAGAGTATAAATTTTGCAATTATTTTGTGAAATTTATTCCTAAATATTTTATTTTTGATGCTATTATAAATGGAATTGTTTTCTTAACTTTATTTTTAGTTGCTCATTGCAACTGAAATATAATTGATTTTATATAATCAATTATATTTTTTAATCTTCCCCTGAGGATATGTTTTTATTGATTTTTAGAGAGATATAGATAGATAGATAAATAGAGAGAGACAGATAGGTAGAGACAGAGGAAGAGAGAGAGAGAGAGAGAGAGAGAGAGAGAGAGAGAGAGAGAGAAGAGAGAAGAGAGAAGAGAGAGATTGATTGGTTGCCTCCTGTATGTGCCCTGATTGAGGATCGAACCCAAAACCTAGGTATGTGCCCTGACCAGAATCGAATCCACAATGTTTTGGTGTACAGGACAACACTCCTGCTAACCGAGTGACCCAGCCAGGTCTATATATTAATCTTGTATCCTGAAATCTTACTGAACTTGTTTATTAAATCTAATAGTTTTGTAATGGGTTCCTTAGTATTTTCTATATTTAAGATTTTGTCATCTGCAAATGAGATAATTTTACTTCTTCCTTTCCAATATGGATGCTTTTTATTCTCTTGCTAATAGTTCTGGTAGGACTCACCAGTATAATGTTAGACAGAGTGAAACAGAAGACATTCTTGCTTGTTCCTGATCTTACGGGGGTGTATACAGTCTTTCATCATCAAGTATAATGCCAGCTATGGTTTTTTATGGATGCTCTTTACAATGGTGAGGATGTTCCCTTTTAATCCTGGTTGGTTGAGGGTTACTGTGCTTCCTCTGCCTGGAATGCCCTTTCTTCTCTCTTCCACCTTGTATATCCCCTCTTATCCTCTAAGACCATCTTATATATATCCACTCAACAAAGCTGATCATTCTTTTTCACTAATGACTTGTAGGGATATAAGTCAAAATGCTATGGACGAAATTAACTTTGAGTCCCTTTACTAGTAAAAGGCTTTTTCAGTTTGGAAAATGTCAAATTATGAAGTCAAGATACTAAAATCACAGAGCCCCCATAGGTAATTCTATTTAACCTGTCCTGGTATTGATTTTGCAAGTTTAAAACTAAGTTTACATAAACAGGAATATATTTATAAAGTACAAATTGATACACATCTGTTTGCATAGTTAGTAATCTATGCATTTGCAAAAATCTAATAAAAATGTGTCCAGAATAATAATTCAGATCTAAAATAAAAAATATTGAATATCCTGTGATAGAAAAGAGACTGTGAGCTATCTGATTCAGTGAAATGAATTTTTAATTAAGATTATATACTAATTGAGAGCTGAGGATTAATGGTTTTTACTTACATGCATATTAAGTCATAATTCATTTCTGCCAGTTTTCTCAAATAGTAAAAGTATTGAGTTTTCCATCACTTGGGCAGATCAGCTTTCAACTTTGTTTTAATGGCTTTCTTTCACTCCTTCACTTAACTTACCAATTCACCTATTCAATTAACTTAAAAAATATACATTTATGATTTTTAGAATTCAGTCTTATGACTAGCATTGTCATCTTCCCAGATCTTTAATTCCCCCTTTGGGAATCAACTCACACATCACTCTAACGTCTATACATATAAAATATTTATTCTTCCCACTAATAGCTATACTACTATCTTTCGCAATGGAATACTATTCAGCCATAAAAAAGAAGGAAATCTTATCTTTTGCAACAGCATGGATGGATCTGGAGAACATTATGCTAAGTGAAATAAGCCAGTCAGAGAAGACAAGTAACATATGATTTCACTTATATCTCAAATCTAATGAACAAAATAACAAACAAAATAGAAACAGACTCATAGATACAGGTAACAGACTGGCAGCTGCCAGAGGGGATGGGGGTTGGGGGTACGGAAGAAAAAGGTGAAGGGATTAAGCAAAGGAAAAAACCCTCATAGATATAGACACTAGTATGGTGATTACCAAAGGGGAAGGGGAAGGTGGGGTAAAAGGAGGTAAAGGGGGAATAAATGGTGATAAGCAGACTTGACTTGGGTGGTGAACACACAATACAATATACAGATGAGGTATTACAGATTGTACACCTGAAATGTATATACTTTTATTAACCAATAAATTCAGTAAAAGTTTTAAGAAAAGAAACTTGGGTCTAGCAATTATTTACCTTTCAGTTGAGTCATTTTATTTCCACTCCGTGTTGTTTATTTCAGAGAATCCCAGGGCTCTATTGACTAGACGTTTGGATCCAAACCTGTACCTTTTCTATTGTGTATATTTCTTTTATTATTCTCTCTTTCCTTCTGGAAAAATACAGGCCATTCACAGAGTCCCTGTCTGTGATCATTGTACAGGGAGCTTCTTTTCCTATGCTCCTCGCCCCCTTTGCTGAACATCTTCTGCTTTTTATTTTCTCTTTTTTTCTGTCATAATAGCTTTTCTTCTCTATTTATTCTCTTAGAAATAGATATGAAGTATTATCTCACATTTTTCAAAGAGAGAATTTTTATTTTCACATCCCCTCGGAGCTTCTGTGGATGGTAGTATTAGGTAAGTAGATATTGTATCGAAATTGTCACCTCCGGTCAAGTTGCCTCTGGGGCAAAATTAAATTCTGTGAAGCTGCTGTGTCCCAAACCTTTCCTGGGAACAGCAAAAGCAAGAGCCTCTTGTTCTTCATTGATCATTCTGAATCCCTGAACTGTCTTGTAGGGTGTGCTGTGATAAGGACATCTTCAGTGCCATCTCCTACATTTTGGTTACCTGCCATATCTCATTCTCAAGATGCAGGGTCTTGTAGGCCTGGCTAGAGTCCACCTCACACTTCTGCTGGTGCCAAATTAGCCAACCTGCCTTTCTACGTTGAACCTCCTCTGAAAGTTTCCCAGCAGTTTCTTATTGCCAAGGCCTCTGCTCCCCGTTTTAAAGCCTTAAGGCTTGCCTTTTCCCTTCCATCCCTCTGGCCTCATTTGACCAATGGCCACCCCTCTTGCCAGGTCTTTGTTTCTGTGGGACTTCTCTATGTGTTTTGAAGATTCCCTCCATGTCATGATCTCCAGCCCAAATGTGGAGCAAACTATTTTGGTTGCCTTTCCTCTTGGGGGGGTTCAGGTCTTGGTACAACCCGGAATATGGGGTTTTGTTTATTTTTCCATGTGGGTGTCATAAAATAAGGGTCATTGTTATCTCCCTGATATTCGTTGAAAACTACTATGGCATTGGATAGTGACTGTATATGTCCCCGAATACCTGCGTCAAGTAGGGGATTTTTGAAAGCAGACCCTAAGAAGGAAACTCCTAATGGAGACGAATCAGTGAGGTGAATATTTTAGAGGTGTATTTCTTATTTTTCCTCTGGGTACCACCTGATCATAAGATAAGCTCTGCCCTGCCCTTTCCTTCTCACAGTTTCAAGTTCCTGTTCACTCTACTAGATTGCTTCTCCAGGCAGTACAGTGGGGTTAGGGAGACTTTGTAGGGACCTGGGTGGGAGTCTCACATTGGCCATGTATTAGGCGTGTGATGTCAAGTGACATAACTTAATCCCTGTTCCATAGTTTCCCTAGGCATAGAATGGGCATGAAAATAGCACCTACCTCATAGGGTTCTTGTAGGGATTACTTAAGTTAAAATCTGTCTCATTATGTTGAACCAAATAAGTAAGTGATAAATTCTCTCTACTTACTGTCACTCCTATGCATCTGTGCTTCGACTGATAAAAGACTAAGTTATTTTCTTGCAATTAATGTACATTTATTCTTTACTGGTCTGCTCCTTGTATGTTTGTCCATGTTAATGGTTTATACTTTATCCTGGTGAATAGTCCTTCATACAAATATTACTTAACGCTTTTCAGTGTACTCGATGATAAAGTATATTGTCTTGGGTTTGCAAAGCTTAAAATGCCTAAATTCTATAGTCTTAATCAGCCTGATTTAACTCTGTTTCCCATTTGCTCTATTTGTTAAATTCATATAATGCTTATTATGTAACTCTGTTCTCACAGACTGATGAAGATTGAGTGAGGTCATCTATGAATGAAAATCACTTGTAAACAGAAAAATTCTATGCCAGTATAAAATATATTAATACCAAATAGCCATATGGGCTATTTTCCGGTGAAAGTTAAGCAGCTATAGTTAAATGCATGCAGTGAAAATGATAAGAAGTGCATGAGATGTTAGCCTCTAATTTGCAGATCAATGACCGTGATGGCTTACTTGCTTATAAATATATTTAAATATTTATTAAACTTTAACTATGTTTAACATGATTTTTAAAACGTATTGAGTTTAGTAAAGCACAATTTTGTTCACTAACATTTATTAGGGCACAGTTTTGAGGAAAAGCAGTGACCCTCCTTTCATCCTCAAGATAAATCCATTTTCACAGCAGGTGAAACCTTCTATGCTTTACATTTTCTAGCTTGCAGTTTCTCACCTAGCCTGCATTCACTGGCAGAAGATCTGGCCAGCAAATAGCAGTCCATTCCCTCAAGCTGTTCCTGCTGACATGGAAAAATAGGGAGGGAATGCCACTGGAACTGTAATAGGCCTTTATAAATCATGGCTTCAGTATTGACACAACCCTTGTGCTTTAAAATCTTCTAATATTCTTTAGTTAAAGGTCTCCCAGGCCTCCCAGTAAGCTAAAAGAAAATCTATTTTATGGAATGTGGTTTTAAATGCTTTTTAAGACATGTAAAAGTATTGCTCAACTTCTGTTAATTTTTACTAATATTAAAACTTATCCCCTTGAGCATGTGTGTATGTATGTATTCACTTTCATTGTTTCCTACTAGTTCCTTAAAAGATATTTAAAATGATCATGATACATAACATGTTCACAATAAAACTAATGAATTTTTACCAGACAGTAGTCTAGTAGTTGGGAAAGGAAAAAAAATCACAAATTAGTTTAAAAAGAGGCTAATATAGTTTTGTAATGAGAAGCTGGTCTGACTCTCAGCTTCCTGGAAGCCAGGGTATAAATGGAACTAGGTTGAAGTATATATTCTCAATATCAGAAAGAATAAAACATCAAATCTTAATGTATTATATTATGAATGTGGTTATACATACATGATTCCTCCACATTGGAAAAGACATGCCAACCCAAAACATAGTATGTCTGTTTTACTAAATTTATATTTTTAGTAAATATAAATTAGGTTAATGTGAAAGCTTTTCTCATTCCTGGGATCCTTTATCTATGTATACAATTTTGGTAGCAGCAGGCTTTGGAGGATAGGAAAAATTTTTGCATAGAGAAAGTAGAAATTTTGAGAATATATAATATTTAAAATATTGGCTGTATAGTTAGGATTCTGACTTGTTGCTTAGTAACTAGCTGAGTTAATAATTGGGAAGTAAGGTTGAACAAAAAATAAATGTATTTTAAAGTTTGGGATTTATATAGAGAATGAAGGTGTGTATCTTCACTATGCCTACTTGGATTTTGATTCCTAAAGCACAAGTTGCTTTAAAATCTTAGCCCAGGAAAAATATTTTATGCAATAGGAAGGGAAGACCAATGGATTACTCAAACCAAATATTGGGGTGAGAGTCCACTCAGGAAACATACCTTTAGGTTAAAATGCATGTTACTGATCTACTATTAACCACTTCAGAAAGAATAGTGGATGCCCTAACCGGTTTGGCTCAGTGGATAGAGCGTCAGCCTGCAGACAGAAGGGTCCCAGGTTCGATTCTAGTCAAGGGCATGTACCTCGGTTGTGGGCACATCCCCAGTAGCGGGTGTACAGGAGACAGCTGATCGATGTTTCTCTCTCATCGATGTTTCTAACTCTCTATCCCTCTCCCTTCCTCTCTGTAAAATAAAATCAATAAAATATATATTTTTAAAAAGAATAGTGGAAAAATATATTCCAGGAAATGAATATATTTTTACCTTCCTAGAAGTGTTTGAAAAATTAAACAAAGGAAAGCAACCCATAGGGACTCACTCATAACTGAGAGCTATGAGATGAATAAGAGGGCGTAGTGGTAAAAAATAAAAAATAAATTTCTTCTTTGGGTGAAATGATGAAGACTTTGGCGGATGGCTTCTTAGATTAATAGCCTCCTTTTCAGATTCACATGATAGAAAGTAGTGTGACTATAAATTGGCATATAGTGTTGCATTTTCATTAGCAGAATTAAATCTTCTGTTTGAAACCTAGGGGCATTTTGAAGTTTCTTTTAAAAAATGTTTATTCTGCTTAAATTTAGTTTGAGTCTAAACACAGATTTATGTGAAGTCTTTGTACAGATATTTGAATAGTGTTCCTTGGCATATTTTAATAAATCATGATGAGTAGATTCTATGTTTTCATTATAAAAAGTAAAATGGAAAGAATAGAGGACATTGTTTACTTAACAATTTGTATGTATTTCTATTATGTACTTTCATCTTCTGAATCTAATAATGAGTAATAAAGTTTTGAGGTTCGTGAATTCGCTGTGAGTTATTTAACTCAACAAGACTCTTCTTTGTGTTTGACTGACTCAGGTTCCACACCATTATCTTACTCCTTAAAACCAAACATATAAGGTAATTTTCAACTCCTTTGGAATTTCAGAATTTTAGTCCCCTGGAGTAGTTTTATTTATTTTTGTTTTCACAGGTTGTCAAAACAAAAGTGAATTCTCAAACTTTGTCAAGTATCCATGAGTAAATCTATCTCTTCTGTCCAGTTTCTTCTCAAATATGCAAGTAGCATTTATGTAATACTTAATATATTAAATATGCTTTGTGTTTTATGTGCATTCATTCATTTGATCCTCTGAACAGTCTTGTCAGGAAGATAGGGAAGGAATTATTATTATCCTTATTGCCATTTTGGAAGTTAACAGTATATTTGTCCTCAATTTTGCATGGGAGGAGAAGAAAGTTAATATAGAATATGAGAGTCCATAAAGAAGAGGTTTAGCAGAAAGAAAATATACATAAAGAGCTTGGTGTATTGCTTTTAATAGTAAAGAATTGATCCTCTAAATTAGATAACAGACTCCAGAATAACTGAATACTGTCTTTATAGTCAGCATCTCATATATCTTTTCCTCGTACCTTAATTTCTTTCTTTTAAAAAATTAAGATGATGATGCAGTTTCCTAGAATGGACTCAGCTGCATTCTAGTGGGAGATTCCAAGTATCTGGGCATCAGAATTCTGTGGCGATTCCAGAAGACAGTTGGTGGAGAGCAGTTTGTATCTCTTCCAGATTGCCCTTCCTGGCTGTAGTGTGCTACTGGAGTGTTTGTGTTAAAACACATGCTGTTGCTTTAAAAGCACAGCAAAATCGAGGCGGTTGAAGGCCATTAATAAGAGGCTGATTGCTTCATCTTTTAAGCTTCCTTTTCTCTGGAATATATTTCAATCTCTTTGCCTCAATCTAGATGTCTCTCCTGCCAAGCATGGATATTAAAACCACCAATCAATATTTTCCATGTCATTCAATCTCCCAGTCTATTTGTTGATTCTCTGGAAGTGCTCAGTAATAAAAAATGCACAGTCATGGGAGGGCATGATAAAGTAGGTATGTTCCTGAACTGACAAGTTTGTTTATTTACATCTTAAGCATAACACTACTTAAGCATATGTGGAAGAAGGCAAATTATAGCCAGTGCAAACGATAAGCCACCATCCGCAGTAACTCACTGAGTGTACAAGCTTTAGTGTTTCCGTTCCCCATGTACTCTATGGTGCAGAGAGGTATTAAAGCAGGAGAGGCTTTACCTTCCATGGACTTCTTGGCTTTCTTTTTTTAGCTTCACTGAGATATAATTGTCCTATAACATTATATAAGTTAAGATGAACATGTGATTTTATTCATGAATATATTGCAAAATGTTCCCACAATAAGTTTAATTAACATATCCTTTACCTCACATAATTACCATTTTGTTGTTGTTGTTATGGTGAGAACATTAAAGCTTCTACTCTCACAGCAACTTTCAAGTAAACAGGACAGTACTGTTAATGTAGTCACCATGCAATGCATTGCATCTTGTACCCTGTGACCAACGTTGCTCCATTCCCCCCAAATGCTCAGGCCCTGGCGACCATCATACTACGTTCTATTTCTATGAGTTTGATGTTTTTAGATGCCACAAGTGAGTGAGATCACACAACGTTTGTCTTTCTCTGATTTATTTCACTTAGCATAATGCCCTCCAGATCCAACCATGTTGTCCCAAGAGGCAGGGTTTCTCTTTTTATGGCTGAGTAATATTCCTCTCTGTGTTTTGGTATGTGTGTATGAGTGATTCAACTTCTCTACATCCCAATCCGTGTTTGATGTTGTCACTACTTTTTATTTTATCCATTATTATATGTTTGTAGTAATATTTCAGTGTGGTTTTCGTTTATTTCCTTAATGGCTAATGATGCTGAACATCTTTTCATGTGTTTATTTGCCATCTGAATATCTTGTTTTGGTGAAATACCTCTTCTTGTCTTTGTTCATTGTCTGTTTGGATTATCTGTTTCTTTCCTGTTCAGTTTGATAATTCTTTATATGCTAGTCATTTATTGATTATGAAGTGACATTTTGTATAATTATAGAAGAGCTAATTTTTAGAGCAAAGCGACTTAAATGAAGTGAAGAAATAAAGCACTGCTAAGATGGGGGAAGGGGGCCGGGGAGGTATTGCATGGAAGGAATAGCAAATGCAAAGCCCCAAAGGCAGAAATAAACTTGGAGTGTTCTAAGAATGTAGTCCAGTGCAGCTCGAGTGAGCAAGGAGAATAATCAGAAGTCAAGATGGAGAGGTAGGCAGAGGAAAGATCATATCAGGCCTCATAGACCATGATGAGGAGCTTGGATTTCAAACTTCATATGATGGGAAGCCACCAGAAGGTTTTAAGCAGAGGAGTGATATAATTTTATTTGTATTCTTAGATAATTCTGGCTGCTGAACTAAACTTTTACTATGCGTCAGCTATAGGCGAAGCAATGAAACCAGTTGACAGGCTTTTGCAGCAGTTCAGGTGAAAGAAAATTATGGTTTAGACCAGGGTTTTAGCAATAGAGATGGTACAAGAGGGATGCTCCAGAACTGAAGACAGAACTGAGCAGACTTGTTACTTGATTGGGTATGAGTTAAGAGGAAAAGACAGGAATTAAAGATCATTTTTTATGTTTTTGTCTAGGGCAACTGAGGGTATGATAGCATTATATACAAAGACAGGGAAGCAATAGATGGAAATGGAGGATGTAAAGTTCTCTTTTAGACATGATAAGTTAAAATGCCTGTTATCACCTATTCAGAGTTTAGGGAAGTGATGGGGCTAGAGATATAAATTTGGGACTCATCAATGAATGAAGTATAGATCAATTGGAATAAAAAATAGTTTTTGAGTCCTTTCATATCGATGAGCTCATTTGATTTCCTCAAGGATGCAATCATGTTTTGAATAGGAGTCACCACTATTTTACAGAGAAGAAATGTAGACTCAGAAAAACTGTCAGATTTTGCTGTAAGAACTGGAATTCTTGACTCTTAGCCTGTGAGTTGTCTATTGTATCCTGATGTTCTGGTAGCACTCTTGGAAGACAAGGAGGCAATATCAATGTCAGTTTTTCCTGTTTTTGTTTTATTTTTGAGAACTTCTTTTAACTTTCGTTTCTCTTGGGCTGAACTAAATTGGCTGGGCATATTGTTTAGTGGGTAGGAGTGTTGTCGGGGAGGCTGAGCAGGTAGGAGTGGGTGGGCCGCTGAGGCTGTCTTGAGGACACCTTGTTTATGCAGAGGAAATCTGACTTTAGGAAGGCATTTCCCTTTACACTTAAAATGCAATTGTGCTGAAAACCTAGACCTAGCCAGGAGCTATTTCAAGCAGCCTTTACCAAAAGTCATCCTTTAGAATGCTTTAATATTTGATTTGAAAGTGGATTTTTCTGTAATACAGGAGTCTTATTTATTTATTTATTTATTTATTTTGGCCTGGTAGGAGGTTGGAGATTGTTCTAGTTTCTTCCATTCGCCCCCAATTAAAAATGTCCTTCAATTTTCTCCACAGCTGAAAATATAGTTTCATGAAGAATAGAGTTGAAGGGTACTAATATTTGTTGAATGGTTACTAATCTGCCACAATGAATGCAAAACAAACCAAGTCTAAGAACAGGAGGTTGATTTAAGCTTGTGCTGTTTCCTGCATGTTTGTTCTGCTAAAGGCAGAGAGTGTTCAAAGCTATCCCTCTTAATTTAAAACTCTCCTGACAGTAATGAAGCATGTCAGTTCAGGATGGCATTAAGAACTGGAGAGGTACCAAGTGCTTGTATTCAACATGGGTGACTGAATTGCAATCTCACAGGGTAAGTTTCACGTATAATTTTTAACTTAAAAAACATTGGTTTTAAAGGGCAACATGAGTTTAATTCTATTTTTTCCCTTTGTGTCTGAAGAACAAATATTGTATTCTTTTCTTCAGTGGTATTAAAATTAACTTATTTATTACTTATTGAACTAATATTTACTTATTACTTATGCTGATTTACTTAAGCATGAATCTTGACTTAAGCATAGCTATTTTCTTAACATTTGTGCCAATAATATATAATAAATGTTGAAGTAAGGAAGACAGGGAGACAAAATGAAAAAAAAAATAAAGAACTCAAGGTCTGGCTCATACTATGAATAGAGAAGAATACAAATGGCTTTATAATAACCAAATAAAATATGTACATGAACTTAATAAATACCCTGAAGTTACTTGCCTAAGGCCACATTGTTATAGAGAATGGATTTTTAACATTAAGCTAATGCTAACTAAGAAATATCAATACATGGCATAATATATTGGTACTACAACACACTTAACAAACATTATCTGTCTAGCTCCAAAGGTCACAGTATATCCATCACCTTGGCAGCTAAGACAATGATCTTGATCATCAACTGGGTGACAAACTTGGGCTTGTCTAAGTTTCTGCTTCACTATGCTAAATGTCTAAGTTCTCAAAAACCAATATAAAGTTAAGATATTTGGGGCAAACTAGTAATTAGAAGAATGTCCTTTTGGTAGATTCACATACAGAAAAACTTCTGATGTGTAATTTTTTAAACTCTAAAATGTATTTTAACAGTCAATAAAGTTAAAATTATGAAGGTCTAGATCACATGGACTTGTCCAAAGGGCAAGAATGACATTTCTAATATTGCTTTCCACTTTCGGCCATCTTTTAGATATGACTTGGTAGCCAGTCCTAGTTCCTGCCAATATTGTGCCTTTGCTGAGTAAAGCCAGAATATGGTGCCAAACGATGCTGTGAAGTTTGTATGTAAATCCTCGGGGAAAAGCACAATGTTCAGTAATGTTCACACTTGACAGATTAATGGCGATGGTGACATGGAATCTCATTGTTACAGAACGAAGTAGGCTATTATTGAAGCTGGGAGCAATGAAAGTAATCCAAAATTTCCCTTGCCACCAAAATGACGTGCGTGCCGCTTTTACAGTGTCGCATTGGATCATGGCATTCCATTAATATTTTGGCTGAAATGTCTCATAGCAATGCAATGAGTCTTTTTGGAATAATCCTTTAAAACAGATTAATAAAATCTTGCTGACATAATATCGCCTGTAGATTTAGCCACATGTGCTTGACTGTTTCCCTCATAGCCCATAAAGAATCTGAAAGAGGAAGTCATATCGCTTTGTTTTCTTTTAAGTCTTTCCCCCTTTCTGGCTTTCTTCTCCAATTGATTTTAAGCCAACAAAGAAGTCTTGAAAAATTGTGTCAAGTAAGTGTTACATATCTTTTTCAAATCAATTTAAATTATCTTTTGATAAATGAAAGGCAGCCTTCTCTTTTAAAGAAATGAAATTCTATTTATAATGGAACAGATGGAGATAAGTAGATATAAATCTACATATATCTCTTATCACCTGGACATGCCATTATTACCTGTCCCTCCCCAATATGTTTTATCTGTCTTTCCATTTTCCCTCTAATACCACTATTTTAGTTTAGGTCCTCATTATTTCTCACCCAGGATAATGTGTTTTCCTGATTCTAATTGGTTCTCCCTTACTATTTGCAATTTGTCTAATTATGTCACTTCATTAATTATAAAACTTAAGTAGCTCACATGACCCACAAGATAGAATAAAAATTAACAGCAGTGTATACAAGGTCCTTCATGATCTGTCTCCAGCTTACCTTTTCAAATTCTTGTCCTGGGTTTACTCCTTGCATGCTTTCATTCCATACTGAGCTATTTGCAATTCTCCAAATATACCATGCCATTCTCATGCCTTCATTTATTCCCATATGGATTGCCTTCCCCTGCCCCCGCGCCCCCCCGCCCCCCCCCCCCCCCGCCCCTGCCACACACATACTAACCTCTGTCTGCTTATCTGCTTGGTGAATTTCTCATTTGTTAATAGTCATCTTCCAGGCTACTTCTTCAGAGAACCTCTCTCTGATCTTTCTGGACAGAATTTGATGCTTCCTTCTTGTATTTTCATTTTATTCATGGGACTTTCCTTATCTGTATCTATATGGTGTGCATTCCAGATAAATGACTCTCAAAATTTAATGTTCCTAAGAATCATTAGTGGATCTTGCAAAAATTCAAAGTTATGGGTCCTACCATCAGAAATTCTAATTCACTGCATCAGATGAAATCTGAGCCTCTATATATTTATGAAATCCCCGTATGTATCAGGTGTACAACCACCTCTTAGGACCCTGGTTTTATTTTAGGTGTCTCTTTACCCTTAGAACATAGCACAGTACATACAGTATATTATGTGCATTTAACAAAAGTTTGTTGGGAATAAAATATAGCATTTTTTTTCTTGTGAGCTAACATACATAGTGATAGAATAGTTAATGTAGCTGGCACATGGTAGGTCATCAGAAAGTGTGGGATATTTGGACATATGAATGAACAATTGAATGAATGAGTGAAAAGAGCTCAGGGAAGCTAGGTAAACTGTTAACATAGCCCCTTGAATCTCTCAAATATTGCAAATATCAGATATGATACCTGGACTTTGGGTAAGTGAGATTTGAAGTTAATTTGAGACATGATATTGTAATTTGGATTTTTTTTTTTTTTTTTTTTTACCATATGGACAGACACATGGTTTTATAAAGCTGACAACTTGTAAAAAAAAAAAATCAGGTATCTTGACGTGAATTCTTCTGTAGAGATGGTGTTATTTTACTTCTATGTGTTTGTAGACTAGGATGGTTGTTTGTAGGCAAAATAAAATATTTTTGCAAAACATAATCTTCTCAAGGATATGGATAAGCACTCACCAGACACTCAAATATTTTGTACCATAAAGAAAAAAAAAAGATATATTTAAGTTTTAACTATTTGCTTTTTAGCTTAACCATTTATCTAAAGTAACATAGGCTGTTTAAATATATGCCTTTTGAAAAATGCTGGGAATAGGCTTGCAGTTCCTTGGTGTTATTTTTTTCTGGATCCTTAACAATAATGTCCTTAAAATACACTAGATTTAATATTTATTACAAGAACATGTCCTATAATTCCAAAAGCTATCATGGCCTTTGTAATTTCCATTTTTTACTTTACTTTTTATCTCAGCCAAGTCCTAGAATTAATTTGCACACAGAGGGTTGTGAAATTTTTATGGAATTGTATTACACAAAGGACTATGAAGAAGTGAAACCTATCAAAAATGTTTTATGACTAAAATATCAAGAGGAGATTTGTAACAAAGGAAAGATTTGACCTGACTTATATGCATAACCTATGGACATAGACAATAGTGTGGTGAAGGCCTGGGGAGGGTGGGGGGATGGTGGGTGCGGGTCAATGGCTGGGGGGTGTGGGGAAGGGGAACACCTGTAATACTTTAAACGATAAAGATAAATTTAAAAATACCAATGGAATATATTTACCATTTTAGGATGCTAACTAAAAAGAGCAAGATGTTTTCACAGTTCATATTGTGTGGGTCTGTGTTTGTGGAATCAATGTATAGTCAATATATAAAATTTTGGTTTTGGAAACTTACTGTCAATTCCATTTATTTACTTAACCAAGGACTTCCTTTAAATAGAATCATGTCTAATTTTTTCTAGGTGGTTTTGATATGGTAGATATAGGCTTAGATGAAATGCTGATTTTTGATTAACTAGAACAGGGATTATAACATGTTTTCTGTAAAGAGTCAGATATTTTAGGCCATGCAGTCTCTGTCACATCTACTTAATGTTGTCATTGTAGCCAAAACAATTCACAAAGGAAAGGGTGTGGCTGTGTTGCAGTAAAATGTTATTCACAAAAACACGGAGCTGGCCAAATGGGCCATGAGTCATAGTTTGCTCTACATAATCATATTTTTTTTATTCCAAAAATGAGAAGTGAGAAGAGGCCCTGATTGCATAGGGCTTTGTTTGTGCATTTTCTATTTATCTACAACTAGGAATCTTAAATTTTCTTCCTAGTATTTCATTAATTCTATAAATAAACAGTATATTTAGTAACAACTATACTGAACAACTAAATATATCGTTAAAATACTAGGAAAAACTCCTTGATCAATTTCAGATCAATTCAAAATTTAAATTCAATAGATTTTATGCAAAAATAAATTAAATGCAAACAGCCCCATATAATAGGCAAGTTGGTAAAGTTTTTTATATGGGCAGTTTTTTATATGGGCAAGTTGCTCAAGTTTTTTATATGGGCAGTTATTCCTCAGTTTTTTATATGGGCAATTGAATTCCTTTGATAGAATAATATAAACTAGAAAATTAACTTTCAATATATCTTTATCTAGAGTCAGTGCCAATAAATCCATGAAGTAATTCATCAGTTATCTGTAAGGCACCCTTGGGTCCAGAGCCTTTATCCTGCCATAGAGCTCCCCACGGCCTTTATGGCGGCACCCTCTTCTATCAAAAAGCAGAAACTAGCCAATTGGTTAATGTATTAGAATGCCTAACGTCTACTTTATAATGTATTTGCATTTTTAAAAATATATATTTTATTGATTTTCCACAGAGAGGAAGGGAGAGGGACAGAGAGCTAGAAACATCCGTGAGAGAGAAACATCGACCAGCTGCCTCCTGCACACACCCCTGCAACCAGGGTACATGCCCTTGACCGGAATCCAACCTGGGACCTTTCAGTTCGCAGACTGACGCTCTTTCCACTGAGCCAAATCGGTTTCGGCTGTATTTGAATTTCTATAGGCTTAATTAAGGCAATTTAACCCGAGAAAGTAAAATTCTCATTTATATATGGATTTGTTCTTGCTTTTTAGAAATTTTACATGTTTATTTCACAAAAGTATTTGGGCACAGAGTAAATGTTTTCGTTTTGTTTGTTTTTAAAATAATTACTTAGCAATTTTATTGTTTGAATTTATATGTCAAAGACTGATCTGATCATATTTGACATCTTATTTCTTTTGTTATTTTCTTCTGTGTTAAGCTGTTATTATCTCTCTTAACCTCCTAATGGGACAATTATATTTAAGCAATTGCTTCTCCAGCAACATTTATGAAAATAAGTGTAGTACTCTGGAAATACTTCCCTGTATAGCTCATTAAATGTTCTTTTCTACCTTGTTCACATGGAGTATAGATTATTTAGCTTTCCCATAATTGAGCAGTGGAATTTACTAAACAATGGCAAGCTATTTATATATTTTCCTTTTTGTTACCAAATGCAGACAGGTACATGCCTTTTCACTGATAGTGTTATTAAAGATTCAATACCACTTGTGAATAACAAAGGGCTGAATTACATAGTTAAGTATAAAAACCAATAAATGAAGAAAAAACTTTAAATGTTTCTGCCTGCTGTGAATACATTAAAAATATTTTCTTTAGCTCATCACAAAGCAATGTACAAAGTAACAGAATTTCCATGTAACACCTGGAAAATCAAGCAAATATAGCATTCAATGTGTCATATGTATGTGTGTATATGGATTTGAATGAGCTATAGAAAGAAATATGTCTCTATCAAAGTTATATCTACACAGAAGATAAAACCCCATAGAGTATATGCTTACTCAATCCCTTTGCCTGTACGGAATAACTACTTTAAAAATTCCTTTTAGTATGAGGCTCATTGTCAGCTTTGAAAAGTAACAAAGTGACTCTTGAATTTAAGACTTTAAAACTTTTCAATACTCTTGACATTCTATTTCTTTTTTTAATTTCTTTATTGATTAAGGTGTTACATATGTGTCCTTATTCTCCCATTACCCTCCATCCCCCCACTCATGCCCTCACCCCCTGTTGTCTGTGTCCATTGGTTAGGCTTATATGCATGCATACAAGTCCTTTGGTTGATCTCTCCTCCTTACCCCCACCCTCCCCTAACTTCCCTCTGAGGTTTGATGGTCTGATCGATGTTTCTCTGTCCACAGAGTAAATGTTGATAGCAGTATTATTAATTGCCTTATTAAGATGATGCGAGAGCTTTGGGTTAAGCTTTTAGTCACTCTCAAATCCTCTCAATGAGTTTGGCTGCTCTGGGAAGCCAGAATGCCTGAGAAAGTATGAATTAATAAAGGACAAGCCAAAAATGCATGAAAATATGAATTAATAAAGTTTTACCAGTAAAACACAGATTGGGGAAATTATTTTATTGTCAAGTCAGTGTGCTGAAATATTTAGTTTTTAAATTGTTGTGTGGCTTTGGTTGACCAGTGGCATGGATATAACAACCTCTATATTTTTATACAACTATTTTACAGTTAATTACAGGAGGAGGGAAGTATTTATTATACTTGGACAGATTTTGACAGAAGTCCAGATTTCTCAAGTTGAAATCACATTAGGAATTCATTCTGGAGTGAATAATTTATTCTACCATTATCAGGATGGCTGTGAAAAAGTAGATGAGAGTTTAAAATAAAAATCCTGTAGAACATATTGTGCTAGTGAAGTAGTGTTTGTGAACAAGACTGGTTTTGAGTGGAGGTAGATAGAGAATGGTGATCATTGCTGAAACTTATCCACACTGGTGAGTAATGCATAGGTAGTATAATTAAAACCCACAAAAGAGCTTTCCAAAGTGGTTGGGCATTTGATGCAGGATATCTCTAATTCACTTTGCAGTTGAGATCCTGCATTTATGAGGTGTGTTTGTTGGCCCTGAAATGTAGCACAGACCCTCAAGTGTTGGTCATTAGATTCCCATTGCTATGTAATAAATTATCATCAACTTAGCAATTTAAAGCCACACAGATTTATTGCTTCCGTTTCCTCTGGATTCAGGCTGCCTCTTTCCAGGGTCCTCTGCTCAGAATCTCTCTGGGTGCATCAAGGTCTTAGCCACACTGTGATTCGCATCTGGAGCTGGGGGTGCTCTTCTAGGTCCAGTACGGTTACTGGCAGAACCCAGTTACTTGTGGCTGTAGAACCAAGGTCCCTATTGTCTTAGGGGTGCTCTTAGCTCCCAGAGGCCAATTCAGAGCCCAGCCATGTGGGGATCTCACAATATGGCAGATTGGGTCTTCAAAGTTGGCTGGAGAAAACTCTCCTCTGTGCCACTAGAAAACGTTCAGTAATGTAACATAAGCAAGGAGTCACTATCCCAACCCCTTTGTCACATAGTGGAACGTAAGCAAGGGAAAGTCTCTTTTATCATATTCACAGGTCCCCCCACTCAAGGGAAAGAGATTATACAGGGCATGAACTCCAGGGGGCAGAATTCTTGGGGGCCATCTTAGAATTCTGCCCACCACAGTTAATGTACAGTTTAGGTCTCCTTCCATGGCTTTGAGGCTGTGCAGTTTAATAGGTCCTAGCCATCTTGTTCGTAGCTTTTTATGTGTGTGTCTTAGAATATGATTAAAATCCTAAACTTGATGAACAGTCTTAACTTTTTGTCTGTTACAGGTTCCATTTTAGGCTCAAAGTTAAACAATTTTAAGGATTAAGGTGTCAGTTTGTAACAACAACAACAAAAAAACAACTTCTGATTTCCACCTTAACTTTCCTTCTTTTAATAACCATTAAAAAGCAAAATCAATACACATACTGATTTCAAATGTTTAATATACACTTGAAGGAATTTTCTATGCAAAGAGATTAGGTGAATAAGAGTTCAACAATCTTGCCAAAACCCTTCCTTAGAATGTAGGAATGTGTTGAGACTGATTTTCCACAAACTATATGCTCACTGTTTCTGGCTTTTCCCTCCTTATAACATGTACCTCTGTAATATGCTTTTAATTCCAGCTCAGCATCTCCTCGCCTGTGTCTTAATGTTCTAATCATGCAGTCCTTCCTTGTTTTTTAATCATTCATTTATATACACTGAATGATATGAGTAGAACTCTAAATATCTAATTTTTCCTTAAAGGCTTAAAAGGAAAATTTGATTTTATTAATAACTAGAGGCCCGGTGCACAAAATTTGTGCACAGGGAGGCATGTCCCTCAGCCCAGCCTGCACCCTCTCCAATATGGGACCCCTTGAGGGATGTCCGACTGCCCGTTTTTGCTCGAGGGATGTCTGACTGCCAGTAGGGATCAGGCCTAAATGGGCAGTCAGACATCCCTCTTACAATCCAGGACTGCTGGCTCCCAACTGCTCGCCTGCCTGCCTTCCTGATTGCACCTAACTGCTTCTGCCTACCAACCCGATCACCCCCTAACCACTCCCCTGCTGGCCTGATTGATGCCTAACTGCTCCCCTGCCAGCCTGTTTGCCCCTAACTGCCCTCCCCTGCAGGCCTGGTCCCCCCAACTACTCTCTCCTGCAGGCCTGGGTCCCCCCCCCCCAACTGCCCTTCCCTGAAGGCCCAGTTGCCCCCAACTTCCCTCCTCTGCCAGCCTGGTCACCCCTAACTGCCCTCCCCTGCAGGCTTGATTGCCCCCAACTGCCCTCCCTTGCAGGCCTGGTACCTCCCAACTGCTCTTCACTGCTGGCCATCTTGTGGCGGCCATCTTGCGTCCACATGGGGGCGGCCATCTTTGACCACATGGGGGCAGCCATCTTGTGTGTTGGAGTGATGGTCAATTTGCATATTACTCTTTTATTAGATAGGATTATTGGTGTGGTTATATTCTTAATGCCATCTATTTTATTTCTATTCATATTAATTGAGTATGTTAACCATTACGTTATGCAAGCTTATACTTTCTATTTGTAAAACATAGCTACTTAGCCTGGTACCTAAATTATGATGACCCTCTTCTTCTCAATAAACCAGCAGTCGCCAACCTTTCGGACCTCACGGACCACCAGTGGTCCACAGACCACCAGTTGGCGACCACTGCTATAAACCATATCACCCATCATATTTGTGCTTTAACCATTTTTTTATCTATTGAAAAAGAAAATGTCAATTTCTCTAAGCATGCTATCCATCACGGATAACCCTAATAAATCATGGGAAAGACAAAATTATCACAAAATTTATCCACCAGAGTCACACCTTCCTTCCTTCCTTCCTTCCTTCCTTCTTTCCTTTCTTTTTTAAAATACACACCATTCTGGTACTTAATACTGTTATGAGAGATACATCATAGTTAAAGTTACTTTTTTGATATTGTAGGTGCTCTAATTTTTATTACCATTCTTATTTCACTTACATTAAAAATCACTTCATGTAGGAATTTTGGTCAATAGTCACAAAATTTTAGTTATAGGATTGAGTTCTTTGCCATAATTACACAAAGCCCCAGTCTTCCAGTTTTTAGTTAGGATCCTGTATAATTTCATTTTGAGGAAGTTAATTTATGTAAGTTAAAAAATTCTTAATTAGTATGTAAATGTGGTGGCAGCTGTCTTGTCCATTATGTTGGATGCTAGAATTGTATAGCTGAAATGGGACTTACAGTTCATCTCATTCTATTTCTTTATTTCACAATTGAGGAAATGAATACCAGGGGAGCTAACATCTGGTAGAAAAGTGGTCAGAGGTTGAGAATGGTCCCCTGACCTCAGGTGTCTGTTGCCATAAAAAAAAACCTCCTTTTGCTGCATGAACACACTGCACTTTTGTTTGTATTACCCTAACCCTTGTGGGCTTCTTTCTGTTATGAAAGGTACATCATAGTTAAAGCTAATTTTTCCAGTATTCTAGGTGCTCTGATTTCCATAGGTGCTCTAATTCTTTTATTTCATACAAAGAAGCTCACATAATAGCTATTAGTAAAAAACAACTAAGTCCTGGGCTTGCACCTAGTTCATTATTGAGTGGGACACCATGTGTCAAATATCTGTTGGTGGCTGAGGGACACAGAGTGACAAGACGAGCATAAACACAATGCAGGAAAAACAACAGCACCACAACCACCACAGCTCAAAGGTATCTGTCCACAGCACCGTCGTTACGATATACGTGTCTAAGTGCATAAAATGGCAAATGTGTTTTATCCAAACGGAATGTTTCTTTCATCATTAAAAAGTACTTAGCATTTCTTCCCGGCATGATTTTTAGAGAACAGAGGTAAAAAGTTCCTTAATTTTTTAGAAGTATAATAAAAATTCTTTGATTTTAGGAAAATGAACACCAACAATTCAACGGCTTCTAATTACCTGTTCTCTTTTCTGAGTGGAAAAAAATTCCTTAAAAACAAAGACTGCTGCTCCTAATGAGGCTTCTGAATCCTGCGGACCTTCCTGGCAACCAAGAGCTTTATTTCCTCTTCATGCGAAAGCATTTTGGCTCGCCACCTCTTGATCCCTCTGCAGGGAGAGAACCGCACAGCAGATCTAGGGACATGCTTTTCATTACTTTGAAACTTTACCTATTGCCATTTCACTGAGCTTCTCAAACTTCTACGCAAACATTCATGTTTGGGAGCGTTTTCTCTCATTTCATTCTCTACTGTAGTCACCACACGATGTCAGTACCTGCTGTCCTGGGCACAGCGTACTGTGTGCTTGGCTTGCTGAGCTGGTTAGTTCAACTAGCCAGGATTCAGTTTAGGTTAACTGATCTTCTTGTATGTACACAATGATTAGTATAACTGCATATTGTTGGTTGTAAGAATTGTGGCTGTTTTCTTTTGTTTCCTCTCAATGGACATGATGGGAGTTACGGGACCACATGCCCACATCCATAAGGATGTGTGCTCATCTCCCCTTCATGAGTTGACTGGTGAGGAAAAGGGATGTGTGTATTCTGTCTGGAAAGAAAAGGCTGTTTGGGACCAAGTTCATGTCTTTGGTATCTGTAGCAGGTGTATTAGGCTGCTGAGCCAACCAGGCACAAAGCATATGTGGACATTTATTCCTATACCTGATTAGTTAACATGGTATCTTTCCCCTTTGGCAAACTTCACCCAAACACAGAATATAAATAAAGAATTAAGTCAAAAGATATCTTTCCCCTGCCATCCTGTCCTGCAGGAGTATTTGCCAAAAGAACAAAGCAAAGGAAGAGAATTTAACTAAAACTCTTATCAATGAAGCAAAATAGATCTAGATTCACTTTCTGGGTTCAAATTAACCACTTATAAAGTTAATATTTTCTCCCATATCTGGTAACATTCTCTAGTTTCTAAATAGAGAATGAGCCTAGATATTATCTGTTTGTCCTGTGATGAACCTCCAAAAATTAGTTTGAGAGTTTAGGCCCAGGATGTGAGAGAGATCTTGTACCCTACACATTGAATGCATTTTTCTGGCTTTTGGTTTTCAGTCTGCTGATCCCAAGACTTCCTGCCCAAGCTCATTTCCATTGCCTGCCTAATTTGAAGATGCAAAAATAGTGGAATAGTATTTGAAATGGTCCTGCTATTTTGATCAGATTTAAATTAGGAACAAATCCAAATCATCTCGCATTTCTGAATCTTACTAGGGTAATGAAGAGCAAGTGACATATTTAGGCTTTAGTTCAGTTTTTCTTTAGTTACTGTTTTGACTGTATTGAATGATTTTAGATTTTAAAAACTGGTGTTAATTGAATTCATAATCCAAAGCTTTAAAAAAATACTCTTTAACTAGTTTAAAGAAAAGATGTGTTATCTTTTACTATAATGTAGAATATTCATCAGAAAAGACCTACATAAATGTTGGCAACTGCTGGTTGTCTATGGAGGGAGCCATAGAGATGTTGTGTGTGTGTGTGTGTGTGTGTGTGTGTGTGTGTGTGTGTGTGAGAGAGAGAGAGAGAGAGAGAGAGAGGGGGGGGCGGTGGGGAGAGAGAGAGCACACTTGGAGCTGTTCTGGGAGTGCTGGCCTCTGGTTGGAGGCGTTGAGTCCAATGATGGAACACAGAGGAAATGCCAGGTGCTTGACCTCTGCTCATCTGTGTAGAGAAGGATTTATCCTGAAAGTTAAAACAAGTGGGAAATGGTATAATCTCCTAATCCCAACAGTCAAGCCAGAGGGGAAGGAGGTAAGAGGGGAAACAGGTTGAGATAGGGATACAGCATTGCAGAAAGTCCAAGATGGTGTCAGTGGTGGGCTGTATACAGTGATTAAGTCCATCTCTTCGGTGGAGCCCTTCCTAGAACTTTTATTTATGTAGAACAATTTATTTTACAACTTTATAGCAAAATGTGTTGTTTGTAGAGAATTGGGCCTAATTAAAGACTGTAAAACTGGGAAAAGTTTTTGTTAAACCCTATATGTCATGGAACCTTAAGGTTCACATGAATCCTATATAATAAAAGCCTAATATGCTAAGTGTCTGACCATTTGGCCGTTCAACCAGTTGCTATGACGTGCACTGACCACCAGGAGCAGACACTCCGACCGGTAGGTTAGCTTGCTGCTAGGGTCTGGCCGAAGGGGACTGGGCAAGATGGGCCGGACACGCCCTGGAGCCCTTCTGCAGTCCCTCTCTGGCTGGCTGGGACTGGGCAAGATGAGCCAGACATGCCCTGGAGCTCTCCCACAGTCCCTCCCTGGTCCTGATCGTGCACCAGTGGGGTCCCTCAGCCTGGACTGCACCCTCTCACAATCCAGGATCCCTCGGGGGATGTCGGAGAGCTGGTTTTGGCCTGATCCCCACAGGCCAGGCCGAGGGATGCCACCAGTGCACAAATCTGTGCACCGGGCCTCTATAATTCAATAAAGAGGCACTGAGCTGAATCCTATTCCTGTGTCCTTGTGCCAGCGGTGAGTGTGTTCTGGTGTGTGGGCACCTGTCAGCCTTGGCAGAGTAAAGTGGATGCTCCTTAGTAACCCACAGTTTTATAACTTTTTGGCATTGGCCCTTCTGTCTTTCCTATTAAAATTTTAATTTTCTTATTATGAAGAAATATAATACCTTTTATTTGCACAGTAATATTTATAGTTTATATTCTCTTCTGCATCTGTCATCACTATTTAAAGCAGTAGGTTCTTTTTCACTGGCTTGAGTTACGCCAACTTTAAGCTGCATGGTTACTGTCTCTTGCCATGACTACTCTTCTTGCTCTTTTAAATATTAAATGTTAATGGGTAATCAAAGTTTCATGCTATACACATGAGGCCCAAGGTGAAAGGTCAGAGCAATCACTAGTCAGTGCCCAAAGAGCTCTTCTCATTCCTATTGGTTCTATGCAAGTAGTCTCAATTTTGACTCAAAACAGGCTTTTGTTAAGTTTTTTTACTAACCAATTTAAATGTATAACTTTTAAAATATTTTTTTAATTGATTTCAGAAAGAGGAAGGGAGAGATAGAAACATCAATGATGTGAATCATCAATCAGCTGCCTCCTGCAAGCCCCCTTACTGGGGGTCAAGCTCACAACCTAAGCATGTGCCCTGACCAGGAATTGAACCCTGACCTCCTGGTTCATGGGTCTATGCTCAACCACTGAGCCACACCGGCTGGGCTAAATTTGCAACTTTTTATGACTGTGTTCTTGGCCCACAGTCCCTGATTATATTATATTATATTTTATTATTTATTTATTTATTTATTTATTTACTGTTTTGCCCATGGTGACTATCATAATGGAAAAATACAGTGGTAATTTTTGGTTTTCTGGGAACTGAAGACTTTGAGCACATGTGCCATCAAGGAAATATGACACAGGACCTAAACAGAATAAAATTTCCAAGCATGCCGAGGTTTTTTTTTTTCTTATGTAGAAATCTCATGTTTGATTTCTAATTATAAGCACAAGTTCTATTTGTAAAAAGTTATTATTTTTCCTGTCAGCTTTATTTCTTGGCAGGCAATTCAAATTAGTATTACAATAGAGACACATGATAAGTTAGGATTCTTGTTAACTGGAGATTTGGCAACCAGGAGAATCACATGATGTCTTTCTGGAGACAGTGACCAAGCTCATGTCTGTGTTTTAAAATCCCTAATAATGGAAGCTAACACCATGTACAGCTTTCATGGGGCCTGCAATAGAGGCTTTAGACAGTTATCTAATACAAAATTATAGGTACAATTCTAATGGCAAATCAATCTGAGTCAATGAAGAATGAAGTTTTGAATATATTTTAAAAGAAATGATGTTTTAATTCTTTTAATTCATAGTAGCTCTTCTATAAAAATTTTTTAAATGGGCAGTATATGAATGTGGTCAATATTGTTTAAAATGAAAACTAGTTATAAGTAAAATCTTATTGTGTTTATTCAGGTATTTTTCTTAAAGTTTTTAAAGTCTTTTTTTAAAGAAAAGCATTTTGACAAGCATCTTACTAGGTGTCTAACATGCTCTAATCATAATTCTGGTCTAAATAAAGGTAAACGTTATATTATTTTGAGTGGAAGTGGGGTGTCCACCAGTGGAAGTAGGGGATCCCTTTCCCCCCTGGATGCTGGGAGTCAGGTCCTTATGATATCTCAAGAAAAATAATTTTGTGAGACTCTCAAGGCAGGATGAGTGATTTTTACTTGCATGGAATTACATTCCTGGGTTTGCAAAATCACAGTCCCCTTAATCCAGTCCTGGAAAATGTGCAGCTGGGGCTTCAGAAGATCAAGAGTCAAAGCCAGTGTCCAGAATTTCCGTTCCATGTTGGGACAGTCCAATTCAGCATTAGGCTAGCTTAGCTTGTGTTTCTAGCTGCAGTCCATTAGTCCACTGCACGTGGGTCCCCATGGCCATGGGCCATACACGTGAATGCACAGAAGCAGGAATGAGAGAGCCCCAGGAGCCGGGAGCCATGAACCAACAACCAAGAGAGAGAATTACTTTGTTTAGGGGATTATGTATTCCCAAATTTTCATGGGCTTGCAGTGGCCACACTTGCTCTGGCCAAGGATCTCTATTCCCAGGTATGACTGACTGGCATCTTCCCTAGTATCTCCCCTTTGTTGGACCCCTTCTCCCAGTGATCGGTGGGGAATGGACCAGTGGTTCCCTGGGGAGTGTGAAGTTGCAGCTTCCTGGTGAAGCTGCCCAGATGGCATGCCTATAATGTTTGGCCTCCCCTCTGTTCCTTTCCTGTTATTAATAACTAGCTAATTGCAATGATATCATAGGTACTTGTAGGTTTTTTTTTAAGTATTTTTTTAAAAGGCAATTGTCTTGACTGACAACTGCCAGAGGGAAGGGAGATTGGGAGCTGGGGGAAAGAAGGCGAAGGGATTAGGCAAATACCCACACATTTATATTACATATAGACACACACAGCAGTGTGGTGATAGCCAGAGGGAAAGGGGAGGGGGGTGGAGGGTAGTTGGAGATGGGCAAAGGGGGAGGAAATGGGCACAGAAAGATACTGTGCGTGGGGTGATGGGCACACGATGCAATGTGCAGATGATGTTTTATTGAGTTGTACATTTGAAACCTGTATGTTTTTGTGAACCAGTGTCACCCAAATAAATTCAATAAAAAAAATAAATAAAAGACTGTTTTCCTGATGAGCCAGCATATTTCCATTGGACTTCTTATTTATTTATTTATTTTTTTACCATTTTTATTTGCTTGGTTAAGTCCTTTTAAAATGTCCATAATTTGCCGAAACTGGTTTGGCTCAGTGGATAGAGCGTCAGTCTGTGGACTGAAGGGTCCCAGGTTCGATTCCGGTCAAGGGCATGTACATTGGTTGTGGGCACATCCCCAGTAGGGGGTGTGCAGGAGGCAGCTGGTCGATGTTTCTCTCTCATTGATGTTTCTAGCTCTCTATCCCTCTCCCTTCCTCTCTGTAAAAAATCAATAAAATATATTTAAAAAAAAATAAATAAAATGTCCATAATTAAACCAAAGGTTAACTTTCTAATTATAAATTCCAAATTTGTAAGAACCAAACTAATGAGATTTTATTAAAATGTCAAATTTTAAGTATCTTAGTTAGCAAGCTTGAGTAGGTTACAGTGAAAAAAGTTTCAACTTGGTACAATCCCATCTTTGAGGTTTTTTTAGGGAAGAGAAATAGCATGGTAAATCACTCTCCCCTAATGTGAAGGGGATATCTGTGTTGGGTTATGTGCTAATTAAGATAAAAATTGATGACCATTTTCACTCTTAAGGAGCTCTCAGCTTAGCGGGAAGTGGTGCTAATAGCACTTGATGCTGCTCATGAGGAGACAGCTTTTTAAAAAATATGTTTGATTTCAGAGAGGAAAGGAGAGGGAGAGAGAGAATGAAACATCAATGATGAGAGAGAATCATTGATGGGCTGCCTCCTGCATGCCCCACGCTGGGGATCGAGCCCGCAATCTGGGCATATGCCCTAACCAGGAATTGAACCATGACCTCCTAGTTCATAGGTCAATGCTCAACCAGTGAGCCATGCTGGGCATGAGGAGACAGCTTTTGTGGATCTGTAGTTATTTAGTTTTAGTACTGTGCTCCTGGGTAGGTAGCTACATATACAAACATTTTATTTAGAAACTGATCTTTTTTTTCTGGGTAGCAAGATTTCTTATTATCTAGTATCAGGCTCAAAATATATTTTTTGTTAAGTTTTTCATACTTTCATAAGGTTGATTTTGAGACTTCTTACAAAATTCCATTGACTAAAATAGTTATAGGAGGAAGAGATAAATGTAAAAAGAAGCTCTCCTGTTCCCAGAGTGAGAGGCAACGATACTGCAACAGGCAAATCTTGCTCTCACCTGTACTTGTTCTCATTTGACATGCTGCAATTTTTAGATCTTTTTATTTCCTTATGAAATTTGCATTTGCCAGAAAGAACACCATGCAAATATCTGTAAATCACTAACCCTGTTCCTTCATGTTGGGTATATTCTTACAAAGCTTCCTAGAATACAAAAACATTAAGAATAATTTATTTAGTTATATTTGATTTGTTTTGACCAGGACACATTTCTGGCTATTGGCATGCATGCATTAATTCTTCTATTCTTGGCATTTATATTTTGGGCTTTGGTAGGACGATCTAACTTTTAGGATGGGGTGCATTGAGTCTTGTTTATATTTATGAATTGATAACTAATATGAGTATTGAAAGAAAATATTTTAAAACTTTTAAACAAGTTCTAAATTTTTTGAAGATTTAAACTAATTTTAAGATAGCAGGGCAAACAACTCTTTAAAATATTTATGTAGATGAGTAAATATAAATAAGGTTGCTGACAAATGTAACACTTCAGAAAAGAATCTAATTGAAAATAACTGACAATGGATTGTCCAGATACATTACAAGGTATTAGTTAAAATATGTTACATGATTTTGCATACATAACATAATGTAGTATATACCACTTTGTCCGGAGATCGTGCAGATACTGGTTACAAATTGCTCATGTAGCTAATTAGAAAGATCTACATTTTACACACACAGGCAATGCCAGTCAAAGCAAACAAACAAAGCCAAACCCAAACAATAACAACAAAACAAGTTAAAAATAAAGTAGATAATTATATATGGTGATAAGGACTCCGAAGTTTGATACGCTGGGGGACAGCTAGTGGGGTGAAGGCAGCAGGCGGCACAGCTGTTTACTCGGGTTGTCAGAGAAGGTCTCTGTGAGGAGGTGACATTTGTTTTGTGAGCTGCGAGGTGAGAGGCTTTTGCTAGCAGACCTTTTCCTGAACTTTCCTGAGGCCCTGCCAGACCAATTCATCTGCTCCACAGAATCTCTGTTTAAATAGTTTGTTGTTTGTATAAGATGGCATTTTAGAAAGGAAACCTGAACTGAGAGAACCGCCGATTCTTTCTCTGTAGATGTAACTAACGTAGTGTTCTGTCTTTATGGCTCTGGCTTTTCTAGAAAGTTGCAGCTGAGTACAGTGAGGAGAACCTGGATGGAGACTGACGAGCTTGCGTTCTTGTTGAGCCCTGCTGTCACTATCACCAGATCATATAAACTCTCCGCACCTTACTTTCTCACCTGAAACAGGATACCGTGGCTCTCTCCATTCCTAGGCAGCTCCAAAGTCGTTGCCATTCTAATGGGGGCCTGACAGGAAAGTCTGTGAGTGCATCTTGGTGTATAACCACGGTGTTCACCAGCCGACTCAGCATGGCAGTCCTCCTGCGAGAATGAGAGGGGCATTAATTGAAATGATTGTGAAAGATGACCCCAAATGGGGAAAAACACTTCTCATTGAAAAATAACTTTCAAGTAATTTGAAAATATTTAAACTTGCATAATGGTTTATCTAGCACTGGAAATTTAATGTTTTTGGTAGAGCTTTCATTTCATTTAGTATTATATTCCCTGTAATTCAGTATTCATTACTAATTTAGTGAACATTTTTAATAACATGTTGCATACAAATCATCAAGTTCACTTTAGGGGAACAGTCTTTCCTGATGCTGAGCACACATAAACAACATTATTAATTCATTTATTGTTTTTGATATATCCCACAAAGTTGAAACAGCCTACAATAATGTATATACCAATGCAAACAAACAACCCAGGTGAGGGAAAATATAGATAGAGTGGAAAGCAATGTTGGATGAGGGATCAGCAAGCAACAGAATTGCACAAAGCTTCTAAGGTTGAGGTGAAATTTTGGTTCAGATCTTAGTAGTGACTGGAACTAAAAGAGAAGCTCAGTGTCCATAAAAGAAGTTGCCAGAGGAAAAAAAAGAGAGAGAGAGAGAGAGAGAGAGAGAAAGAGAGAGAGAGAGAGGTGGGGGGAAGGTGAGGAGGGTAGAGAGATTCAAATATATGGTGACAAAAGAGGATTTGACTTTTGGTGGTGTGTACACAATGCAATGTACAGATGATGTATCATAGAAATGTACACTTAAAACCTGTATAACCTTATTCACCAATGTCACTCCAATAAATTCAATTTTAAAAAGAAAGAAAAAATTCAAATTGAATGCAACAATAGAAAACATATGTCAACTCTTCATGAGAGGCAAAGCCTTTCCTAGAATGAACATTTTAAATAAATTACACGGAATTTTTGTATTGAGGGATATGGCTTGATGACATTTACTGAACACTATCTATGTGTGAGGCACGGTTCTAAGTGTTTTACAATCTTTTTCTCATATAATCTTCACAACTCTATGAGCTAGGGACTATCATGTTATTGAGAAAAAAGCTAAGGCTTAGAGACTCCAATAAACTTTATTATAGGTCGCATGGTAGCAGTTAGAGGTGGGGCTTGAACAACTGCAGAGTCTTCCTCTTCATCACTAGATTATAGCTCCCCTGTGCAGTGTTCCCTGCGTCCTCTAGCAGGGAGCAAGGTCATAAGCAACAAGCCAGCAACAAATACAGCATTAGATTTTATAATTCTGTTGCTTATAACATCTCTGAAGGTAAGCTTGGAGCAACATACTGAAGGAATTTCTGCTACAAACTGAGACTCAGTAAGTCAAATACTTAGCTTAGCAATTGTTTTTGTTGATTGAGATTTAAAATCTAGCCTATCTTGATGAAAAGGTGGGATGCACTTTACAAAAAAATCTTTGCAAAATACAATTTCTCTGGATGTGATCTTGATGACATTGATCAGGAGACGGTTCCAGGCAAGAGTCTGAAGTTACTCTGTTGATTTTAAGGGCAGATCAATGTGAGGCAGGAATGCTTACTGGCTGTTGCGTCTGGGTGAGGATGTCTAGACCTTTGTTAAATCTCTTTCCCCCACCCCTTCTTAACTGTGAGATTCCAGATGAGGTACTATCTCTGTGCATCAGTTTCTTTGTCCATAAAATAGGGATAATAATAGTATTTACCTTATCTCTCTCTCTATAAAACCCTAATATGCAAATAGACTGAACGGCAGAACAACTGAACAACTGAACAACTGGTCGCTATGACATGCGCTGACCACCAGGGGGCGCGTGCGAAACATGGCGTGCATCAGCTGCAGCGGGATGGTGGAGCAGGTGAGCGGGAGCGCCAGACCAAGGCAGGAAGCTGGTCGCTGTGGTGGTTACTGAAAATTCTTTGCTCCTGCATGCCGTGGTCCCACCTGGCACTCACACTGCTGACAGCATGGCCCCAATCGCCCCTGAGGGCTTCTCCACCTCCCCCTGCTCCTGAGGGGTGATCGGGGCAGCAGCTGCCACTCACACCCACTGATGGCACTGGCCCCACTTGCACCTGCTGCTGGCACTGGCCCCAATCGCTCCATCAGCAAGCAGGGCTGGGCCATCAGTGCGTGGGAGCGGTGGTGGGCTGCCTGCAGACAGGGGATGGGGGCACGGCGGGAAGGGCCAGGTAGGGGCGCGGAGGATGGGCCAAGACCCGCCTCTGTGCCCACTGCAGCCTCGCAGCCCACAGTTCCTTTCACTGGGCCCCTAGTTATATATATAAAAGGCTAATATGCAAAGTGTCCCCTCGGAAGTTTGACCGGGAGACTGGGAGTTTGATCGCTTGCTATGACGTGCACTGACCACCAGTGGGCGACGTGGAATGAAGGAAGGCCCAGCTGGCAGCCCGCAGCCAGGGAAGGAAGGCCCCTGACCGCCCTCCAGGCCTAGGGACCCTACCCGCGCACGAATTTCGTGGACCAAACCTCTACTAAGATATAAGATTATTGTAAACATTAAAAAAGACAGTGTGTGTAAAATCTACAGCTAGGCACATTGTAAGCCCTCTGCAAGCTCGTGCTATTTTTTCTCCTCACTTCTTCTCCCTGGATTCCTTCTTTCCCCACTTTCCCCTCCTTGATTTTTTTCATCCTCGCCTTCTCTCTCACCAACTCCTCACTTTCCATCTTCCTTCTGCTCCCTCACTACCATCCCCATCCCCAGGTCACCCCCGTTCATCCTCTTGTCTTCAGTTGAGCAGAGAGCTTGAGCTGACACCTTGTCATGAATCTGTTCTCTAACTCGGGTTCTTCTGAGTGGACAGAGCCATCCACCCAGGGAACCAACCAAAGGGGGGACAAGATCTGTTGGGAAGACAAAGGACCTCCAGGGCTCTGAGTGTGGGACCTACACGAGCGGGTGAGCAGTTATCTCTGCTTAAGGCCACTCACACAGGAAGTGACATTTCTCTGGGTCTTCTGAAAGAGAAAGAATGGGTGAGGTTGGAAAGAGGGGGAGGGGATGTCCAGGGATAGAAATCATGATTTTCAAGATGTGCAAATGTGAAAAAATGAAGTGTTTTGTTTCTTTAAAAATATGTTTTTATTGATTTCAGAGAGGAAGGGACAGGGAGAGAGAGATAGAAACATCAATGATGAGAGAGAATCATTGATTGGCTACCACTGGATCGAGCCTGTGTGCCTGGACTGAGAATCGAACTGTCACCTCCTGGTTCATAGGTCAATGCTCAACTACTGAGCCATACCAGCCAAGCAAGAATAAAGTGTTTTAGTGCACTTTGAGGAGAGGGGATTTATGCAGTGCAGGAGATGAGGATAACAAAGTAGTTTAGAGACAGCTTTTTGAAACCTACTCCAATTACATTGAACACTAATTGCAAACTTCCAAATGCATGTTAGAGACTGACTCTTAATATGTTTATTTTCTGATATAGAGAATGCCTAATGAACTGGCTTGAAAGATAAACCAGGCTATGTTTTTTTCTCATTTTATTGAACCAAAATACTATAATTCTCAATAAACCTTATAATGATATTTCATTTGATTTGAGAGCTTGTTTATTTCACAGGACTTTTCTGAATCCAGATTATAAATGTTAAGTCATAATTATCATTAGTATCCTCACTTTACCAGGATAGTATTTGTTTTTCTATCTTTGTTATCTTTTGGTAATTCTAGTCCCTGAATAAAAAGTTGAGAATATGTATTGTTATTCACTACATCTTTTCATAGTTATAGATACTGTCTCTATATTTGTTCTGCAAACATACATATTTTTCCTTGGTTTTATTTCTCTGCACTGGTACTGGGGCTGTGCTTGATCTAATGAAATATTGATTTTCACATATCCTAGTGTCTGAGTCTGACCTTTTTTCTAATTTTGGGGGAAAAAAAGAATTTTTTTTTTTTTGCCATCAGAAAAGTGAATCAAGACCCTAGAAAAGCAATAGAGGTTATAATAAGACACAATTGCTAATATAGAGATTATGATAAGCCACAACTGCTATCCAGAGATTGTGTACTATTTAGTCAAAGACAGTGCTTGCAATGGTGTTTTTAAAATGGGTTAGAAAGATTATTTAATTTAATTATTATATTCTGCCTTAATTGTTGAAGTGATAGCCTTCAATTAATCAGTCCTCCCTTTATCAATGTCCTACTCCGACATTGAGTTGACCATGTATTTTACTTTAACCTATAGGATATTAGCAATATGTTGCAAGTAGCCTTGAAAAGCACTTGAGCTTTGAAACTGTGTTTCTCGTGCTGCTTTGGAACCCAGGTGCCGCGTGTTTGAAGAAGCCCTGGCTAGTCGGCTGGAGACTTATGGCCCAGCCAACAGTCAGTCCCAACATATATGAGTGAGGTCATCTTGGACCATCCATTCCCAGCTGAAAACCTGTCTGATTGAAACTTCATGAGTGAGTCCAGCAAAAGGCCTGCCTGACTAAACTCAGCCCCAAGTGCCAATCCACTGAATTTTGAGCTACTAAGGTGATTGCTATTATAAAACAAGATAGAAAGGCTTATTACACAATACTGATGTACTTTATAAAAATATGCCATTTTAAATATTATCTTGCTTATAACATATATACAGATATCAGAATTGAGGCTAGATTAAGTATCTGAATGCACTTAGTGGAATAATATTTAATAACTCAGGATATGAAAAATAGAGTTTTTCCCTGACTGGTGTGGCTTAGTTGGTTGGAACATCTTCCATTCACTGAAAGGTTGCTGGTTCGATTCCTCATCAGAGCACATGCCTGAATTACAGGCTAGATTCCTGGAAGGAGATGTGAAGGAGGCAGCCGATTGATGTTTCTCTCTTTCTCCTGCTCCCTTTCTCTCTCTCTCAAAATTCAATAAAAATGTTTAAAAAAAGAAAAATAGAGTTTCTACAAGCATGAACTTACTAAAATAATTAAAACACTTGACTTTGAAACAAATAATTGTCTAATATTTACTTATTATTTATACTCTCACCTATTTACAAAATAGATTTGAAGCATTTTATGTATTAAAACCTGTAGACCCAAAGTAATAGGAAGCACACAAATTCATTTGAATGTCAAACCTTTTCTTTTTCCATAGGAGATATTTATGACATGGATCTTAATTGCAGATAATAGGTTTTGGATATTGTTTTTTCAAAAGATACACAGAGATTTTTCTAATATACATTTCTTATAGTATCTCTTGAAAAAAGCATAATATATATGATCAAATCTTAAAGCAGCTCAGGACCTCCTCAGAGGGACCTGGTCACCAGGTGTGATGATTTCCCTATGAGCTAAAGAGCTTGGCTAGAATCAAGATGTACACATCTCCAGTTTTCCCAGCACCTCACCTGGTTCCTGTCAGGCAGTCATCACCTGAAAAGTGTGTGCAGAGTGGAGGAATGTATTTATTGAGCATCTATTTGCACTGGGCCCATTGAGAAGCACTGGAAGGACTACTAGTGAGCAAAACAATAATAGCTCCTGGCCTTGTGTCACATAAATAGCTGTGGAGGCAGGGTTGAATCAAATAGTCACCCATTCTATAACCAGCCACTGTGATGAATGCTGCAAAGCCAAAAGAGAAGGAACCTAACATATCTGGAAGTGACAGAAGGCTCCCCTGAGGGAGCAACGTGAAAGCTAGGATCTGTTTAGTGAGGCGGAACTACCAGATGAAGGGGAAATGGACAGCACACCTGGGAGAGGAAAGAGCCATTAACGAAGGTGCTGAGGCAGCAGGACCAGAGGGAGAGCAGTCAGGGAACTGCAGTAAGGTCAGTGTGCCTGTGAGTGGAGAGCCAGAGTGCAGGTTGAGATGGAGCTGCAGCCATCATGCCTGCCTCACACTCATTTCCTGCACGCAGGGAAATTCCATCAAAACACTTCTCTGTTCTTTTATGTGTCTTTTGAGTTTTCTCCATTAAGCATGCAATACTTTTGTACTGGAAGAACGAGATTGTTTGTAAAAGGTAGCCCCGTGAAATAGCTTCAAAAGACGTGTCACTTTGTTAATTTCTTATGCCTTTGCTTCTTCTTGTACTTCATATCCTACACAGCTCAGTACTTGGTTTAAAATTTTAATTAAATCAGCAAGAGATGGAAAAACACTGGTATAAAAGAACAAACTCACTGTCAAATGTTATCATCCAAATACTTCTTGAGAAGCAATAGTTATGTGTCCTGCCCAAGATGTTATATGCAGTCTGAACTGGTGCTAATAACATTGTAGAATGTGGCTGGGGCTCTCTCTCTCCAATTCTGGTGATTGTGCAAGGAGAGATTTTTTTTTGCTGTTAATTGTCTATGGAATCGTCACAAATCTTTGCCTTTTCAGGTTGAATTTAATTTTGGGTGAGAACTGCAAGTCATTTTGAACAAGGTTTGAAAAAGAAAATAGATGATTGAACTAAAAATTAATAATTATATTGAAAAATAAAATATAACTATAAGGTAATAAAACTAATTTCTTATATGGCTCATAAACCAATGATTAAGAAATTCTTATTTTTTGAGTAATGGCATAACTGGAATAAGGATAGAGCCCCCTCCCTAGGGTGACTATTTTAGGAGATAGCATTCTTATGTAATTATAAATTCTGAAATACATGTTTAAAAATCAATTTACTTCACTTAATAAAACATATTCATTCATTCATTCATTCATTCACTCACTCATACAATCTTGAATGTCTACTCCAAAACCAGCTTTATTCTAGGTGCTTAGAATACATCAATGAATAAAACAGAGAGACCTGCCCTAGAAGAATTTACATTTTAGTGTGGAATTGAGAGATAAAAAAAGTTACAAAGGAAATGAAATTAAATAAGTAAATCATATAGTATGTTAGAAGTGGTAACTACTACAACAAAAAAGAAAGTAGAACAGAATTAGGGTGTTGGAAACCTGGGACTCAGGTGACAGCTGAGGTTAATTAGCTAATAGCAAATAGTTACATTGTGATCACATTATTGCTTTGTCCTCAATATATAAGTTCATATGTTTAAAATGATTCCATCAAAACTCAAACCAGACAATTGACCTACCTAGAAGTAAATAAATATATACTTGTATTAATCTGCTTGAGCTGCCATATCAAAATACCATAGACTGGGTGGTTTAAGCCAGTGGTTGGCAAACTCATTAGTCAACAGAGCCAAATATCAACAGTACAACGATTGAAATTTCTTTTGAGAGCCAAATTTTTAAAACTTAAACTATATAGGTAGGTACATTGTTATTAACTTAATTAGGGTACTCCTAAGCTGGCCTTTGCTAAAAACTCAAGGGGCCAAAGAGCCGCATGTGGCTCGTGAGCCGCAGTTTGCCGACCACTGTTTTAAGCAATGGAAATTTATTTCCCCACAGTTCTGGAGACTCGAAGTCCAAGATCAAGGTACTAGCACATCCAGTTTCTGGTAAGAGCCTCTTCCTGGCTTGCAGATGGTTGGCTTGCTGTGTTCTCACATGGTCTTTCCTCTGTACTTGTGCAGAGAGAGAGAGAGCAAAAACATTCTAGTGTCTCTTCGTCCTCTTATAAGGGCACTAATCCCCTTGGAATAGGGTCCCACCCTTATTACTTTGTTTACCACTAATTACCTCTAATAGCATCACATTGGAGCTTAGGGCTTGATCATATGAATTTTGGTAGGACTCAATTCAGTCCATACAATACTTGAATCATTTGAACACCCTAAAAAGATAACTACCATCAATTAAACAAGCAATTAGGTTGGGAGGTACAAACCCAAGAGTTGCACATTGGACTAATTTCCTAATAATTAATGGACATCATTCTCCTACATTCCTCATAAAACACATACATCCTAATGTTTAATGTGTGTGAAATTTCAGTGTTAAAAAATGATTGACCTTTTAAAAGTTTGGCTTTTTAAGGATAAAAGTCCAATGCACCCCAATTCTTGATTGCTGATCACTACTGAAGTATAATGAAAGAAAGATCTTATGGTTTTACTATAATCTGTTCTATGTGAAGTAATATCTTTGATGTCCAGATAAAAGCACTTTTAAATTCTAACACAAGATAAAAAGACATGTAGAAGATGAAAGTCATGAGGTAATGTAAGAAGAGAGAGAAAAAAATGGGAGAAATATCTTTGAGGTCTCTAACAACTCTTTAGATTTTATTGAATCATGTGACTGAGTGGTTTTAGTCATCATAAAATCCAGGGTAGTAGGATTATATATTTATGGGAAATAATAGAATGTGTAAGTTCCACAAACATAGGAATTATGACTTTGCTTTTCTCTAAAGGCTAGGATAATATTCTACTTTCAGCACATGTATCATAAGTGATAGTGATGGAAGGAGCAAGGATTGCAAATATGAGGATCATTTTAAAGAGAAAACATATCAGAATACAGTTTGGGAATCCTTCTCAGATTCAAACAAGAAAATACTGCATTTCAGAACCTAAAGCATAACAAACATTCAATTACTGGTGTCCTGAAATATATTATCTGAATAGACATGGCCCTAATATTGATTTATTTGAAAAATAATAATAATCTTTGAGAAATTCCATGTTTCAGTATGAAAAATGAATGTTTTAATTGAATAATAAAATATTATATGTAACTCCCTGTGTAGTAAAGAAATAATCAAATTCTTAAGTCAAATAATACATTTTAAAATAAGTTATATTAAAGTGCAACTATCTAATGTGGAGAGAATACAGGAGAAATGTGTCATGTATTTTCTTTACATAAAGTGCATTTGAAAGGATATTTTGGAATAATGCTGACCTGACTCACTACAATTTATTACTATGAATTTGAAATAGATGCTTAACACTGCCAGGCGATCCTACCCTTCTTATATAATAAAGTCACCTTCTCTTAGACAACATTTTTACTCTTCTTTCTTCTCAAAACTCCAGAAACCTTTCCCAGTTGATAGTTTCTCCAAATATTTTCAGAGAAATAAATACACTTAGACATGCTATACTTCATCTTCCCACTACCCAAATCTACTGACCTATGGCCCTGGCTGACTGTCCTCTTATGATGATGGTAGGCAAAGTCCTGTTCCATTTAGGCTCCAGATCCCAACCACTGCTCAAAGCTTGACTCTTACAGTGATGTCTTTTCATCTTATTTCTGGATTTTTTTTTCCTGAATATTTCCCATTTTGCATATAAACATTGATTAATACCACTCATTTCTAATTAAAGGAGCAAAAATTCCTCTTTCAACTCAAGTCATTCTCCTTCTACTCCTCCATTCCCTTCATACCTTAAAGTGTTTCTTCTCACCCTACGCTTTTCTTCACCTCATACTGTCTCAATATAATAAAGTAGGTTTTTATTCTTACAACTAGAGGCCCGGTGCACGAAATTTGTGCAGGGGTGTGTGTCCCTCAGCCCAGCCTGCACCCTCTCCAATCTGGGACCCCTTGAGGGATATCCAACTAACCATTTGGATCGGGCCTAAACGGGCAGTTGGATATCCCTCTCACAATCCAGGGCTGCTGGCTCCCAACTGCTCACCTGCCTGCCTGCCTGATTGTCCCTAACTGCTTCTGCCTGCCAGCCTGATCACCCCTTAACCACTCCCCTGCCAGCCTGATTGATGCCTAACTTCTCCCCTGCTGGCCCGATTGCCCCTAACTGCCCTCCCCTGCTGGCCCATTCACCCCTAACTGCCCTCCCTTGCCAGCCTAAATGCCCTTTACTGCCCTCCCCTGCAGGCCTGGTCACCCCCAACTACCCTCTCCTGCTGCCCTGGTCACCCCTTAACTGCCCTTTCCTGCCATCCTGGTTGCCCCTAACTGTCCTCCCTTGCTGGCCCATTCACCCCTAACTGCCCTTCCTTGCCAGCCTAAATGCCCTTAACTGCCTTTCCCTGCAGGCCTGGTCCCGTCAAACTGCCCTCTCCTGCAGGCCTGGTCCCTCCCAACTGCCTTCCCCTGCAGGCCTGGTCCCCCCCAACTGCCCACCCCTGCAGGCATGGTGTCCCCCAGCTGCCCTCCCCTGCCGGCCATCTTGTGTCCACATGAGGGCAGCCATCATTGACCACATGGGGGTGGCCATCTTGTGTGTTGGAGTGATGGTCAATTTGCATATTACTCTATAATTAGATAGGATGTCACTGAAATGGCTTCTACCAAGGTCAACATCTTGCCAAAGCCAAAGGTGATGATGATAATAATAATAATACCACCTCTATAATGCCTACTGTGTGTCAGACACTATTCTAATTACTTAATCTATATTAACTAATTTAAATTTTACTATCACCTTTATAAGGTAGGTATGATTATAATGCCCATTTTACAAATGAAAGCACTGGAAAGCTAAATAACTTGACAGAGGTCTCACTGTGTATAAATGATACAGCCAGGATTTGAACCTGAAGCAGTCTGGTTTAGGATTTCTCCTCTGAACCACTGCACTGTTCTTTATCAATACCCTACTTCCCATCTCAGCAGCACTTAACATAAACCACTTCATCTCTAGTTCTCCGTGAACCATCAGGTTTTAAATTTTATTTTAATTAACTCATTAGTTTTAATTTCTTGCTTTCTTGATTATTCTCTGTGAGGCTTATTTGCTTGTTCCTTCTTCTCCATCAGCCCTTCAAAGGTTGCAGTTCCCTGGAGCTGTGTTCTCAGCCCTCTTCTTTACTTTGCACCCTGGTCTCTTAGTGTAGAGTCCCATCTCTACACGGCTGACTCTCAAAAGCTATTTTTCCCCATGAGCTCCATCCAGACTTTACAGAGTCAAAAGCCTATGTGACTTCTCTGCTTGATTGCTGTTAGGCATCTCTAACTTCACATTGGCCAGGACAAAACTATTGATTCCTCTCTCTACTCACTCCTGCAAAAATCTCCTTCCCTCAGTCTTTCAAGTCTCACTGATAGAAAGGCCATGGGAAATGCATGACTATATCCAGTGAAAATTAACCAGATTCTCTCTGGAGTGCAACTGGGGATTCCTGGGGTCGGTGTTGGTGCTGAAAGCCTATGGGAGTGTTCTGGTAAGGGGGAGAATGCCCATAATGCAAGAACTGGTTTTCTGTGGCACATGTTCTAGCCAGATACATGCTGCAGATACTTTGAAATATGTGCTTGGACACAGCATCACAGCCGAGAATGATTGGGAATCAAAAGCTGAGAGTAGTTTCTAAGATGTCAGGAACGCTTTAAAGCATTGTTTTGAGTCCTTTGTTTAATCCATACATTTTGAATCAGAGTCTCCCATTTTATAAAGTGACTTTTCCCATTTTATATTTTTTCCATTTTATAAAGACAGTCTGTCAGATAGTATGTGCGTTCCCACACAAATCTGTCAGTTCACTCATCTTCATCCACCACCCCCTCCTATGGTTCCAATTTGAAAACTTTCTGAAGCAGAGAATGCTAGTCACCTGGAGGTAGTCTGGTGAAAACTCAAAAGTAAAAATTCGTCTTAAACCTTCATTTATCTGGAGTCCTAATCTGCACCACAGCAGGTCACTGCTGGGTGGAGAAATGCAGGACTTCTGTGGCCCCTCTGAGGCCACAGGTTGGGTAAACAGGATAGTACTCTTCAATTTGTATGTATAACCCTTAAAATTCTTTTCTCCTTTATGCATTTAGACATCAAAGAATGTCACAGAAAACCCTTATTTGTACACTGCTACTTGGCTTTACCCCAAAAGGTCAGATCTTGTTATAATCCAAATTATTTCTGTAAACTAAAAGTATCATCTTGTTCTGAATGGTAAATTCTGCCTCTCTTGAAGCCCAATGATGTCTTCAGTGAAAAGGCGGACAGACATTTCCCATGCAAAGAGGTGGGTGTCTTTCTTGAAAACCTCAGGATGGATGTCATCTCTTAAAGGAAAACTGTTTTCTCTTCTGAAATATACTTAATGGATCTTCAGTGACATCTAAACTTTGGGTAAACCCTGCAATGAGTCTAAGCTCATAAACTCTGTTTATAATTGTTGGGGGTTTTTCCTAAACTGGTAATTAGAAAAATCAAACATTTTACATATTATATTCTCTTTTCCCAATTTTTTTTTTAAAAAAGAGAAGCTATTTTAGTTTTATTTTTTAATTTGCATACTTAATATATGCACATGGCAGTTAGCTCAAAAGGTACTTAAAGACACAGTGAAGATTCTCTTTCCTATAGTGTATTTTATTACCTAGTTCTCTTTGGAGGGAATCAAGTTTACCAATATCTAGGTATATACAACACTCTACTCTTGACATTTGAGGTTACACTAACATAATAGTTAACATATATCACTAAAAATCTGACTATATTTTATACTTTTAAAAAGTTTAGACACTATAATTATATAAATAATGATATTAATAGAGGACAATAAGTAGACATCATAAAAGAAAATAGTTAACTCTTAATAAGTATTTCTCTCATTCTTTTTATATTTCCATAATGTTTATTTCATCTTACATGTTCTCTGCTAAGTATCTCATTTCATTGATTCTGAAATTAAAATGTTTCTTATAATTGTTGGCATCTTACAATTAGTTGGCAATGCTTTTATTTCTTAATGGCACAATAAATAAATATCTTAGATTGGATAAAGTATAATTTGACTTTTTATTACTTCTTGTGGGAAAAAAGACAAATTAGAATTTTGATAGATAAATAAATGAGGAGGGTTTGCTAGGCTTCTATTTAGACCTCCAAACAAAAATTTAAAATATTAAAAAAAAATTACTCCCAATCTTTAATTATTTTTAGACTTTAGGCTACATTGCGATGTATGTAACTAGCATTTAAAAATATAATATTCTGATTTTCAAATGTCACCTAAAGATGTAGATGAAGAAATACCGTGGAATAATTCCAACACAATACCTAATAAGGTGATTAAGTCAATGTCTTTTTAAAATGCTAGTGTTTGGGCATTTATTCTAGTTACAGACCTACTGATGTTAACTTGAGAACTGCTCTCTGGCATTATTCAGAGCAAAGTTTAGTTATTAGGAAAATGTCTAGCAGCACCTCCTTGTTATGCAAGGCACAGAAATGGTGTCCTCACCTGTATTGACACGTGGAAGGAGATTTTTTCTGTAAGACATTACAAATGGGGTCCAGTTGATAGTGTTCTGCAGTGTGTGTGCTTCTTTCAAAACATTTGTTTTAAAAATGTTTGGCTTGGCACTAAATGAGGCAGAGATGTACAGAAAAGACCAAGGTAAATTAGATGTGCTTCCTCAGAGCTTGGGTCTGTTGGTATAGATAAGCTGTGTGCAAATAGCTAGAAAAAACGAATTAAAGAGGTAAACAGTGCCATAAAAGGTACACCAATAAAAAGAAAGACATGACATCCATCAGAAAAAGATAAGGAAAGCGTCATGAAGGAAGTATTTTTACAAAACTGATAAAAATTAGCACAAGAATTAAATTGGTTATTTTGTCTCAATTATTGGAAAAACTATTTTACTGATTTTTTAATAATCCTCACCCAAGGAGTGAGGATATTTTTTCTCCATTGATTTTTAGAGAGAGTGGAAGGGAGGAGGAAGAGGGAGAGGGAGAAGGAGAGGGAAAGAGAAAGAGAGCTTGACGTGAGAGAGACACATGGATTGGTTGCTTCCTGCTCCTGCCCCAGCCTGGGATTGAACCCGCAACCGAGGTATATGCCCTTGACCGGGAATCGAACCCCGCAATCCTTCTATCCTTGGGCCAATGCTCTAACCATGGAGCCAAACCAGCCAGTAGATTTTTAATGTTCAATTTAGGTAAGCTAGACCCTTTTCCAAGATAATTTTTTTGTGTGTATAGTTTTAAGTAAAAAGTTCTTTTTACATCAAAACTCTTTCTGGGTAATCTCACCTTGTTTTTTCAGAAGTATGACACAAAGTTAAAATGGGTGAAATTGCTTAAGGATTTGAGAGTGTGAGAATGCAAGCAACGTCTGATATTAACTAACTATAAGCTAAGCTGAAAATAGATTTTGGGTTTGGTAGGAAGTAGAGGGTCTCAGAATTGGTTATCCTGTCCGCCACAGCTGTGACAAAACTGTGGGACTCCACTCTTCCCTTTATTTCAAGCCTTTGTTTGTCAGCATGCCCCGCGGAAAGGCAGTTTCCTGGTCACATTTCCCTAGTTTAGCCCAAATCAAAAACTAGCACCTCATTTTCCCCCCTTATTCTTTCTAAAGAAAGAATCACCATCAATAGTTCTTATAAAAGCATGCAAAAATAGACAATAAACATTCCCGTTGGTATTTAAATGATCATTTGAACAAAGACTTATTGGCCATAGGAGATTTATACCTTGTGTATTTTTTTTAAATAAAAAGGAGGCACACATTTAATTTTAGTCAGAACTTTGAACATATAAACAGGTTTTCGGACCTCATTTATTACAGATTTGTAAAGTGTTTCCAAAAGAATCGTTCACCTTAGCACCTGGAATTAATGCTTTTTCCCCCTTCAAAATAATACACTCTCTCACATGGATTTCAGAAACTTACAGAGACATAAATGACAGCAGAAACCTAAAGTCAGGTGCTATTTTGCAATAAATCTCACCATAATGACAGAATAAAAATGTCCTTTTAAATGCGTGGCTTAACTCTAAGACCTTCTGAATTTTGGCTGAACTTAGTTTAGCCTAGCCAGTGACTGTGATCTTGGAAGCAAGCTAGACAGGGGAGAAATCTGTATATATAAAAGCTAAAGCGACCGTTATGACCGCACAACTGGAATGACCGGAATGACTGAATGACTGGCTGGTAGTTATGACACACACTGACCTAGATCTTGCCTCTGGGGCCCTGACAGCCCCGAATCTGGTTCACCTGCACCCTGGACCCAGACAGGAGGGAGGAGAGAGCCTGGTTCCTCGCAGAATTGGCTGTTGGTTAGCTTGCTGCTGGGGCCAACCTCTTTCGGTCCCTCCCTCCGGCAGGCTGGCCACCCCCCGCATCAGCCCCAATTTCCCGCCAGGCCGAGGGACCCCACCCGTGCACGAATTTATGCACCATGTCTCTAGTTTAATCATAAAATTGATATGTTCTATTCCTTATTTATTGGCAGCTACTAGTATCAGGATGTCTGCTTTGCCCAAAGATATAGCTAGTAAAGTCAATGTGTCACTTAGGGTTTTGCTAGTGGTTATAAAAAATAAACTAAAAAATGTCAGTGGCTTAACACAATAGAAGTTGATTTCTCACTCACACAACACCTAGTGTGTATGTTTCTGAGCTTTCCTGGAATCCAGGTTCCTTTCATATTTGGACTGTGTTGTTTGCTGGGGGTCTTGGAATCCTCAGTGTTCGGGCAGAAGGAGAAGGATAAAGGACAGAGAAGAGAAGACACAGCCTTTTTTATTCACTTTGGCTGTTAAGTGACATATATCTCTTGCACTTACATTCTGGTAAGATATGGTCCCATCTAGAATTCAGGGGTTGCTGGCAAATATAACTGGCTAGGCAGCTGCTTTCCAGAAAAACACACGAAGCAAGAGTGGATAAGTTTGCTGGATTCACAGTATCTGTATTATGGGGGTGGTGGTGGTGGTGTGACAGGGTCCTCAAACTTTGTTACAGAGTAAGCTGTTTCTGTCCAGTGCAAGTTAATCCCACATGATTAGAGAAGATTCTGTGGAAAGCCCAGTGGTAATTTGTTTTGAAAAGCTGTGTTGCTTTGGGGAGAATATTTCATGCCCACTAGCTGAGTGTAAGAATTCTAAACCCAGTAAACCTACCTACTCTTTTTTTAAAAAAAAAATTTGCAAATTACTTCTAACAGGAAATGGGAATTTATGCAAAAGTACTTCTGACTTGTTTTGCTTGTCTGCAAACATTTGAAGTGATGAAGTATTGATATAAGGAAATTGTCTTCTGACAAAGGTATTAATTAACCTACAGTAGAATGTCATGACCAAGAACTGCTGGGCTGAGATAAAAGGTAGGTGCATAAGAAAATGCTCCCTCAGGAGGCATTTTTTTTTTTACTTTAAATAATAAAAAAGAAAGAAAGAAAAAGCTCCCTCATTGAAGTCAGTAGATTTGTCTTCTGATCTTGTTTTCTGCTTCTGTGTGACCGTAGGCAAGTTCTCACCATCAACTGTAAAATTAGACTTGAAATTGATGGTCCAGCTCTGACTCTGTACTAAATCCCCCCCCCCCCCAAATCTATAGTTTAAAGACTTTGGAAATTAAAGGGATAGCCTGAAGGGGTAAGAGTAAAGAGAACATAGTAAGCACCCCCCTCGGCAAGCAAAAATGTCCCCATCTTCTGAGAATTTGTATTCAGAATAAAAGATACTTAAAATGTAATTATTCTGATAATGATTTTATAAGTATCTGCCAGTTTGAGGGGGAAGGGCTTTTAGAATTTTATTGGGCCTCTCAGCATTGTAAATTAACTCTAGTTTGTATCATTCTTATATTTCCATTGATATCTGTCTTGCTTTTTTTTGGTTACTCCTCATCCAAGGATATTTTTCTATTGGTTTTTTAGAGCGAATGGAAGGGAGGGGAAGAGACACAGAGAGAAACATAGATGGATTGGTTGCCTCCCCCACGGGCCCAAGCAGGGTCAGGGCCTGCCACCAACGCACAGCCCAACCAGGGCCCTGGGCTGCCACCAAGGTATGTGCCCTTGACCAGAACTGAACCCGGGCCTCTTCATTCCCCAGGGCTGATGCTCTATCCACTGAGCCAAACCAGCTACGGCCTGCCTTGCTTTCGCTCAAAGAGTGTATCCTCCTATATTGGGAAATATAGGTGGTGAAAGATGAAACAGAGGGACCGGAGACCATGGGATACCAGGACACAAGCTTTATTGGAAAGAAGACCCCTGCTGGCTCCCTTCCAGAGGGAAAAAGAGAACGTGCTGGGGGTGAACACACTTTTTGAGGGGAGGAAAGGAGGGGCCGGGGCTTAGGGTACTCAGCACACGCTGATTGGTGGTTTCATGTAAGGTACATGATTAGGGACCTAGGGACTTAGGAATAGGGGGTTTAGGGTATTTGGCAGGTGCTGATTGGTGGTTCAATGTACAGTCCATATAAGGTGTTCAGGAATGTTCCGGCTGCAGGTGGAGTTTACGTCATACTCCGTCCATCAGTTGGGGGAAGGGAGGAACTATCATTCCAGGCTTTTGTTAATATTAAAAAAAAATTGAGAGTCCGGGCAAGGTCAGGGGGTGGAGGTCCATCTTCCGTAACTGCTTCCAGCTGAGAGGGGGCGTTGTTAGGGGCGTCTACCCGAGGTCTCAAGGATTCTGGTGTTAGGTTCTGAATTCAGTGCCAGATAGATCTCTCCCACCTTCTGGTTGGCGAACGCCTGCATTCTGTTCTGCAAGAAACTAGTGAAACAACACATGAGACAGGGGCCAAAGAGCAAAATTAAGAGTATAGATACCAGTGGGCCTAATAGTGGGAGGAGCCATGGAGTGAGTGAGTGAAAAACTGGTAGTGTTTTCCATGCTGGATGAAGGGTGCAGCAGCATGATTTTCCCAAGAGACTGGTTGGTGAAGTCTTGAGAGCGATCCTGTTGAGTCACTTGGGAGGTAAAAGCTGGTCCTGAGGCTGCCACAGCGTCACTTGTCTGGTTTTGCTGCTTTACTGGGGCTGGAGCTGAAAGACAACTGAGACCTAGATGTTATTATTTGGGGGAAGGGAGGATCTATCAGGTGGTTTCGTTTTTTGTTTTCTGTTTGTTTGTTTGCTTGCTTGTTTGTTTGTTTGTTTGTTTGTTTTGGTGTTAGGGGAAACCTAAGTGGTCAAGACTGAATGTGTTGAATGCACATCCCTGAATTCTGGATAATCTGAGAGCAGTTGAGCCTCCTGATGGAAAAATATCATTGACCTTAGTATATGTGCTGATTAATTCAGACTCTTGGTAAATTTATGAATATGCTGAACATGTCCTTATAGGCAACCCTCATGTGCCAGGCATCCACTAATTTTACAATGAAAATAATTGTACTTCTTTTGTGATTCCTTCAAATGCCATGTATTGTTTTAATTTTTTAAAAGTAAAATCAGTCCCATAGTAGATATTGAACAACACTTAGCTACTTATTGTTTCTACCAATTAATATTTTTTCCTGGATTTTCATCCTTTTAAGGCTATGTTAATTGTTTTGGATTTCTTTTAGCCCATGCCAAGGCTCCTTCACAAATATTTATCAGCATTCACTAGATGTGAGGGACCTTCTTACATGTACTGGTGGATTGTACAAAATGGAAAGGTATGTGGACATGGGTGACTTACCAGTTGTTAGCAAGGCCAGCTTTCCTTCATGATAGATGGGATCACTTTTATAAAATTGATTTCATTTCAAGGCTGTTGGGATGCTTATTGGTCTACAAACTTTACAAGCTGCCTCAGTCTTTGAGGTTCCGTTGTAATATCCCATTCCCTTTGCTTTGCTCTTTTAAAATATATCGTTGGCTTGTGTTTGAGCCATAATACATTTAACTTACTATTAATCATTAACACTTTGCTGTGAATTATTTGGTGTGTTTGCTGTGTGCCAGCTAGTGAAGAGTGTCAGTGCCTGAGACCTGGAAGGAGGGAGCTGTCCGGACTGTTAGCAAAGGGTCTTGGTTTCCATCTGGTCCTCCATGTGTGGTCCAGAGTCAGACTGGCTGCGCCCATAACTGTACCTGAAACAAAGAGCACTTGAAGAGAGTGAAACATCCCTCTCCTAAGGGCAGCTCAGGTAAGGCTCAGTCTTTTAAAAATTACTAGGATACTGGAGAAAGTAAAATAAACACCGATATATAGAAATAAAAAGGAATGTAGAGCATGTCTTATTTTTCTGAACTATAGTGCACATTCAGATTGGTTTGTCTGATTCCTTTATCTTGATGTAACCATGTTATTGGAAAGTGAACTGCCAAATTCTCTTTTGGTACAGCCATTCATAGTGCCTCTGAATGGTGAGACTAAATGGACAGAAAATTAATTGAAGCTTTCCTAGCCGTATCCCACCTGAGGAAAATTGCTTTTCAGGCTCCGTACCAGCATATCATTCTTCCTCGCTTAAGAATTATGGATGGTCAATTCTTGGACAAAAGGATATAAATACCTTTAGAATTTGGAGAATTTCCCAAATTAATAGAAGAAAGGGGCACATGGCACCTGCTGAATAGTATAAAATAAAGCTGAGAGCTCAGAAAAGTTAGGGCTACAAACTTCTTAGTTTTACTTAGAGTTTTCTGTACATGATAACCTTTATCTTTTTACCAGATTTATTTCTGTAAAAGTTATACGCTAATTTAAAAATATATATATGTATATATTATTGATTTTTTTTACAGAGAGGAAAGGAGAGGGATAGATAGTTAGAAACATCAGTGAGAGAGAAACATCGATCAGCTGCCTCCTGCACACCTCCTACTGGGGATGTGCCCGCAACCCAGGTACATGCCCTTGATGGGAATTGAACCCGGAACCCTTCAGTCCACAGGCCGACGCTCTATCCACTGAGCCAAACCGGTTAGGGCAATATACGCTAATTCTTATCTTTTTTATTATGACCTATTTAAGAAACTTTTGTGATCAAGTGTTACTATTTATTTATAAATGGTAAATGATATTAATACAGGATTTTTGGGCAGGGTCTCTTTGGACAAAGCTTGAAGTTCTAAAAGTAAATCATTTTAAATACAAAACTATGTACATGAACTCCTAAATTATTGTGTACTCATGTTTCATGCTCTCTCTGAGTTTATTTTTTATCTCCCTCATAATTAATACTCAACTAAATTTAGTATGAATTTATTTTTCTACGTGGTTATATTTGGTACAGTGAGCTCTGAATACAGTATTCTCTATTATGTTTTAGAATACTGTTTTTAGATGGTAAATATTTTGCTTCTGATAGAAGAGTGTCACAAGGATAATTTTATTCTTTGATTATTAGTCTGAAAAACTACATAGCCAGTTTTATGTTTTCTAAAGCGTGCTTTCCACTAGAGTGTTTATTCCCTCTCCTTGCCCTTCAAAATGACTGTTCTGGTCCAGTGAGATGGGGTCAGTACAGACATCCATGATTTGTGCTTTCAAAACAGCACGTGACCTGCTATCCTGGAGGGAACCTCTGAATCGTAGGTTTACTGCCAAACACAGAACTCCCATGAGATCAGCAACTATGTTTCACTCATATTGTAGTCCCAGCACCTAGCACAGGTCCTGGCTCTCAGCGGGTCCTCAGTCACTGCTTGTTGAATTCAAGTGAATAGAGAAATATAAGCAAGTCAATCAGGATTCTCTGATTTTCAAGTGATGGAAAAACCAGCCTGAACAAAATGGGAATTTTATCAGCTCCAGTATTTGAGCTATCCAGGTTTCCAGGGATACACATCAGACTTGTCAGGACCCAAGGGTGTCCTCATTGTCATCAGCACAAGGTGCTTCTCCCGTTTTCTTTCTGCCCTGGATCCTGCTGTCTTCTGTGTTGGCAGGCTCCCGGCATGTGGAGGCAAAGGGGATCCCCCTGTCGCTTTAGATTTATGTTGCCCCAACAGCTAGCCTGCTCAGGAGAACCATCTATGTAGATATCTTTAGCATAAGTCCTGGTCTGACCTTGTGAGTCTCAGTGGCCTTACGTGCCTCATCATCCCTGAACCCATCACTGTTTGCAGGGGAATAGTGTATTCTGGCCAGACCTGGGTCAGGAGCAGCCCACCTGTGGTCAGCTCCACTGAGATCATATGTTCTAAGAATAGGGCATGATGGTTCCCCAGAAAGATGCCTGCAGATGATCACCACCCCCAGGAAATTGTTACAAATAAGGAATGGTAGCAATTGGCAAGAGATCACAAATGCAAAATAGATTTTTTAAAGTTTGAAATTAGATTAATCTCCTTCTAATGAGCTTTATGGTCCTGGTACACTTGGTGTTTTTAGGGACTCAGTAATAGATTTAAGCCTCTGCTTGGGGTTGCTGGGCATCTAAACCTACAAGATATGGTGGGAAAATGTATTCTCCCTTTTTGGGATGGAGAATATTGAAAGCCTACTCATCATATTTATTCTGGATATTGTGCCCATTGTGAACCAAATTATTGTTCTCTTGAAGATGAAACGTGCTGGAGTAAACATCTACTAGCACAAGTTCTGCTTAGTCTGACATGTGTTCCTGCTATTCCTGATGGAAGCTCTTGTAGGGACACTTCCTGGACTTCCCTCTTAGCAGTGTTCCCAGGCGTGATGCTAGTGCCAGAAGCTCCTGCATGTCCCATTCTTCTCAAGAGGTTCTCCTGGAGCGTGAGGACGAGACACTAGGTCTCTTGAGAACTTGGCAAAAGTTCCTAGGGTTCTATTTAAGTGTCCTTTTTGGGTTACAAGTGCTTGCAAGCATTTAATTCCTGTGAAAAGTTTTGAGGGCCCCAGCATTCCCCAGACAAGACAGATAAAAGAGGCCCTAATAATGACCCTAAGTTCCATGAGAAAATCCATTTTTGAGTTAACACTACGCTGCATTGTCCTTACCAGGTACTGTCTTAGGTTTATGAGGTCAGGCCAAGTAGAAGCTGAAACTTCTGTAGAGTCATATCAAAAACTCTTTGAACCACAACAGCATACCTTCCTCTTTCTCCCCTTGGTTTGTAAATACAAGATGCACTTTCAAGTTGTCTGGGCCCCCTATTACTCCTGAGATAATACTTCCTGGTGACTTGTGTATTTGCAAATGTCTGCAGAAATCACACTAATTAAGAATATTGGAAAGTAAGGTTCTGCTGTAGCAGAATATAATACAATTTCAATCAGTACTCCAATACACTTGTTTTCATTATATCAAGATGCTGAGTAAATCAGTATGCTACTTTTATTTTGTTATGAATATTTTTATTTATTTAAAAATGATTAATTGACTTTTAAAGAATTTCATATCACTTATTACATGAAAATAAAACTTTTACTAACTGGTGGAATATATAGTTATGATAAAATAATATTGTTTCATTTATTTTATCAAAAATTAATTTTGTTAATATGTCCACATGAATGTAGTAATATACTGAGCCCTGGCTGGGTACCTTAGCTGGTGAGAGCATCCTCCTGATAGGCCAAGGTTGCGGGTTCCATACCCAGTCAGGAACAGACAAGAATCAACCAATGAATGCATAAATAAGTGGAAAACAATTGATGTTTCTCTCTGTCTCTTTCTCCATCCCTTTTATTCTCCCTCCCTTTCATTCTCCCTCACTCTCTTCCTTCCTCTCTCTCTAAAAAAAAATAATAATGAAATCAATAAAGTAGCAATACATTGAAAATTAATTCAAATGCTATGCAAGAACCTTCTATTTTAAACAGACCCTTTTAAATAAAAATTTAAATGGTAAGTGTTAAGTCCACACCAACAGGAGCCAGGCCAAGAGATGTTGTGAGAGTTTGAGAAATTTTATTACATTCTCTCACAGTGGGCTAAGACCAGTGTTTCATTGTCAGCACCGAGGGAGTGTTTATGTTCTAGTATATAGGGCCTGGGTCAGGTTGCACCAGCCAGCTGGGGTTGCTGCCTGAACAACAGGACGTCCTTGGAAGATAGCAGGATATCTGGTGGGCACACAACTCAGTCAGGGAGAGGAGAGTGCCTGAGTCAGTTGGGGAGTGTATCCTATCTTCTGCAGGTGCGGGCCATTTGCTTCAAGCTATGGGGAAAGAAACGTATAACAATATATTTCAGAAAACATGTCCAAACAGGAGAGTCAGGGATAGTACATCCTCACTGTAAGTCTTCATATTATCATTTGAATTCATGCATGAATGCATGGGTTCATCAAGATTCACATGAGGATATGATTGTTAAGTATGTAGTGCTGGGTATACCTTTTAAGAAATAAGGGATTCTAACATTCCTTAATAATAAGAAGAATTAATAATAATTATTATTGTTGTTATTAGTTTGTCTCCTAGATTTCCTAGCTGGTTACTTGATCCTCCACAAAATTTCATCTTAATATTTAGCATGATATTCTTTTTTTGTTTGTTTGTGGACGATCTGGTTCATTACTATCACTTTTGTGCTATTTTTGCAGTTATCGGGTTCAAAACAGTTCACCAGAACAAAATAAATGGCCATAGTAGACCAAAGAAAACACATGGCAGAAATACTGATCATATATTTTACTTTCTTTTAATTTCTTAATTTACTTATAATATTTTAATTATTTCTTCTTTGGTTAGTTTTTTTATTGTATTGATTTTTAAAAAATTATCACATTTATATATTTGTTATATATATCACAGGTGTATATATATACATGTATATATACACATATATATGGACATATATAGATCACATATATATGAAGATATATATATATCACAGATATATATAGATATATGAACACACATATATATGTATATATCTCACATCAAATAATAAAAATAATAATAGCTAACATGTACTAAGGACTTTCTATGGGATATCAACCTCAACTTCAGTGATAGAACATGGGGGTTAAGAGTGAAGATTCTGGATCTGGACTGGCTGGGTTTGAATCTCAGTCCTACAGTTTACTAACTGGACAAGAGCTTCTAAAATAGCTCCCATCAATGAGAATATCTCAAGTAGAATTACACAGAATATATACAGCATATTGGAATGGATTGTTACAGGTCTAATTTTAGGAAACATTTTAGTGCCACTTGAAGTAGCTTTCATTGGAGCACATGAATATGTAAAAATAATTTTTCCATAATAGATAATGGTAAAGGAGAAGCTTAGGGATTTCAGTTACTCAAAAGAACATTATTTTATATTAATCTTATTTATAGTCTTGCCTATTTAAGGGTGCAGTTGATGAGAGACAGTTTAAAAAAGCAAGAAAGGGTCACTAGATGTTAGAAAAGATGGCTTAACTTTTCTAACCTAGTCAGAAGTTTGATAACTTCTGAGAATTTTTCTTATAAGAAAACCCATGGCATCTATTCTGTAGTGTATACTTGTTCTCACAGTATATTTTGGTGTAGCAGATAAATTTAAAACAGCTAACATGATAAAAGGGCATATTGTGCTGTTAATGGACACAAACTGAACACAGGTGTGAAACTTGAAAATATGGATCCACAGGTGAGGGTCCCTGGTGAAAGGGTCCCTGTGAGCCACCAGCTGTGGGGTGCTGATGCCTGGAGATTGGAGAGGCGGCCGGTGGTTGCTCTTGCTAAACTGAATATAATAATCCATATAATAACAAAAGTTATTCTAAGTTTTTCATGTTGGATTTTGCTTCTTAAAAGTTTTCACTGGAATTTTTAATTTCCCAAACATTTCAGTTTTATGGGATAAATTAAAACATGGCTCTTAATGTATGAGCTGACATTCAACACATTTCAAACGTATGAAAATCAGAGCCACAGGGTTCAAAATAATCAAGTCGGAATTTTGAAAAATTGTGTGGTTGGTTAACTGAGTTTAGAGAGCTATTGTAAGTTTGGGTTCCTTTAACAATAGAGCAAATTGCTAACTTTCACTTCTGAAACTTGAGGATGGGGTAAATCTAAGTATGCAATCTTTGTAATTTAATTCTATTTGGCCCAGGTTATATAATATTATATAATAATAATATTTCTTTTATAAATGGTGTCTAAGGCATTCATGTTGGCAATCTCAAGCAGTAGATGCAGAAATAGAAGTGGCACTCTGATATGACAGAGGGTGTGGCATGTAGAGACATTGAAGATCACAGGAATGGACAGTGACTGGGGTCATATTTCACTCAGTCTATCACTTAAATCTTAATGTTTAAAGCTTTGTCCTTAGCATCTCTGCAGCCCCCATTTCCCAGAAATAGCACTTCCAATCCATGACACTCATGGAACTTGATCCATTTTCTTATAACAACTGTGCATATTGAATCGTGGCCATTTTCTTCCAAGGCCATCTTATCTACCAGCCTGGCCTCTGTCTGAGAGCAGGACCTAGGTCTTGTTGGAGAAGTGCTGATCTATACAGAAGGCACTCAGAACTTGAAGAAGGAAGTTGAATAAATGAAATGGTCTCACCCCTACTTAAATAGCAAGTGTATATTTTGATTGTCTTCTAAGACTGCTGCATACATCAATGCCAAATAAAATGTAGCAATGGCTCCTCATTGCCTTTGGAATACTTTTAAATCCAAAGAAATATGTGCTTATGACCACAAAACAAAAACCCCCCAATAATAATAGACAGCCTTTATTGAGTAAATGTTATATGCTGGCACTATGCTAGTACTTCACATAGAATATCTCATGTCCAAGTACTATTCATATCCTATTCTGCTGATGAGGAAATGAACATTTAGCTGAAGTAATTTGCTCAGGTCCACATAGCTGATAATAGAGCAACCACTAACAGTTATTTATATTCCCTTCCCCTACTCCAGTCCCATTTTTCTGGGCAGTTTTGTTTATGGCCTTCTATACCTTTCTCTATGTTTGTATAGTACACACACACATACACACACACACACACACACACACACACACACACCACAACTTCAGCTAGTTACTGTTGCTAATTGTTTTTAACACTTAGTAAATGAGTTACCTCCTCATGGAGCTTCCTCTAATCTGGGTACTGATCTCTCACATCATACCAAACATACCACTGTCTCCCATTGCCACCATACCTTGTGCAAATATAATCTAATTGTTTATCTATTCTGCTATCCTAGAAGCTCCTTGATGAGAGATACCATGTCTGTTCTCTCTGTATCTTCGTACTTAACACGCCATGGGCATATTAGATTATTCAACAACGTATTTATCCAAATGGTGATATGTGCCTTCTAAATATCTGGTTCTGTAGCAGTCACTAAGGACGTAGTGTACCAGCTAGTTTTTGCTGCATAATAAACCACCCCTAAACTTTGTGGCTAGAACAACAGCTATTTATTTAAATCTTAATTCTGCAAGTTGGCATTTCGGCTGGGCTGAGCTGGCTTTTCTTCTGGTCTGGGCTTGGCTCACTCATGCATCTGCAGTTAGCTGTAGGGTCAGCTGAGGCTGGCTAGACTAGAGTGGCCTCCACTTTTTGTGTCTTACCCCCCAGACAGCTAGCCTGGGCTTGTTTACATCAGCAAGTTTGTAAAAGCATGAAAGGCCTCTTGAGGCCTGTGTTTGTGATACCGAATTTTTGGACTGGAACCCGGATTCTTTGTTCGCCAGAATCGAAGAATGAATCCACAGACAGAAAGTGGTATAGCAAAGGTGGAGATTTATTGAAGAACATGTACAGATTCCCACGTGGGGAGAGGGAAGAGTCCCACAGAATGGACTCCCACGTAGGGAGGAGGGAAAGGTCCCACTGAGTTCCTTTCCCTATGGCTTATAAAGGCTGCAGATCCTGGTGCCTTGATATCCCCTCTGATTGGTCACTATTCCCTTAGACTGGTTACTATAGTAACTTCTGGGCTCAAAGGTCAAACCTCACATGGGACATGTGAGGTTCTCCCCCCTCCTTCCTTATTGTTTTCCTATTTCCTTTGGGCTTTCTTCTTCTCCTTCTGAATGAAGGGCTTCCTTCTCTTTATTTTGTAAGTAATGATCTTTTTTGGCTACTTCCAGTTCCCTTGTCTTATGGAAATGTAACTGCACCTGGCTTCCTTGTGTTATGGAGATGCACCTTCTCCCAGTCTGTTAGCCCTGTGTTTTTCCATGGACCCCAATTCTAAAAATCCCTAAGCCTGCCTATATTACCCTAAAATTCCTGCTTCACTTGGAACTAGCAGAGCATTAATTATGATGCATCCTGTCATTCAAAGTAAGTCACAGGCTAGCTTTCATTTAAGAAGAAGGAAAAATTCCACCTCTTTACAGGAGTAGCTGCAAAGTCACATTGCCTAATATGTGAATGCAAGGAGGAATAAAAGATTGTCAAATGTGTTAACAATTGACCACATGCGGTGAAAAGAAACACACACATGGTAATTCTTGGCCTAAGAGAGCATTTATTTGATCTAGTGGATGAAATACTATATTATTTGTAAGGTAAAAAAAATAAATATGCTCTTATGTACTACCTAAAATTAGAAGCCATTAAAGGCATTTATTTAATCTCTGATGTGGGTTCCTTAGATGAGCTAACTCTTTGCATGTTTGTGTGTAATTCAGGTTCTCTGTGTCCATCCTCTGCATTGCACATCTGCCAGCAGAAGGCATTCCCCACTGGAGGCCTGGGAACTGCAGGGATAGTGGGATCACCTTCTGACAGCTTAGATCTGACTCTAAGTTATTTCTCTCCGCCAGGTGGACTTAGGGCTCTATCAACCCTGCCCTAGGCACACACTCAGCCCACCACACACAGTCTGGACCAAGCTGGTGGATGGACTGGGGTCTTGGTGGAGGGGACAGTGAATCACTCACTTCCGTGGTTCTGCCTCAGAACCCCCATTAGGATTGTTGTACTGACCATAAAACATACTAAGGAGAAATGGTAAGAGCAGAGGCTCTATACTGCGATGTGCATTGCTCTTCATACAATTGAACCAAAAGAAATTAAGATATTTTCTCCTCTCTGTATGCTATTTTGTCTCTTGACAGACAAAATACCTATTTTGAAATAAGAGGATTTTTGTTTCAGTATATAGATCTTTTTAATATAAATTTATCAGGTGTGGACTTTTTGTTTATATTTTAATTTTTAAAACTTTCGTATTTATTATTCCTTCTGTTTTTTGACATTTATCTTTTTTGGTATTCTCAGAGCTTCCTGAGTCTGTGGTTTGCTGTCTGATATTAACTTGTGGAAATTCTCAGTCAGGACTGCTTCAAGTATTTCTTCTATTCTCTTTTCTCTTCTCCTTTTGGTATTCTAATTATACCACCAGGTTACCCTTTTTGTAGTTGTCCCACAGTCCTTGGATATTCTGTTCTGAATCATTTTGTTTGTTTGTTTTTCAGTCTTTTTTTCTCTCTTTGTTTTTCAGTTTTGGAAGTTTTTACTAACATAGCCTCAAGCTCAGAGATCTTTCTTCAGCCATGTCTTGTCTAGTAATGAGCCCATCAAAGGCATTCTTTATTTCTGTTATGGTGTTTGTTTTGTTTTTTATCTCTGGCATTTCTTTTTTATTCTTTTTTTTTAGAATTTCTGTCTCTCTGCTTACATTACTCATCTTTTTTTGTAGGTTATCTACTTTTTCCATTAAATCCCATAGCATATTAAATTTCTGTTCTGAGAATTTCAACATCCCTTCCATGCCTGAATCTGATTCTGATACTTGCTCTGTCTCTATAGACTGTGATGTTTGCCTCGTAGTACGCCTTTTACATTTTGTTGAAAGGTGGACATGATGTGTGGAGTAAAAGAATCTCCAATAAATAAGCCTTTCGTAAGTGGTGGTGAGGTGTGACTGGAAGTGTTCTACAATCCTATCTTTCAGGTTCAGTCTTTTTTAATATATTTTTTTAAAAAAATATATTTTATTGACTTCAGAGAGGAAGGGAGAGGGAGCGAGAGATAGAAACATCAATGATGAGACAGAATCATTGATCTGCTGCCTCCTGCACACCCCCTACTGGGGATCAAGGTTGCAACCTGGCATGTGCCCTTGCACATCCGGAATCTAACCTGGGACCCTTCAGTCCACAGGCCGATGCTTTATCCACTGAGCCAAACCGTGTAGGACTTGGTTCAGTCTTTTAGGGAGCCCATGCCCCTGGGCTATGAACTTCCCTAGTGCTTCTCAGTTTTCTCCCCACACCCCCCTTAAATGGACAGGATGGCTAGAGTGGCTGGACCTGGGTATTTCCCTTCCTCTAGGTCAGTCAGACAGGCTCTGATGAACTGGTTTCCCTTGAGGACAGGCCTCATTAAGAACAGAATGTTCCTGTTTATTTCAAAGTAGTAGCTTTCCGCCCCCCTTTCCCCGCCCCCTGCTGGAAGCACAGGGGATTTCACAAAAGCCTTCCCCCAACCCTCATGACTAGGCCAGTGGAGTTCAGTTCACACCAGGCCTCAAGCCCCTTGTCAGTCACAGGTTTTCCTATCCCTGCACTGGTTCCTGCAGAGGTTCCTGCTGGTGGGTGTTTGCTCCAGTAGATTCTCTGGATCCGCCTATCTCTCCAATTTTTGAGGCATTGCTTTGCCGTGTGATTCCACTTCTCTGTCATATGAAAAGAGTTGCTTTAGATTGTTCAGCTTTTTACTTGTTGGGATGGTGTGATAACTTCCAAGCTTCTTACATGCTGGACTGGAAACCAGATAATCCCCCTTCTGTGTTTACCAGCTGGAATACTTTGCAAAGAAGAGCTGCCTTCTACCTCCCTGTTCTCTCTCTCAAATACCTCTGTGAACTTATAGTTTGGGCTTCTTTTATTCTTATGGCATAAGCTGTTGTTTTTTTATTGCATTGTTGTTTTCTGGCATCAAATGTCCCAAATTCACCTTGTGCTTTCCCTGCCTCAGACCTGGAGTCAGTCATTTATTTAGGAATCTGGTTCCTTTTGGTGGAAATATTTGGAATAAATGTTTGCTCTATATGGCTGCATGCTCTATTTGATAAGCTGTTTGATTGTTTCTACCCATATTCAATTTTAGTTCCTGCTCGATTTCATTCCTTGTTTGGGTGTGTCTTGCTTTTACCCCTAATGAATTGACTTGATGTTCTGAACTGATTTGATAATTTTATTTCCGATATATGTGGCGATAAAATGGAAACATCACTAGTTGGTCGGGGTGTTATGATCTGCCAAGTAAGTTGGCAGTGAAAATCTTGGGGGACAGAGCACTCAAAAGTAGTGCTGGAATGATGAGGTTTTTCATGAAAGAATGAGATCAAGTCCTTAGGACCCAAGGCCACAAAAAACCTGTTTCATGAATGATTGATTTAGTCTCAAATAGTTTGGAAAGATAAGTACAAAAAGTAAATGTCCACTATTTAAAAAAGTAAACCTTCCACTGACCTATAAAATAGGATCTTAAATGAATAACAACAAAAACATCATAAATTATTTAGGTAGATAAAAAAAGTCAGAAATCTCAGATGCCAGTCACTATACTGTGAAGCTAACTGTGTCTCTGGGCTCCTTAGCAGTGAACTAAAAAATGGGTACAGCTTTGATAATGTATTTTTTACTGTGTGATGAAAGGACCTTTACCTATAAAATTTTGCTACTTGGTAAATAGAACCACTAAGCACCCAATTGCTTAGATTAAAAACCTAAGAATCATATTTAATCCCTTCTTTTTCTTTATACTCTGATCTATTCTTTTTTTTCCTATGCTGTACTTTACTTTTTTATTTTTTTTCTCCATTTTTTTAATTAAGGTATTATATGTGTACATATCTTACCATTGCCGCCCCCCCTACTCTCATACATGCCCTCACCCCCCCCCAGAGTTTTGTGTCCATTGGTTATGCTTATATGTATGCATACAAGTCCTTTGTTTGATCTCTTATCTCCCCCACCTCTCCCTAACCTTCCTGCTGTAATTTGACAGTCTGTTTGATGCTTTACTGTCTCTGTATCTATCTTTTTGTTCAACAGTTTATAATTTTATTTATTATCCATAAATGAGTGAGATCATATGGTATTTTTCTTTCATGGACTGGCTTATTTCACTTAGCATAATGTTCTCCAATTCCATCCAGGTTGCTGCAAATGGTAAGAATTCCTTCTTTTTTATGGCAGCATAGTATTCCATTGTGTAGATTAGCAATTCATATCACCTTTATCCAGAATACATCCTGAATCTTCTCATGGTCATCTGAGCCGACTGGATTTCTACAACACCCTCCAATAGGTGCACCCATGCTACTCTTTTGTTTCCCGTGATCTAACCTGCATACAACAGAAGGAGCGTTCTATCTAAAAGAGATCATGTGACTCCTATAATAGAAATCCCCCAAATGGAGTCCAAATTTATTTTCATTGTTTCTAAAACCCTTCACTATTAGGCCCTCAACCAGCTCTTCAACATCCTCCCCTTTAAAAGCAATGTTTTTATTATATTTTATTATATAGATTTTCTCCCCCTACCAAAAATATCTCTCAAGAAGTCACAATCTCCACAATGCAAATATGAATACTCTTGTGTGGCACAGATGGAACACTGGTGTGTGCTTTTCCCATTTTATTTTGCCAAAGATGTGCCACTTTTAAATGAGTCTCCGCCCACAATATCAGCGTGTGATAAAGATCACATTTCTTTACGGACTTTAAATCTGCTTGGTTCTAACTCTGAGTCCCCATGTGGAATGTCTAAGGTTCCACTTTTGTAATATACCAGCCTTCCCCTTGGAGGTCTTGTCACCCCTCAGGGCAAGGGACCCACGGAACTCTCTTCACTGCCCACTGTGCCTTCCTTTATTTCAAATCCACTGTCATCCCCCTCCCCCAATGTGGTATATCAATTCATTGCTTTAATGAGTTTGAATGGGGCAGAAGTCAAATAGAGTCATTAACTTCAGGCTGCTTCCGCCTTTAGCCTTGCTTAACTCCAGCATGATATACACAGAGCAGGGACTTCTATTGAATTTCTTGTTCTTGACACAAATATAAGAGACAGGAAAGAGCAGAGTAACCTAGAGTTAGGGATCCTGAAGTCAACTTGAAAATGAGAGATCGGAACACCTTCTTTTCCCCAGGGAAGCAGTGTGATGTAGTTATTTTCACAATTCCCCGAGTTCTCACTGTCTACAAATAAACTGACCCCTGTTCATTTTGACCTTGCTACTCTGTCATTCACTTGTGATCTTTTCCTTCTAACTTTGTTGTTCTTTGCTATTATAGTGCTCGGAAGATGTTCATTAAAACAAACAACACACATTCACACACATGCACACACACACACACACACACACACACGCACACGCACAATCTCTGTATGCTAAGCACCTTAACCTCTTTGAAGGAAATGAGTTTTATAAAAATCTAATATAAATAATAAAAGAGAAAGTAGTCTGCCTTGGGAAGAAATAATTACTAAGAAGCAAAACTGAAAAGAATATGCAAATACCAAAAATTTGTTGCAGTGGAAATTTGGGAGTAGTTGTGTGTTACACAGGGAATAAAGAAATATTTAGAAAAAATATATAGTATATATTTAGGAAAAATATATAGTATATAACAAAAAGTGTGAAATTCTCAGAAATGGTAATAGCAAATATACTTGAAAACCGAGAAATGCTTACAATGTTATCTATACTAATAATAGAGGAATATGCAAATTGTCCAGGACACCATCATGTAACGACTGTTCAGCAGACTGTGCGCACAGCAGGCTCAGGTGGGCAAGGACTTGTGGCAGCAGGGACGGGGGCTGGCCCTGGACAAGCGGCAATGGGAACAGGGGCGGGGGAGTCGGGCCCGGCGAAGGGCGGCCTATACTTCCCACATGGCAGCAGCGGCGGCTGTGAGAGCTCCTGATGGCCCGCAGGCGCTGCTTCAGCTCGGCCCGCAGGCTCCGCTTGGCACCACTCACAGCCGCTGCCACGTGCTGTGGTATAAAACACCTTGTGTAAGTTAACAGAAGCGCAGGCACCACCTCCATGCCACCCCCCACTTCCGTCAGTCCCACCCGCCCTGAGGCGCTCTCCCTGAGCTGTTTCCTGTGAGGCCTGTGGGAAGATCCCTCCCTCGGAGCACGCCTGGCTCTGGAGGAGGCGGGCAGCACTGCAGGCCTCGGCAGACAGCCCGGCCCACTGCGCACCGAGGGCCTGGGAGGACCCCAGTGACAGAGGTAGCACAGGGCCCGGTGACGAGGCGGTTGTGGCGGCGGCCCCTGTGACTGACGGCACGCTGGTTGTTTACGTAGCCCTCTCAGCTGGCTGCTCTTGCTCTCGCCCTCGCCCTCACGGCTTGCTGATCCCAGTCCAGCCTCCTGGCCCAGAAGGTGTGCAATTGCAGCGACAGACACCGTGGTGGCCAGATTGATATCCTCCTGGCCGCGCCGTGTGGGATTGCGGAACTGTGCAGGCACAGGCCTCCAGTGCACGCATCTTCTCCCCCCCCCCCCCACTCACATGTGAACATCCCCCAGTGCACTGTCACCCACGCACAACAGTCCCAGACCACGGCGCGCTTGTTCCCCCCACCCCTCTGCCCCTCCACCACAATTCCATTAACCCGCATGCCTACGTCCCCCACATAATATGCGCACGTCCCCTCTGGCATGCTCATGTCCTTTGGAGCATGTCTGGGTACTCAGGGTGGGCGCCTGTGAGATGACAGTGAGAGGGCGGAGTGGTGATGCCCTGTTCCCGCAGCAATGAGATCGCCTCCGTGGGGCTAATGCAGGTGCTGAGGTGGGAGCAGGTGCGGACAGACACACCTGGTGGGCCCAGGGCGGCCCTCGCTGAGGTGACTTCGATTAGTGTTCCAGATCAGGAACCCAGAGGAGGCGAGGAGGTCTGTCCTCTCAGTGAAACGGTGGGAGAGTCGGGGCGACTGCAGAGGAGGAATGTGCACTGGGGGTGCCAGCGCCAATGAGTGAAGGCCACCCGGACTGCCTCACTCACTCAGGGCCTAGCGCACTCCTGCCGGGCAGCGGCTGACAGGACATGCTTTTTGAGTTAATGATAGAAAACATTGATTCTCCCGCTGCCCACGAAGGTGGAAAGCAGAGCGGGGACACATGTGGGGAGTGAGCGAGGTTCCCTGTCTGGGGGTTCCAAACCCGCCGTTGGTCCCTTTCACTGCTGATTAGAGATATACAGGGTGTCCCCCCAAAATGTATACACACTTTGGATACCTACTAATTCCAATGGGTTTAAGTATGAAAAAAAAAAAGAAACAACAATGGAGCTGTCGTCTGTTAAAAGTGAGGGCACAAACTGGCAGTCAGACATCTCCTGAGGGGTCCCGAATTGGAGAGGATGCAGGCCGGGCTGAGGGACCCCCCACTCCATGTACAAATTTCGTGCACTGGGCCTCTAGTGCTTTTATATAATCAAGCAGAACTATGTTTGTATTTACAGTTCAGTATTTATCCAAGTCAAATTATTAAGGTTTAGGCAAAACAGTATAACATCTCTTGATGAAGAAATGTGTGGTGATTTTTCCCACCATATTTTCTTAGTCATAATGTGTTTTCATCAAGGATATCTCTCAATCTATTAGTACAAATTACTTTAACATTGGCAAGTGAATTAATTTTTTAAATGTTTTTCTTAGATTCATTAAAGGGAAATTAGCAGTATTGTTAATTTGGTAATCAGTTTCACAGAATTTACATGTTATGAGTCAAGACTCCATTAAAGATCCTAATAAAGTTCCAGGAACAAAATATTTTGATAACTGATTTATTAAGTAAAATTTTAATGCTATTTTAATGCTAAGAAATCACTTATGGCCTCAAGGTGAATACAGTCTAGTGGCAGAAATCCAAGTGGAAAAATAATAAGAAAGGCTTGGGACATGACTTGATCAACTTTATATTCTAGAAAAGAAATGGGGGATAAGAAGAGATAGAAGAGAGCAGGTAAGGGAAGCATGAAGAAGGTACTTAGTTATACATTGTATATAATGTGCTACCCCAAAGCTTACGATAGCATAAATCATTTATTTTGTTCATCAATATGCAATTTTGGTAGGGCTTGGCAAAGGCAAATTATCTCTGCTCCATGAAACATCATTCAATTGTGATCTAGAGGATCCACTTTCAAGGCTTATCAAACACCTGGGAAGTTGCTGCTGGTCTTTGGCCAGGAGCTCAGCTTGGGCTTCCTTGTGGTATAGTAACTGGATGCTAAGAGCAAGCCCTCAAGAGAACCAGATAGACACTGTGCCAGCTTTTATGAGAAACTCTCAGAAGTCGTATAGCATCACTTCTGCCATAGTCACAATCCTGTCCATGTTAAGGGGAAGGAACCTCTTATCCCCTCTTGATGGGTGAGGAGTGTCAAAGTCACAGAGTGAGAAGATCGTGTGTAATGGGAGAGATTTGTGTGTGGCTTTCTTTGGAAGATGCAATCTCCCATAATCTATCATGCAGCTAAACCTCACATCCACCTCACATGCAAAATATACTCACCTTCTTTCCCAAGACCCTCAAATGTGAATATCTGCTTGAAGTCCAGTATTTTATCATCTCGGGTCCAGGGCAAGATGAGGCTCCTTCAGTGCAGCTCCTAAATTGAGGAATTGTGACCGAAAGAGAAAAGTTATCTGTCCCCCTAACCCCCACAACCAACTTCCCCTCCCCCCATCTTTATTAAGGTATAATTGGCAAATAGAAATTATATATATTTATACTATACAATGTGCTATTTTGATATATGTATACATTGTAAAATGAATACCACAATCAAACTAATTAACATACACATCATCTCAGTTATAATTTTTTGTATGTGATGAGAACATTTAAGATTTAAAATCTTGGCAAATTTTAAGTACGACATAGTATTATGAACTATAGTCATCAGGTGCATATTAGATCTCCACGTCTTATTTCTCCTGCGTAAACAAAATTTTGTACATTTAACTAACATCTCCCTATTTCCCTAAACCCCCACAATACCCAACATTCAATGTCTGGATAGGCATAGGTAAACTGCTGTAGATCCACTCATTTAAAAGGACTGGGAAAGCAGAAGACAGACAGCAATCAATGACCCATCGCAATCCTGAAATCCAGCCAGGCTCATCCTGCCAGTTTCCTTGTTAATGTGTGGTGTTACTGTTGGGAATTGTCACTTCTAGCTCTTGGTTCCACTCCGTAGGCTCTTGGTTTTGCCCTCTGAGTCAGCCCTTATCTTTCATTAAACAACAAAAACAAAAACAAAACAAAACTGCATTTGCAACTATATAACATTCTTGGCCTATCTGCTAAATTCTTAGAGTGTCCATAATGTCCAAAGTCCACTTTTTTTTTGGTACAGGTCTTATCTCTTTTAGTACAAATTAGTGGTTTCTATTCCAGGACAATTCTCTTAAATACTTTGTGGGCTAAGTTGAGAATTCTGAGAAGTATAAGGCTAGGAAGAAGTATTACTGGGGGAGTAAGCTATGTTTTGCTGACCAGTCTATATAAAAATGTGTTGAGCAAAATGGTTGGACTGTTTTGGAGAACAGAGGCCTGAGAGAAAGAGAGGATTGTAGGTATGGTCCCTTTTTGTTCAATGCCAACTTATGTACTGGTTTGGTAGCATTCTCTCAGATGGCGGTTTCCTGAAGGAGTTTATGGACTAAGTCAAAAAGCAGAGACTGTAGGGGAACAAAAGAGATCCAGGACTTAATGAGACTTTCTGAATTCAGGATGCAGTTACCTTTCTAGGCCCTGGATGAAAGGGTCTAAATTGGTTTAAGTGGAACAGGAACCAATGAAAGCATTTTCTCACCATTTAAGTAGAAAAGTTTTCTTCACATTTACAATATGAGTCAGGTGTTCTTTTTACCAAATCAATTCCAAAGCATTATTCTCAATAAAAGTCAGCAATTTATGGATCTGAAAGTTCCTTTTTAAGTTTAACAAAAAGTTTGGCTCAAAGTAGGCGGTAGCCACATCGATTTTTTTAAAGTTCAATGTACTTTTATTCTGAAATTAAACTTTCTCAGTTTTCTAAGACAAAATGACCTTTTTATTAAACTCTGGAATATTTGCTTCACCCTAGATGTCTCAAAAGTTTTCCAGTCTTTACCTCCCAGGATTTATAAATGCAGAAATAAAAAGTATTCCTTTCATTTCCTCTGTGGTAGTGAAGAAAAAAAAAATAGAGGCTTAAATTTGACTCCCTCCTTGGATATATCTTCTAAGGGCTGTAGAATTTTATGGTTATTACTTGCTCTGTACTTCTCAAATACAGAAGAATTCCAGTTTCTCTAATTGGTATATAAAATAAAGAGAAACTATTTGACCCAAAAGATTTCTTTCCTTTTGTTTCTATCTGTCCTCCTGAAAAATTGTACTTACAGTAGTACTGAAGTTAAAATTGAAAAATTTGAGTCTTCATCAGTTCTTCTATGGGAGCATTGTGAGGGTAGCACAGATGAGGAGCAAGGACTCTGAAGTCAGACTGCCTAAGTTTGAATCCTGGCTCTGCCTCCTGCTAGTTGTATAATTGTAGGCAGGTTAATTAACTTCTCTTTGCCTCAGTTTCATTATCAGAATAGGAATATTTTAATGCCCATTTCATATTATAAGGAAGAAATTAGTTAATATTTATAATGTATTTAAAACAATGCCTGGCATATAATAAGTGCATGATGCATGTTTAATGTGTTGGGTTTTTTTAAGTGAAATAAAATGTACAGAAACAGTGTGGTGTTTGATGTGCAGGCTATCATATCAACTCATTAATGGCCACATTAATCTCCTTAACCCTTAGTTTCCTCCTTTTTAAAATAGAATAATTGCCAAAAGTAATACCTGCTTCGCAGAGTTTCTGAGGATTACATGGGATGGTCTATGGCAAGCACATAGCACAGTGTTTGCTTCCTAAGGCTAATTATTACAAATATATTTCGTGAGCTTTCTGTTCCTGTTCATTGGGTTTCATCTTTAACTAGAGGCCTGGTGCACAGATTCGTGCACCGGTGGGGTCCCTCAGCCTGGCCTGCATCCTCTCGCAATCTGGGACCCCTTGGGGGATGTTGGAGAGCCGGTTTTGGCCCGATCCCTGCAGGCCCGATCCAGATAGGAGGGAGCCTGATCCCTGCAGGCCCGATCCAGACAGGAGGGAGCCTGATCCTGTGCGTGGAGTGTCTGTCCTCTCGTGTGGTTAGTGTGCATCATAGTGACTGGTCTACCAGTCATTCAGTCGCTTAGGCTTTTATATATATAGATTCTCCACTTTATACTTTTAGGTCTATTTTGGACCTTCAGAGAACTAGGTAGGGGTCCTTTGAAAGGGATGGCCATGGGGGCAGAGTGAAGGTAAGTGAGGCTCTAAGAGAAATTACTGAAGCTCCCAAGTGGCCTTGCAAGGTGGACCTGTGTTAGGGAATTTGTCACTATCCATGGTCTGGCCCCAAAACCATGTGGGCCCAGAAACCTTACTTGTCAGCAGTTCCATCCCCCAGAACTGGGCTCATATTAATAAAGCTCATACGACTAATGTACAGGATCAGAATGCCAATGTTTCCATTTACAACAAGAAGTGAAACTGCAAAAATCTTAGAGGAATCCATGGGCAGCAAAATCTCAGACATATGCCGAAGCAATATCTTCACTGGTACAGCTCATAGGGCAATGGAAACTAAAGAGAAAATAAACAAATGGGACTACACCAAAATAAAAAGCTTCTGCACAGCAAAAGAAACCATCAACAAAACAACAAGAAAGTCCTTTGCATGGGAGAACATATTTGCCAATGTTATCTCCGATAAGGGTTTAATCTCCAGTATTTACAGGGAACTCATTCAATTTAACAAAAGGAAGATAAACAGCCCAATCAAAAAATGGGCAAGGGACCTAAATAGATACTTTTCAAAAAAGGACATACAGAAGGCCAAGAGACAGATGAAAACATGCTCAAAGTCACTAATCATCCGAGAGATGCAAATAAAAATGACAATGAGGTACCATCTCACACCTGTCAGAATGGCTATCATCAACAAATTACAAGTGCTGGTGAGGATGCGGAGAAAAAGGAACCCTCGTGCACTGCTGATGAGAATGCAGACTGGTGCAGCCACTGTGGAGAACAGTATAGAGTTTCCTCAAAAAACTAAAAATGGAACTCCCATTTGACCCAGTGATCCCACTTCTAGGAATATATCCCAAGAAACTAGAAACACCAATCAGAAAGGATATATGCACCCCTATGTTTATAGCAGCACAATTTACAATAGCTAAGATTAGAAACAGCCTAAATGCCCATCAGCAGATGAGTGGGTTAGAAAACTGTGGTACATCTACACAATGGAATACTATGCTGCTGTAAAAAGGAAGGAACTCCTCCCATTTGCAACAGTATGGATGGATCTGGAGAGCATTATGCTAAGTGAAATGAGTCAGTCAGAGAAAGATAAGTATCACATGATCTCACTCATTTGTGGAATATAATGAAAATATAAACTGATGAACAAAAACAGATCCAGAGACAGAGAAGCATCGATCAGACCATCAAATCTCAGAGGGAAGGCAGGGGACGGTGGGGGAAGGGGGAGAGATCAACCAAAGGACTTGTATGCATGCATATAAGCCTAACCAATGGACACAGACACTAGGGCAGTGAGGACACGATTGGGGGAGTGGGGGGCAATCGGGCGGGGGGGCAGGGGAGGATAAGGACACATATGTAATACCTTAATAAAGAAAAGAAAAAAGAAGTGAAACTGCTTAGGCCTGACAGCTCCTGCTCCCACCCTGCCCATTTTTGCCTGTAAGTAGGCCACCTCTCTAACCAGGCTGTCAGTTTATTAATTTACTGTGCACCGATTGGGTCCCTCAGCCTGACCTCTGCCCTCTCACAATCCGGGACCCCTCAGGGGATGGTGTCTGGCACCTGTTGGTCAGCTGAGCAGTGCTCTTGCTGTGGGAGTGCACTGACGACCGGCGGGTAGCTCCTGCATTGAGCATCTGCCCCCTCGTGGTCAGTGTGCATCATGGTGACCAGTAGACTGGTTGTTCGGTCATTAGGTCGCTTAGGCTTTTATATATATAGATAATGAGGCATAGCTGCTCAGTTGCACCTCAAGTCCCTCAAGTTTCTAGAAAGTTCTTTCTGAAAGCATTTAGACAAGATGCCAAATTCTAATCAGAAAGCAGCTTGGTGAGTGTGGAATCAGAAGGGCAGTTTGTTCTTAGACTCACAGGTTTAATGGCATCAGAGGCAGATCTACATGCCACCAGCCCAGAGCATGTCTCCCAGTGTTTCAATGACCACCGCCTATGCTTGCTTCAGAGAGTGCTTTGTACCTATTTTCTTGTCTGGACTAGGTCTTTCTATCAGATTCTTTCCATGCTAGTGGTTGTATTATTTCAGCCTGAGTTCAAGACTGGCTGTCCACAGGGCACATATGGCCTTCAAAAGCTTTTGCTTGTCTCTTACACTGTATAAAGAATAAGATTTAAAAATTCTGAGTATTCACATAACAACACAGATCTCTCGCCTCTTTTGAGAGAAATCCAGAGAGCTGACCTTCCTGGGCCTTCCAGGTCACTTCTCTGGCGCTTGGTAGAGGCTGTCCCCTTTACATGAGGCTTGAGTCCTGCCCTTCTTTCGGTTCACTGTGGTTCCCACCAGGTCCAAGACATCGATCTGCTTCCTGGTAATGTACATGCCTCTAGGCCAGCGATTTTCAACCTTTCTATCATGGTGCACATAAACTAATTACTAAAGTTCTATGGCACATAAAAAAATATTTTTTGCTGATCTGACAAAAATAGATATAAATTTGATTCATTCACATTGAATGGCTATTGTTGTGTTGGCTGTTGTCATTTTTTAATTTGACGATCTAAGGGAAAAGAGGTCAGTGCTCCTGACTAAATAAATAGTCAGGTACTGCATGTTTTAAAAATTCTTGGAGTCCACCCATAGCATACAGGTCTAGGCTTTTGAGTTTGCATCATTCTGACAATTAAAGTTGCCTTCACTTATCTATATGCTCTGACCTACTGTATTATTATTTCAAAGTTTAATTCTTAGATGGCAGTTTTATCTTCTCATTTCCAGGTTCATTTCACTGTCACCCCCCAAGTATTGAGAACACATTTTAGTTTGTATGTCCAAAGGGTTACAGTAATAGGAAGACTGAAGTGTAAAGCTCATAGCTTCGAAGAAATGGGATACCTTAAATCTTTCCTCAGGAAATATGTGATGCTGCTGGCCACCCTTCTCTGTTCCTGGGTGAAGAATATTAAGTACCCCCATTGTCTATACTTTTAAAAAGCCTATAGATATTTCCTACACTGACAGAAACATAATGTGAACATCATATTTATTAAACAGATGAATTTGGATGCTTGGTTTACAAATGTTTTACCATGGAATTTTTTTCAAGGAACAAGAGCTTATTTTTAATGGCAGTGTTATAAATAATAATTAATACAGGAATATATTCCATTTGTTATGATTCCTAAGAACTTCTGGCTATTTTTAAAACTTTGTCTCTAATGAGTGGAGACAATGTCTTATGTAATTGAACTACTGATTGGAAAAATGAATTTGTTTCTCAAGGAAGCATTTTTTTTTCAAATGAACAATTAGCCCCTTAGTTTTTATTAATCTTCTAAATAAATTAGGATTAATTTATGAGTGATCTATTTGAGAAAAGAGATCTGCTTGAAAAAATGGGAATGCCAGTTGTAGGTCTTACTATATGTCATACTCTATAACCCTGGAGAGTTTTGTTTTCTATTTTTAAACCCCGGGAGTGTTTACCTTTGGAGAGGAAGGAAAGAGATGGAATAGAGAGGGGAGTCTGGGGGCTTCAATTGTATCTGTAATATTTTATTTCTTCAGGAAATCTGAAGCAACTTGGCATAACGTTAATGTTTTAAGTGGTGGCAAGAAGAATGAAAGGAGAAAGTCAACAGACTGGAGTTTTAAGATATTAGGATGTTTAGGACAGGAGGTTTATGCCGGGCTGATGTGGCTCACTGGATGAGCAGCAACCTATGAACCAGGAGGTCACACTTCGATTCCAGGTCAGGGAACATGCTCAGGATTCAGGCTCCATCTCCAGTAAAGGGGCGTGCAAGGAGGCAGCCGATCTATGATTCTCTCTCATCCTTGATGTTTCTGTCTCACTCTCCAACTCCCTTTCTACTGAAATCAACAAAAATATATTTTAAAAAAAGACAGGTGGTTTAATATATTAGGATAAGTGGGCTTCAAGAATAAAGTAGAGCAGGTACTGCTAGACAAACTCATCAGTTTGTCATTACTGTGTAAATTCAAATTCTGGTTAGCTCTACTAAAAATCAAAAGGACCCTGATTCCCACCTCAGACGTAAGCATCTTTGGCTGTGTAATTTTTAAAGAGGAAATGCTGTAGAAATCAAGGGAAATACAAAAGCATGAGGTGGTATGCACATATCTAAGATAATGTGAAAATTTTGGAGGACTAGTGCAAGCCAAAAAAGCAGCAAAAGGTTTAGATTTTATGTTAATTAGGAAGGCAATTGTGCTCAATTTAGAGAGAAGTTTTTCAGTGAATTGATAATAAGCAAGTTTATTTACTCTGATTCAAGACTAACAATTAATATAAGACATATTTTATAAACATTTGGCTGTTATGTTGACAGTTGAATAAATCCTAGCTTTACTTTATTGAAGTCAATAAAAGAGCTTTCAGAAGGCCAATAAAAAAAAATCAAAGACCTTGGCCAATGTTAGAAGGTACATTGGAGATTTTAATGTAGCTTGCTGTCTGTTCCTGTCTCTCTCTGTCCTATCTTTGTCTCTATCTTGGCAAATCCTTTAGCCAGAAAAAGACCAAAGAATACATAAATTTGGACTGGTAAAGAATGGAGACAATGGGGCAGATAATAGCACTTTTATTTGTTACATTGTTTTTAAAAAATAATACTGAATAGTAGGCCATTTGTAGTGTGAATAATGTAGTACAATTTGGAGGTATAAAATATTAGTTATTTTATTTTAAAGAGTAACGTATTTTTTCAAGCTACTTGGAGAATACATGAATTCATTTAATTTTATAAGATTTGTGTAATAGGTAATGCATTGAGCAGTATTTGTCCCTTCACTTTCTTATTTCAAATTTCTTTCCCAGACATAACCACGTGTCCACAATTGGTGTGCGGTCATCCAGGGACTTTTCTATGAATTTACATATAAAAATGTATGTACCCATAACTGGGATGATGTATTTTTCTGCAACATGCATGTTATTTCCATTTAAATAGGTAAATTTTTTTAGGAAGCTTTGCATATCAGTGCATCTAGATAACCTGGTTCTTTTTAATAGCTGCATAATATTCCGTAGTGTGGTTAACCCATTTTTTATTTAGCCCTTCCACTGCCCATGGCCTATTGCAGTTTTAGTTTCTCACTATTACATAAAATTCTGCAGTGCACATGCTAGTACATCCATCATTACAGTAGAGGGTGGATGTGACTTAGTACATGGCCAGCTGTAGGAACTACAGTTGTGTTGTTTGGAATATGTCTTTCACATCTTGGATTTTGCTTTTCTCTGGATTGGCTTTGTTTTCAGACAATCTCACTTCATGTGGTAGTAGATATATCAACCAGCAATTCCAGGCTTATATTCTACAGACTTTACAACCTTTTTCCCAAACATTAGCAAAAGTGGAGGGGTTGGCTCTCCCTGAATTAGCTGGGTCACATACCCATCTTGACCCTATTATTCTGGCTCTGTGGATAGTATACACTGATTGATCAGGCATGGGTCACATATCCGCTTCTGGGGCCAACTCAACATAGCTCAAAACATGTGAATTGAGGAGGAAAGACTGGGTACTTTGCCAGATAAAAATGAGGTGATGATAACATGGGGAGGAAGCACATATGCTGGTCAGGCAAATATATCAATGTTCTCTACAAATGTCTTATAGGTAACATTTTATGTTTTTGTGAGTAGGAGAAAAATAGACATCCTTTTGGTATCCAGACTTATGTCATAAGGACCAATGTATGCTTATAAGTATCTTTCCAAATCTTTTCTAGAGTAATAAAACATGTATACTTATATGTAATATTGTACATGAAAATAAAACATGTTATAGATTGAGAATCATTAACATTATAAAAAAGAGGTAATTTTTCAATGCAGAAAAGTATTATATAATATTTTGCTAAAATTAGGTGATATGATAGATCATTTGGCAAACTATAGCACAAATTCTATATTTTATTTATTCATTTATAAAACAGTACTTATTAAATTCTGCTATGTACTGGTCACCATGCCAGAGGCTGGGGATAAAATATTGTCTATGTCAATATTTTACATTAGTTTCTTACATTATTGTTAAGGGGCACCTATCTATATATATAAATGCCTAATATGCAAAGTGTCCCCTCGGGAGTTTGACCAACTGGGAGTTCCACAGACTGGGAGTTTGATTGCTTGCTATGACATGTGCTGACCACCAGAGGGCGGTGTGGAATGAAGGAAGGCCCTGGCCGGCAGCTGACAGCTGCTAGGGTCCCTACCCATGCACGAATTTAGTGCACTTGGCCTCTAGTTATAAATAAATAAACAAATGACTAAAGGAGAAAATTCCAGACTGTGGTGCACTGTGAAGGAAATTTAGAGGATTATAAGACAGTAATTGGGCAAGGTCAATTTAGGTAAGATGGGGAGGGAAGACCTCTCTGAAGAGAGAGACTATCTGAACTGCAACCTGAGGACTAAGAATGAACCTTAAGCTCTAGCCTTACGCTGTCTAAGATGGTCGCTATTAGCCAGGTATGGCTATGGAGCAGTCAGATGTAGATAGTTCCAATTAAAATGTATCATAAATGTAAAATCCATATCAGATCTCTAAGGCTAGTACAAAAATTGTGAAATATTTAATTTTTCTATTGATTACATGTTGAAATTGTAATATTTTACATATATTGAGGTAAACATTAAAATTAATTTTTATTGTTTCTTTTTACTCTTTTAATATGACCACTAAAATTTTTAAAGTCACATATGTGGTTCACTTTATATAGAACAGTCTGGTGTAGATAGTTTCAGTCTATTTGCTATTATTGACATGTGTATATTCTTTTATCTTTTTGTCCTTGATGATGATGTTGACAATTAAATTTATGTAGTAGATTTTTCTGGAAGGGTGTAAGTCTGTCATATTTATTGACTGAGGTGTCCAAATATAATGATCCAATGTGTGATCAAGCTTAATATGGCTCAGATTTAAGAGATGAGAGAAAGCACAGAAAATTGCTACATTTACTAGAGGAGTTGTGGCATTAGTCATATTCCTTCAAAAATGTTCACGAAACAGATGCAAGAGAACTTGGAGTTGGAGAGGTAGGCAGAGGGAGCATTACAAGGTAATGACAGCGTGGGACAAGATTTCTGTGGGGATCAGCAACAGCAAGCCATGAAGATCTATTTCCAATTCTCTACTCTGTCAAGGAGATGCTCTTGTGTTGTATAGAATTGCTACCTCTTGCACATTAAAATATAGTTTTATTCTACACGTTGCCTTTTCACTGAACAGAATTGAGTGACTTTAAGGTGCCTTTTTTTTTTTATATCTCTGTGAGGGAGATGTCAGTAAATTCACACACATTTAATAACATTAAATGAATCCGCTGCAGATATCAAGCAGAATAATTTTTCTTTGTGCCATTTATTATTCTCATTTCTGCTTGTGGCATGTGCCACAGAGAAGAGGTTAAATACTAAAAAAATGTATGTTTGACAGGTGAAATTTTAAGTGTTAATTTGTCAACACTTCAGGACCCCTCCAGTGTGATGTTTGTTATATAATCTAACAGTTTTTGGAAGGGAAACTCTACCCCTACTGGTTTGAGAGAGAGTTGAGTCATATCCTGTGAACGTGAAGCAACGGTATTTAAACATGACGGGTTCCTCTTACTTTCATTCTAAGTCGCTGCAGTTCAGAGCAGCAAGTGCTCTCTGTGAAGAAGCAGCTACTAGTCTGGGAGGCGGATGGCCTCCCTTGCTGGGATTCAGTACGGAAAGCCTGAATATGCAGCTCTCTCGCTGGAGTGAAAGATGTTTTTTTCTTTCTAATCAACTATGCTAGACAGCTGCAAGCTGAAAAGTGCCTGCAATTTGCCTCTTATTTATAATAAGGTAAGTTCCACATTTCGGTTTACTCACTGTATTGTGGCAGTCTTGAATTAATGTGGCAGTTTTAGGACATGATTATACCTCGGAAAATGCCTTCTCACAGGGTGGTGGTTGAGATTCTAATGCAAGTAATTTTAAACTTACAGTGCAATCCACTTGCAAACTACTTAATTTAATAGATTGATATTCCTTTTATGATAGTTTTTCATATGTGCCTGGCATGTGGAAATGTTGTAGTAGAGGATATATCCATATCCATTTCTCTCTCTCTCTCTCTCTCTCTCTCTCTCTCTATATATATATATATATATATATATATATATATATATATATACACATACATATACATATGTATATATATATAGTTAAGTAGTACCATGCCAGGACCTCTTTTTAAATTTATTATTATTTTTTTGGTGCTACTCTTATCATCTTACGATCTTGCATAAAGGTAAAACTTGCATAAAGTTTATATGACTATACTTGGATTTTATTATAAATAATTATAGCTCTACAACTATGTATCTCCTTTGAAGTAAAAAGTGGTCTTGGTAATCATTAGAAAATTCAAAGTTGAAAAGTAGTGGAAGTCTCTCGCCCCTTCATATTTGGCTTTCTATTTAAGTAGAAGGCCAATATAGTTCTACACTTCTGATTGATCTGTTCATTTTAAAATGTGCATGAGCTTATCAGAAGACCACTTCCTCAGTGGTTGTCAGAGACACTCAGATATAAATTGTGTGTTTATAGACATCTGTGGATGGAGAAGTTAATGAGAAGTTTTTCAAATTCTTTAAGCTGAGAAGAGGTTGATGGGAAAGACAGGAATGTTGTCTTAGTTTTTCTTTATTTATTATTATTGATTAAGGAAATAAGATCAAATTAGAGCTAAAGGTGGTGTGTGGTGTCACATCACTTTGGACATTCATGTTTAAGGCCTTTTAATCATTTTGAAGTAGAAAAGGTTAATTCGAAAGATATTAATGAATTGAGGGGGTTTTATATGTTTAATGACAATTGGCATGATAGTAATTGCCTCACTATGATGCTTAGAGATTGTTTCATTTCTATTCAGAGTTATAGCCATTACAAAATTGCTAGATTCAAACTACAATATGGAAATTACTTTTTATTAGCTATATATTCAAGAACTCATTTTTTTGTGTGCAAAGGTAGTAGGGTTAATGAACTGATGGAAACCATATAGTTTTTCTATTCTTTGAAGGGAAAGTTAAAATTTGTTCAATTTCCAAACATATTTGAGGACAGTATTCCAAATTTGAAAAGTAAAACTTTAAAGGAAATGACTTAGTACTGTGAGAGCCTGTGAGACCTGGCAGGGTAAAAAGTCCATATACCAAAAGATTAGAATACCAGATGTGAATAGAATATCAAACTCCACTTTCTTTGGCCAGCACAGGGAGAAAGCTATTATGATTAGTTAACTAGTCTGTTTGAGAATTTTTCCTTATGTTATATGTGAATTATTAAACATCAATAAAAAGAATAGAATAGAATACATCTTTATTAGCATGTAGATGACTAAAGTATGTTATTGTACTTTGCATTGTTTCAGATTAATTATGGGTTATGCAAACTTGTTATGGATGACAACTCAGACTGGTAAAATGTTGTAAAATTAAGTTTTATAGTATGCTGTTTTGATATTGACTTATTTATTTATGACATTGTACAGCCAACTGGTAATCACCTGATTAGATTAGCAAGGCATCTTGTTTCTGCTCCTTCCTTCCTGTCTCCCCATCCTTTGGCTGTTTTCCTGCTTCTTTGCTCTTCCAGAAGGGGTGCTGGTAATGGGCAGGGAGAGAGAAGGAAAGGGAGCAAACACAACGAGAATAATGTGGCTGTTTCTCACCTTTCATGATGCTTTTGATGAGGAAAGAGGTTAGATACATGGCAAAAATTAGTCTTTTATAAAACCTGTGCATTACAATTATTTAGGAAATTCCTTGATCTCTGTGATGAAGAATGATGAATTTGGTGCTTGGTTGGGACAATCTTACTTACCTTATAGGGCTGTAGCAAAGATGAATAATACCATATCTGTTGTTGTATTTATTAACTGTAAATTATTAGACATCTTTCTGAGGCATTGTTTTTGTGTCTTGCTGAAGTAAGGGAGCTGACATCAAACATACTCAGAATTCCACTCTGGATTCAGAGTATTTTTTTTTAATAATGAGGGCTTCCTTTCCCCCCTCTTTGTAAGTGATTTTACCTGTAATTTTCCACATTATATAAATACATTTTAAAAAGATAAGCTCTAAAAATAAAAACCCAATTTTACCTAAGTCCCGCTACTGTCTTAAAATTTGCAATAGCTCAAGGAAACTCATCCTCAGGCAAAATATATTTATCAAGTGGCAATTAAATTTTATCGTCAACCCCAAATCAACATGATTTCCCTGCATTAGGGACCACATTGGCAGAAGCACATAGATGATATATTTCTTTCTCTTTAAATATTTTTCTTTTAAGTAAGACTTTGAAAGATTCATGATGAGGCACCACTGGGTAGGAGGAAATTTTTTTAATAGAGCATTTGTTCCGACTCCTGAAAATGAAATCTTTCTGGGTGGTGCTTTAGATCCTACTGTCTCTAGAGAATTATGCTAGATAACAAGGCTGCACACTTGCTAGAAAAAAATAAATAGGATAACATCCCCACCTACCTCTGAAAATCAGTTATGAGGATCAAATGAGTTAGTTGGTGTGAAAGTGCTTTTGAACTCCACAGAGCTTACAAATATCTCTATCACAAAATTATATATATAATTTTGCATTTGGAAGGGCATTTAGATGTCATATTATATTTTCTCATTTCACAACAAAAGAAACTAAGGCCCAGAAGGTTTAAGTAAGGTGTCTTGCTTCACTTGGCTAGTATCTGAGTCAAGACCTAAACCTGGGTCTTTCTGTCTGCCCACTTAGCTAGAAGTTGATCAGAAGACTAGTGGTTTCTTGAGTCCTACTGGTGAGGGTTTTAAGTAAGATAAATAATATTTTTTCAGATATTGATGAACATCCTTATAGGAAGGTATATCCTTGAAGAATCATAAAAAACATGCCCACATCTACAGATTTTATGGGCTGAGGATGATCTGTTGAATCTAGTTTAATGGAGCATGGGTTGGTGGCGTGTTTATGAAACTAGAACATCTGATTGCAATCCCTTAGCTATTGCCACAGTAGAAGCATCCAAGCCCTTACTCTGAGGAATTGAATTATAAAAGTAAACATTCACAGTGGATAAGGGTAGGTTTTGTAGTTTTTAAAATTGTAGGCAGTATGGTGGATTGTTTTGATATGTTTGTTGAAAGTGGTTAGCAAAAAGGGATTGCCTAAGAGCTTACCCTTAAGAAGAAATAAGGAAAATTTAAACAACCAATGAACTTTCAATCATTTCTGTTAGAATTGATTTGGCTATTTTATATTTATGGGACACTATTTTCATCGAGATGAGATGGAAAAAGATTTAATCATAATAGATGTTCATGACATATCTGTATTAATGAGCACAATAGGTTTATAAAGACATCTGTTTTTTTTATTTTTCATTTATTTATTTATTTATATATTATTTTTTTTAATTTTTTTAAAATTTCTTTATTGATTAAGGTATCACATATTTGTCCTCGTCCCCCCATTCCCATCCCACACCCCTCCCCACACATGCCCCCACCCCCCTGTTGTCCTTAACCGCTGGTTGGGCTCATAAGCTTGCACACAAGTCCTTTGGTTGATCTCCCCCTTTATCCCCATCCTACCCTACCCTCCCCCCGAGGCCCGACAGTCTGATCCATGCCTCCTTTTTTCTGGGTCTGTTCTTGTTCATCAGTCCACGTTGTTCATTATTTCCCCTAGATGAGTGAGATCATGTGCTATTAGAAATACACTTATAAGAACCGAAAATGAGACAAGCAATAATGTTATGGTGACAGGCAAATGAATCAGTGTGTAGTGAGTTTCTTTCTGGGCCAACAGTTCTTTTGAGACCCAATTTCAATGTCCAACAGTTCCTTATGTGTACATGTCAGCACTGACATTTCAGTTCTGGATGGTGGACAAATGGTGGTAATGCAGGTCCGACTCTGTCCGGTTTGGTCCTGGGCAATCTGCAGTGATGCACAGCTGCTAACTGCTAGTATGGGAAGGCCACATCAGCGTCTTCCGTCTCTAGACTGCTTCTCTTCTGTCTTCATGGCTGGAGTAGTCCTGTCGATTCCTCTCTTGCTGGAATCCACATGGTCTCGGAGTTGTTTTCTGAAAATATACAAACATATTCTCGACCAAAAGTTAATAAAGGAATATTTTCTATAAATTTGACTGGGGATCCTTTTTCAATTTTTGCCCAAATGATTTTCCTCTGGCTTGTTTTGTCACCTTGTGTGTTTTTCATGGGTGTAAGACATCTGTTTTTTAAACTTCTTAACACTAAGATTAGAAGATAGATTAACTACAAGGTTTTGTTTTTGTGTTGGTGTTATTATTCAGGGGGATCATTTCTTACTCCTAAGAATTCAAAACATGGTCACTATTTATTTAAATCAAAATGTAACTCTTATGAAGGTATATACTATTTTCATATCCTGTGCTCCAACCTGTATCTTCAGTAAATAAGTGGAATTTATTCTCATGCTCTCTTATGACAAATCCTGGTCCTGATTTGTAATAAAGTTTATGTTTCCTTTGATTCCAAGGTGAATCTGCTATGTAACCATTAAGAGATAAAGAAAAACAGATGTGATAAATAGACAAGGGTCTTAAAAACTTTACTAAATATACATGCAATAGGATAGTGTGTGGTCTAAGGCACAGAGCCCTGGGATAAGAGTATGGTAGGAGGAATCAATATTTCTTTGTAATATTGAGGCCTACTGTGGTTTTGGAGGTGACAGTGAAATTCCTGTCTTTTTTATTTTTTTATTTTGTATTCCTATCCACAAAGTTGAAAAAAAAAACATTTTAATGCCAGACAGTAGTCCCACACATCCCATAGGTGCTTGGTAAATATTGAGTAGTAATCCTGTGAACACTAAGTTGGGTGAAGTGCTTTGAATTCACTCAGAGTCCATGGATGTGCCATTTGTAAGTGCCAAGGTTTGTAATGAGCATCCCTTTGGAAGAAGCCTGAGTAAGAAAGCTTTGGAGATGGTTTGTTGGGTTGTAATTCTATCTTAATTTAGTAGAGATACTCAAATTAGTCACTTGGTCTCCCTTGAGTCATTGTGTTGGTGGGATGGGATTAATAAAATTTATTCATGGCAATTCATAGCATACTCAAATATAACTAATCAAGTTCCAGGTCATTCACTCTGCAAGTGTCTCTCCAATATGAAAATAATAATAATAATAGTTAACATTTCAGTCTGGCTACATAATGGCTTTTTATGAACTATGTAATTTATTTATTAAGACAACATTATGAGATTTGGACACTATTATTATTATTCCCTCTTTTACAGATGGAGAAACTGAAATAAAGAGAAATTAAGTGACTTATCACCGACATTACACAAATGGCAGTAGAGTGACCAGAATTGAAGCTAGGCAGTCAGGCTTCAGAGCCCTGGTTTTTAACTACATTCTATGCTTCCTCCCATTAGAATCCTTCATCCCAGTAATATGCAGTTTATAAAGTGCTACAGACAGGAAAAGAAATCTTTGTAATGCTACTATATTTAATCATTTTTATGACTTCATTTTTGATGAATTAAACATTCTCATTCTTAGTGAAACCCAGGCCTTTGTGAACCCGAAATAAACTGAGGTTATTTGGAAATTCATGTAAGATGAGGCCAGTAATAATGCAAAATTTGTCTGGAATGAGCAGGTATAACTGAGAGTTTTCCTAGGTCAGTGGTTGGCAAACTCATTAGTCAACAGAGCCAAATATCAACAGTATAACGATTGAAATTTCTTTTGAGAGCCAAATTTTTTAAACTTAAACTTCTTCTAACGCCACTTCTTCAAAATAGACTCGCCCAGGCCGTGGTATTTTGTGGAAGAGCCACATTCAAGGGGCCAAAGTGCCGCATGTGGCTCGTGAGCCGCAGTTTGCCGACCACAGTCCTAGGTGATTATAGCCTTTGGCAACGTGAAAAGATTTCCTTTTTTTTTTTTTTTTTTGAGAAAAGGCAATCAAAACAGCTTTCAATGTACACATAGTCAACAGTCCCAGGAAAGCTCATGGGAATTTTTGAGTGTAGAGGGGAGATTAATGTCATGTCTCCTTTTCTACATTCACTTCCTAAACATTTCCTGATGGAAGTCATTTGGGTGAAGGAGCACATTAAAGAATGGTAGGAGGAGTTTAGGTCCATTATGATCTGCTTTCTCCAGAGACCATACAAATTATGCTTGAAATTCTTGGATAGTTTTCAAGCCTTCGTTTTTCCTAAGGTCTTACAAATAAGAACTTGCTTTACAATGTTGTGTACTTTTAGTGCTACCACAGTGCCTAATATGTAGTAGACTATCAGTTTGGTTTTCTGGCAGGTTGACTAGATGGGTGTGTGTGTGTGTGGGTGGGTGGATGGATGGATGGATGGATGGATGGATGGATGGATGGATGGATTGCTGGGATAAACTGGAGCATGTACAGAACTACTCCGAGTCATGGCTCATGTACCTGAGACTGGATTGGAACCAGACTGTCCCTGAGCATGTGGGCACAAGTGAGTGTTATATGGAAGAATTTACCTCAGATAATATCATACTTTATCATGTGATGGTTTTCAATATAGAACTGACATATTAAGTCATTTCTTGCCACAAGCCTTTCCCACTATTTCATATTAGAGTTTCTTTAATACACGTAGGAACCATAATTGCTTTACTCCCTTGAGTCAAAAGGTAAATGTATGCAGATATATACATATATAATTTATATGCATTATACACAGTCATAGATTAGGTAATAAAACAAAAAGGTCAAAATAAATTTGATTGTCTAATTTAATGGGTATGTCAAAGTTTAACTATTTTAGAATTGTTTGTGAAAAAATAAAAATGCAGAAAAAGCAATTGAGGCAGAGTGTCAAAGGAAAAAAGGGTATTTGTAAAAAATACATTTTTCAATCTTTGAACAGAATAATTGTGTTTTCCACACAATTTCACTAGAGAGTTCAAACAAAGAAGTTTGGGCAACAAAATTTGTTTGTCATAATCTGTCAAATGTGAGGGATGGTTTCCAAAATGTACTCAGGGATAGTGAGTAAGGGCTTGGGTTAGGAAATGCAACAGATTTCAAGAGAAAGTATTAATATGGTTATTGTTTCAAGTTTTCCAAGGGCAAAAAATTTTTCCATTCAATCAAACACAAAATATATCCAAGTTTTAGACAATGGTAGAAACTCTATTGGAAAAATTACACATCTGGCCTTGACCCAAAGCAATCATTAAAAACAAAACCCACAAAAAAGAAAAAAAAATGAATTGCCACAAAATCATTTGATGGGTTTTCTTTTCTCTGGTCCTAAACACAATAGCATATGTTCACTGTTTGAGGATGTTTTATTACTTTTTATACAGGTGCCTTTTGTTATTAGAAATGCATTTGATTCCCGTGACTCACTGTTTTCTGGGGGTGATTTTCTGCCTTAGAAATAGCATATTCCAAGTCGGCAATTAGTGGAAAGGGTTATTACCTGTGGCCACCAGCACACTTGGATTCTGCATTGTACAGTCTGGGCCTCATTTTTAATGTCCCTCAAATGAAGGATTCATCCTCTACCCTTCTCATATTTTCCAAAGACTAGGAATTATTTTAAGGTGGGATTTTTTTTTCTTTTCACTTTCAATTCAGTGGTTGCTGTGAATCTGGAAATCAATTCTGGAACAATTACTTCCAAGGTTAGCCAAGTGGCTGAAAACTTTTGCTAAGCTCATACCTGGAGTTTGAGAAATCTTCATGCAATAGCTGAATAGATGATAGATAGATAGATAGATAGATAGATAGATAGATAGATAGATAGATAGGCAGACAGACAGATGGACTCTAAAGGTGTAAATAGCTATGAAGAATCATTAATACACCAGACAAAAGAAGACTTTGTAGCCTTATTACCTGTTTAAAATAATTGATAAGTTACACAGTATTCAAGACTTTTTGAAAAGTACATTGCAAGTCCAGAGGTATCCAGATTATTACTAAGAAGCCACTGATATCAATGACTTCCTATAGTCACTTTCAAGAGAAGATATTAAGGTGGTATTAAGGGAAGAATAAACAGAAAATGTTCCTATAAAAATATTTGGTCAAACACAACTAAATAGGGTCAAAATATATGCAAGTTTTATACAATGGAAATAAATCTATTGCAAAATTGTACTATTTCTGGATCCTACAAGGCCAGTGCTTTACAACAAAGAGCAGAGTCCCCATTTAGGTGATTTTTATATATAAGATGCAAATATACATATATATATACATATATATATATACATATATATATATATATATATATATATATATATATATATATATGTATATATATATATTTCAGAATTCAACTAAGGTCTGAAAACTATTTGCTGCATTAAAATACTTTTCCCATTCTGACCTCTTCTTCATGGTGTCTATTATTTTTATATTTCCATGAAAGATGACTATGACATTTTACTATTTTAATTGAAGTTTTAAAACAAAAATTAAAGATAAGTTAACTAACAACTGAACATAATTTTTATTTTAAAAGTGTAGTTCAATAAGTCGAATTAGTTAAGAGTATTGTACCTGCTGCAAAAGTTCCATCATTCCTTCTTTTACCTAAGTAGCATATAATTCATAGAAATAAAACTTTGGAATTAGAAGGTCCCTTAGAGATCAAGTAACTCAACTCTCACATTTTTTCCATAAAAAATATTCTGGCACAGGCAAATTAAATGACTTTTCTAAGGTTATATGAATATCTTACAGAGCCAAGCTGGACATGGGGTTCCTAACATGCAACTCTGTAAACGTTTTAACTATGTGAGTCAGTGAGAGCATCATTATCTGGATTTGTATTCAGATGGTGCATTGGATTTTCACTTCTTATTACAATGTTAATTGTGCACAGCATAAATCAGTTTAAGTTTAGCCTACTTTTATTTTGGCCACTAAACAGTTTTTAACCATATTTTTTTAGAAGGACATATTTTGCCCACAGATTCTACATAGAAGCTTTTCCGAATACTTAAACATTTATCTTTAGTTTAATCACTTGGCAGTGCAGATGCCCTTGTAATTACAGAGAAAAGTTCACATTTAACTACTTGTGCATATCTAAGACTGGTTATAGTTTTCCACCCCCTCCAAATTTCCAGATCCTCAAAATAAATGCATACATCAAACTGACAGAAAACTCCATAAATGCGATTTATTGTATTAGTAGACAATATATACACTTATTTGAGTCATTTAAAACCAACTAAGTTGAAATTATTTCTAAACAATTTCTAGCACTCTACTAATAACTGTACTTTGAAATCAAAGCAGTAATGCACTGGGAGTTCCCAGCCCCATAGCCTCTCTCGGCGTCTCCTTTGGGAGCTGGATGGACACACTCAGGAAGTAGCCTTCGAGATGCAGTGTTCTCTACCTCCCCAGGGGAAGGTCCCTTGGGAGATGGCCCAGTTGCAGACCACACCAGCTAATGTGGTCTGACCCCCTTCTTTCTAGGTAAGAACCAGCAAAGACTGTGTCTCATTTGTCTTCTCATTTGCAACTGCAGGGGGAAATGAGGGAAGCAGGTTTTTTTTCCAGAGTGTTCTTCGGAATGCTAGTTATATGAAAACGGCATATTGGATTCCCCCTTTGAATATTCACACTGAAGGCAAAAGCCAAACACTTTAAAGGACCGGTGTGTTTAATATTCTTTAACCCAATATTTTCCAAACAAACCAATTTTCAAAATATTATCTATTCACATCATGGAGCACACTTGGGAAAAGCAGGTTAAACGTCCTCCACGTGACTGTATTTTCTGGGAAGAGGGTGGATATGGAAGGTGCTGTTCCCTCAGGTCTCTGTCCCTGTAAGTCTCTCATAATGTGAACTCAATACTGAGGATAATTTTGACTTTGAGATTTTCACCTCATTCGGTAATGTCAGAACCACCTAAGATACTGTTTTGCTGAACTGGTTTTCTCACAAAACAAAGGAAGCTCAGGGCAGGGAGTGATAAATCTCTGAAGTGGGAGGCAGAGATTCCACAGAAATGCTGTTTAAGGTGGATATATTCAGGAGGGATGTATTGGCATTTTCCAGGTGGATGAGAGCACAAGCAGAGACGCATGCATGGCTTAGCATATCAGGCCTGGAAACTGGTTTAAAAATCAACAGCAGTATCTTCGGAGTGTAAGGTGGAGAGAGAATGGCTGATGAGGAAGTCGGCCCAGGTCAGCTCATGAAGGTCTTTCAGTGCTGTGCTAAGGATGTTGGCCTTCACCTTGTAGGCCAGTGATTCTTCAACTGGATGGTTCATCAGATTCACCATGAATCTTTTTCAAACTATATATACCCAGGTCTTATACACAACACAATGTGATTCATTAGGTTAAAGGTAAAGCTCAAGAATGTAAACTTTGGGAAAAGCACTCAGGTAATTTTAATGAAAACTTGAGGCATCAACAAAGGGTTTCAAGGAGGGGGGTGCTGCAATTGGAAATTTGAAGGCTTGGAGGATGGAGGTTTGAGAGGAATAATTCTAAAGGCAAGGTCATCCATTTGGAGGCTCTTAGAGCCGTCGGAGCAAAAGGCGAGTAGGGAAACAAAGGCAGTAATGTGGGAGTGAGACGGGGCTGGATGCCACAGGTCTGGTCTAGATCTGACCCATAGTATTTGGTGGCTAACCGAATGTAGGTGTGAGTGAGGAGTGTCCGGATTTCTGGGTGATTATGCTGATAACCAGGGCAGGAAACACTGAAGGGAAAGCACCTCAGCTCTTGTTCATTCTTCACTCTTCCCTTCCCACCCACCACTTCGCTACCTGTGGCATATGTAGCATGGCCCTGCCTCAGAGCACTGACTACTTCTTTCATCACTTTGCAACTGAGTACCTCCTTATTGAAAAGACAATAGAGAAACCATGGAATATTGGTAGAGTTGTCCTAAGACCAAGAGGGCACTTGAAATATGGGAGTAACCATTTGGGAAAACAGGTGAATGAGAGTCTTTGTAGGGGAAATCACAGAATACCCTGCACTGTGAACCTAGTCAGGGATGTGATTAGTCACTTTCCCATTCCATACTTAGTTAGAGGTTGAGGAGGTGGGGAAGGGGGTGGATAAGAATAGTCACAAAATGCTTAATGAATTGGTGTTCTCAGTCCTCTTCCAAGCAAGTCTCAGCAGCAGAGAGAAGGTGAGCCATGGGTGTGGGTGAAGAGAAAACCAATGAAGTGAGGAAGCTGAGATTCTGCTGAATAGCCAAAGAATAGCTTGGGCAAGTGTCATTTTATGGGCTTGAACCCTTCTTTTGCCAATGATAAAAGAGAATTAAGAGAAACTGTGCTGTGAGGTTTGGTGAATTCCCTGAAAAGGAGGATGGTTTATCTATATAGGATAGCAAGACTGGTGAAGGAAGGCCCCGTGAGCTGCAGTGTGGCTATGGGGTAATGTGGTGAGCTATGTAACAAGGTGGTAGAATGCTTGAGAAAAAAAAAATCTCAATACATCCCGTAAAAACAGGTAATGAGTAGAGTCCAGATTTGTAACTAGAAGACCTGGGTTCAAATACAGACCCCAACACGTATTGTGTGAATTTGAGAACATTATTTGACATCACCAGGCTCTAGTTTCCTCCTTGTAAAATGATTATGAAAAATACCTTCTTTGGAAGTAGTTAGCATATGTTGAATGTGGAGTACAATGTGGGTCCCTTTATGCTGTCAATATTTCTACCTGATCAGTGCCCAAGCCCATTCACATTATTATAATTCAAGCATACAGTAGACCAGTGGTCTGTGGAGCAATCTGTTCATGTGAGACAGTCTTGGGTGAAAATTGAAACAGACTGTTTTATACAGGATAAATTTGACAGCAGAGTGATTGATTAGATAGTTGTTTTCAAGCTCTTGTTTATATTTCTGCAGTCTTATGTAATTTGTTTTGTTCAGGATTTATGCAACTAAGGTTAAGAGGGTACAATTTCATGCACTGCAGAACTGACAGAATGCTTCCTAATACTGATTTTACTGGAACACAAGGGCAACTAGTCAAACTCTGTTCTATAGAGAGGAGGGGAATGGGGTTTATTGGTGCCTTCAGAACCAAAGCCAAATATGCTTAGCATCAACATGCCAGTGACCCCCAACTACAACACACACACACACACACACACACACACACACACACACACACATACACGCACGCACGCACGCATACTCATGAGATTTGTAATAAATAGTCTCATATTAGAGTGTAAGAAGTCCAATAGTTAAGAATCTGTGTATCAGTTAAACTGTAAAGGAAGACTTATTTTTCTCATGGACCTATTATAATTTCTCTAGCATGGAAATGCTGGAAAAGAGCACAAATAGATAGACTTTCATATGTACATATTTTTTATTTATTTTATTTATTATTTATTTATTTTTAAATAAATCTTTGTTGTTTAGATTATTATAGTTCCTCTCCCCCCCCAATAGCTCCCCTCCACCCAGTTCCCACCTCACTCTCTGCCCTTACCCCCCCACTGTCCTCATCTATAGGTGTACGATTTTTGTCCAGTCTTTTCATGCACCCCCCACACCCTTTCCCCCCGAGAACTGTCAGTCCACTCCCTTTCTATGCCCCTGATTCTATTATATTTCCCAGTTTATTCTGTTTATCAGATTTTTTTATTCACTTGATTTTTAGATTCACTTGTTGATAGATATGTATTTGTTGTTCCTACTTTTTATCTTTACCTTTTTCTTCTTCTTCCTCTTCTTAAAGAATACCTTTCAGCATTTCATATAATACTGGTTTGGCAGTGATGAACTCCTTTAGCTTTTTCTTATCTGTGATGCTCTTTATCTCACCTTCAATTCTGAATGATAGCTTTGCTGGATAGAGTAATCTTGGTTGTAAGTTCTTGCTATTCATCACTTTGAATATTTCTTGCCACTCCCTTTCTGGCCTGCATAGTTTCTGTTGAGAAATCAGCTGAGAATTTTATGGGTACTCCCTTGTAGGTAACTAACTGTTTTTCTCTTGCTGCTTTCAAGATTCTCTCTTTGTCTTTTGCCCTTGGCATTTTAATTATGATGTGTCTTGGTGTGGTCCTCTTTGGATTCCTTTTGTTTGGGGTTCTCTATGCTTCCTGGACTTGTAAGTCTATTTCTTTCACCAGGTGGGGGAAGGTAGTTTTCTGTCATTATTTCTTCAAATAGGTTTTCAATATCTTGTTCTCTCTCTTCTTCTGGCACCCCCATAATTCAGATGTTGGTAGGCTTGAAGTTGTCCCAGTGGGTCCTTACACTATCTTCATATTTTTGGATTCTTTTTTCTTTTTGCTTTTCTGGTTGGGTGTTTTTTGCTTCTTCGTATTTCAAATCTTTGACTTGATTCTTGCGATCCTCTAGTCTGCTGTTGGATCTCTGTATAATATTTTTTATTTCAGTCAGTGTATGCTTAATTTCTAGTTGGTCCTTTTTTATATCCTCAAGGGTCTCACTAAATGTATTGGTGGTTTCTAGAAGATTCTTGAAAAAACTTATAACCGTGGTTTTGAACTCTATATCCAGTAGTTTGCTTTCCTCCATTTCTGTCATTTGTGACCTGTTTCTTTGTCTCCACATTTTGGCTGCTTCCCTGTGTTGATAGAGTGGCTTTGTGTGCTAGGTATCCTATAGGGCCCAGTGGCTCAGCCTTCCCAATTACCTGAGGTGGACACTCTTGGTGCACCCCTTTGTGGGCTGTGTGCACAGTCTTGTTGTAGTTAAGACTTGATTGTTGTTGGTATCATTGGGAGGAATTGACCTCCAGGCCAATTGGCTGTGAAAATCAGCTGATGGGAGAACTTCTGTGCTGGAGACACCCTTATGGGGCAAGACTTGCTTCAGTGGGGCTTTGGTGCTCACTGAGTCTACCCCTTGAGTGTGTCCCTTATGTATCTGAGGAGTTATAATATGGATGGTCCCACTCTGACCACTGGGTACACTGGCTCTTGGATCTCAAAGGAGGTGTAAATTTAGCCTCTGCCTAAGGCCACCCAGCAGGAGCTATGGAGAGATCTTCAGATTCCTCTTATTTGTTTAGGGTTTGGAGGTGCCCAAATGAGGCCCAGCTGTGAAGCCATGCAAGCTGCTGTGGAGCCTTGGGCCTTCTTTTGGATGTTCTGGGTCTTACTGACTCAGCTGCAGTTTGTTAGGTAATTTTAGATTGCAAAGGGCCAGGCCATTCATATGCAAAAGCCTCTGTGCACAGCTTGGGTGGGGTGGGGTCTCAGAGAATCAACAGGGCGGAGCAAACTGCAATGGCTGATTCTCAGCTCTGCCCTAAGAGGCCCCTGGGTCTCAGTGTTCCGTGGTAATCACTGCAAGCACCTCTAAGAGAAAGCCACCCTCGAGTTCTGCCCGAAGCCAGACAGTCCAGTTTCTCCCCGTATGAGTCTGGGTCCCCAGAGTCTCGCCTGGAACTGGAGTTCAGAGCAGTCGGGAGCTTGTGTCCCCCTCCTGATTGAAAAAGACAACCACTTACTCAGTTGCCAGCCCTTTCCATGTGTGCGCTTCTGTACCTTTGCACTTTACTTCCGCACCTCCTCTGAGTCTCAGTGTGCTTTTCTCTTCCCTTCTAGTTGTAGAATTTCCACTCAGCCAGCTTTCCTGTTGTTCTGGATGATGTCAGTTTTGTCTTTTAGTTGTACTTTTGAAGTGGTTGTGCGAGGCAGCAATTTCAGGTGTTTACCTATGCCGCCATCTTGGTTTCTCCCCCATATGCACATATTTTTACTTATTCTGTTTTCTTGGGAGCCCAGCAGAGAAGAAAAATATACAACTCACTTCTCATGTAATGGCTAGATTTTAATAAAAATCTAGTCAATGTTAAATTTTATTTATGACAGTTTATTTATGTGATCATGGATGTCGTTCTGATTTTTAGATTCATTAGTCTGTTCAGTGACCACAATAGTGTGAAACTTTGAATGTACAGGGGCCTCTATACCTCACATGCAAAATTCACTGGTTGCTTCAGTCCATTCTCTCCATGCATTCAAGATTGCAAAATTAATTTTTGAAAGCTTTCATGTCAGATACTATGGGCACACATTTAGCAGATGAAATGTATATAGTGTATGCTAGCAAGGATCTTCAATGACTCTCATGAATTTCAAATTATAAGCTACACTCAGTGACATTACATGATGTAGAATATAATAGGGGAAGTTCATTTAGATTATGGGCTCAGGAAAGTCTGCTCTAAGGAATTGACTTTAAACTGAGATGAGAGATGTGTAGAGTTAATTTTGGATATCCCCATTGTTTGAAAGTGTGTGAGGATTAGAGAAAACTTAAGTAAAGTACCCAGCACAGTATTTGGCACAAAAGTACCCAGGGAATTCAGATCTACTCTACCTCCTAATCTATGACTATCCAGCCAGGCAGTTCTCTAGAGACCGCTGATGGGCTGCAGCTGCTGCCTTCACTCAGTTTGGTGAGTTGTAGGTGAGTCCCAGCTTAGCTGTGGACCCACCTGGCCCACAGCCTTTCCAGTGGGGTCTCACTGAGCATGCTCTGCGTATACATTTTTGCACATATCAGCTTTGCTCAGTGTTTCCCTGCAGATATGAGCAGGGTAGCTGGTGAGGTCCCAGCATGTTGCTCCCTGGGCATGGCAATAGTGAATGCCTCCCAAAGCAGAGGAGATGCTCGCAGAGCTTGTATTGGGCTCAGACCACACTGGACTTCCCTGAGGAGAGTGATGCCATCATCTAGAGTGGGTCAGGAATGGACTGGGTTTGAATGAGTTGTCAGAGGATCCAAGGGTAATTATGAAGGAACCAGAGTTATTGTGGATACAGGGATGTTTGGAGCTCCCTAAAGGTGTTCCCCAGTCTGTACTATAGGACTGGAGTTCCCCCTAACAAAGGATGAGGGAACGAGAGGAGATGGAGCAGGCCTTTTCCTTAAGAGTCATCACAGGGCGGGGGGCACTCCAGGCAGCAGGAAGCAGGTGCGCTTCTAGCCTCATGGCTCCAGCACCTCTTCCCCACTCAGGGCGAGAAGCAAAGCTGGGATCTGGGGTATCGGGAGAGCAGAACTGACTTGTGAGTACAGACTAGTGGGCATTTCATGGACTTGGTGTTGGTCGGTGTGTAAGAAGAGTAAAGAGAACTTAGGTGCCAATCAGAGAGTGCTTTGACATGGTGTGAAAGTGACAACCCCCCACCACAGAGAACAGGAAGACACTTTTCTTCTCTCTGTGGCTTCTAATGTTTGTAGTTTCAAGGCTGCTGGGACCACTGATGGGAAGGGATGGTCTTTATTTTTCTGTCCGAAGCTCCCACAGTAGAGAGGAGCTAAAGGACGAGGAGCAGCCAGAAGAGTACGCTCTAGGAAAGGATGCCTGTGCTGCTCCTCGCATGTGCTTCCTATTTTCAGATTCACACATAGACAAGCACATCATATTCTGCCCTTGCAGGAAAGTTCCCTGGCCTATGTCATCATAATATAGCATATTTCTACATGTTATTCGGTTGTTGTTGTTTTTAAGGCCTATGATTTCAAAGGCTGGGTTGAGTAGGGGATGGTCCTTGTTAGCAGTTCCTTTATTGTTTATTTAATTTATTTTTTAAGTATATTTTTATTGATTTCAGAGAGGAAGGAAAATAGATAGATAGATGATAGATAGATAGAAACATCAATGAGAGAGAATCATTGATTGGCTGCCTCTTTCACAGCCCGCACTGGGGATAGAGCCCACAACACAGGCATGTGCCCTGAATGGGAATCGAACCAGGACCTCCTGGTTCATGCTCAACCACTGAGCCATGCCGGCAAGGTTCCTTTATTGTTTAATGTGATCATCTTGTCTTCTGTCATGGAAGACTCACAAATCCAGTGAAACTATGATCTGCAAAATTAGGAGTTCATCAGAATACTTATACACTATGGACTTTAAAATGATTTTTTAGTCAATTTATGTTACACTTACCATTCGCTGACCTACTAATAATATTACAGAGCTCTTACCATGGCATTAATACCCTTCATCACATCACTCCTTTCATTCTGAGCAACCATAGTAGGCGATGAGAAAAACAGGACACATTTAGAGAAAGCAGGTGACTACAAAAGCAAGCACAGTTCTTTGGCTGTCAAATTTTGCTATGAAAATTAAGATTGAGAACATCGGTTTTTATGTAGCACAGACTGTTCTGTTGTTTCACAGTTTAAGACAAAAAGAAAACAAAGAAAAGTTACCTGCTAGTCTTGTGATCTCCTAAGTCTGATTTACTTTTAGCTATAAAATGCTATTATTGATATTAAATCAGGCTGTCAATGTGCAAATATAAGGTAAAATTTGTACAGTTCCTTTTGCAGGCCCCGCATGTAAGATTGGAGAGGGCTGCCTAAATAGAGTAAACAGGCAGCTGAAGCTTGGAAATATTTACCATTTACCAAGTGTTCCCAGATGCTTATAGAAAACTAGTCCAGACAGCTGCAGGGCCTGTGCAACTGCCCCCTGCCGCCAAGACTAGCATACTAGACTAGAGCCTCTTGTGTTTATTTTTTTATGATTTTCATTTCTTTTTAAAAATAATTGTGGCCAAATTCCTACTTTCACTGTCCCCAAGAATTAAATATTTATTTTCTTCTTCCATTACCATACTCTCTCACTTGTTCTCCTTTGTGGTAAATTAAATCCATTTTTTCCTCATTGGATATTTCTTAAGAGAACCTGTACAAGACCTGATCCCTGTCTTTGAAGAGCTTACAGTCAAATGTGGCTCAGTTCCTTTTGTAGTCTTGCTGTACATATAATTGATTTTAATTTGATTTGAATAAAGTAATAATAAATTTCATTTTCATCTTTACTACCCTATTCAGAACCTCTAGGAAAAGGTTGAATTGAATTGATGGTAGTGGGCATCCTATCTTTTTCTCTATTTCAAAGACAAAGATTTAATATTTTACCATAAACTGCCATGATATTTGTTAACCACTTTTATCAGATTTAGAGGGTTCTCTTTATCACTGGCTTGCTAGAATTTTAAAAAAATTAGTAGATATTAACTTTTATCAAATGCTTTTCCTATATCTTCTGAGATGGATTTCTGGATTGAGTATTGGTATTAGTGTATTGTTGTTGTCATATTTGGTTGATCGTGTTTATCTGTTGCAGCTATTTTCATATAAACTGCCATCAGTTTGCTTCAATATCAATTTCATTTATAGTAGGTTATCTGGTTAACCCTATAGTGCATCCTATATAATAAAAGCCTAATATGCTAAGTGTCTGGTCGTCTGGTCAGCCGTTCAACCAATCCAAGTGTAATCTGCTAATGATATGCTAAGGGCTCTCAACTGCTCACTATGACGTGCACTGACCAACAGGGAGCAGACGCTCTGACCAGTACATTAGCTTGCTGCTGGGGTTCAGCTGATCAGGACTGAGTGAGACAGGCCAGACATGCCCTGGAGCCCTTCTGTGATCCCTCCTCTGCTGGCCAGCCTCCTGTGTCCCTCTCTGGCCCTGATTATGCACCAGTGGGGCACTCAGCCTGGCCTGTGCCCTCTTGCAATCTGGGACCCCTCAGGGGATGTCAGAGAGCCAGTTTCGGCTCAATCCCACAGGCCAGGCCAAGGGACCCCACTGATGCATGAATTCATGCACTGGGCCTCTAACCATATCTAATAAAAGAGTAATATGCAAATTGACTGTCACTCCAACACACAAGATGGCTGCCCCTATGTGGTCAAAGATGGCTGCCCCCATGTGGACACAAGATAGCCAACACAAGATGGCCAGCAAGGGAGGGCAGTTGGGATGGACCAGGTCTGCAAGGGAGGGCAGTTGTGGGTGACCAGGCCAGCATGGGAGAGCAGTTCAGTGGGACCAGGCCTGCAGGGAAGGGTAGTTGGGGGTGATCAAGCCTACAGGGGAGGGCAGTTAGGGGTGACCAGACCGGCAGAGGATGGAAGTTGGGGGCTACTGGGCCAGTTGGGGGAGACCCAGGCCTGCAGGGGAGAGCAGTTCGGTGGGACCAGGCCTGCAGGGAAGGGCAGTTGGGGGTGATCAAGCCTACAGGGAAGGGAAGTTGGGGGGGACCCAGGCCTGCAGGGGAGGGCAGTTAGGGGTGACCAGGCTGGCAGAGAATGGAAGTTGGAGGTGACCTGACCTGCAGGGAAGGGCAGTTGGGGGGATACATGCCTGCAGGGGAGAGCAGTTGTGGGGGACCACACCAGCAGGGGAGGGCAGTTAGGGGTGACCAGGCCTGCACGGGAGGGCAGTTAGGGGTGACCAGGCCTGCAGGGAAGGGCAGTTAGGGGCAAACAGGCTGGCAGTGGACCAGTTAGGCATCAATCAGGCTGGCAGTGGAGTGGTTAGTGAGCAGTTGGGAGCCAGCAGTCCTGAATTGTGAGAGGGATGTTTCAGATTGGAGAGGGTGCAGGCTGGGCTGAGGGACACCCCCCCTTCCCCATGCACAAATTTCATGCACTGGGACTCTAGTATATTTATAAAGAGTTGTTGGAATCCTATAATTTTCCAGTAATTATATCTTAAAATGTGTTGTAGTTTGAATATAAACTATTCATCCATTTAGTGCTAAAGCTGATTTTTACATAATTAGGTCCACTCTGATGTTTCATTGTTATCAGTCTTTCTTGAACCTCCATCTGGAGTCTCCCACTGGAAAGTGGAATAAATAGGGTAGGTTGGCTGTGGAGTTAATTGCCTTGTTGCAATTGGCTTAAGTTAACAACCTTTAGGGAACTATAGGGGTAAACATTCTATGATAAAAACTGAAGCCTAGTGATTTTAACTGAATTACCCAAAGGGGTAATGTCTTGAAGATTGTTACTGCCTCTGAGATGTACTTTTAGTCAAATTGTCTGGGCTCAAGCCCTAACTTACTGGTTATGTGAGCTTGGTCATGTTGCCTAACCTCTCCTTGTCTCCGTCTCTTTGTGGAGTCATTTGTAAAGATTAAATGATTCAATATTTATACAATGCTTAGAAAAGTTCATGACATATAGTAAATATTCAATAAATGCTCATCATTATTACTACTATCGACTATTTCCCAAAATTGCCAAAAACTTTTTATCATGTTGAATGTGCAATTGAATATATAAATGCCTGTATATATACTATAAATGCCTATAATGTGCAATTGAATATATAAATGCTTGTATGTATATATATATATATATATATATATATATATATATATGCTATAAAAAGTATTGATATTTACTTACAATACTAGAAGAGGAACTACAAAACTGGAGGAGCCAGTAAGTAAAGATATTACCAAATAGGAGAGTCATTGGAAATCCTTATTTTCCAAACCAACACAAAAGAATTCCATTGAATATTTATGGGTTACTTTTGTAAATATCATGGCTCCAGAGTGTGTATTAAGTGATGACAATAAAGATATACTGCAGATTTATGTTTTCCTTTATATCTGTCATCTCTCTAAGGATCTCTCATTACTTGTTCCAATTACTACCAAGTAATTGTCTTCCATACAATGGGGTTTGACAGTCAGTGACTTGGGGGTGGGGGAGACTTTCACTTTGATAAAGCATGTCAAATCAGAAATTAATCTTATCCAGGAGATGTTCTATAAGTGGGGAAGGGTAAACACCGAGGGGTGGGGGTCTATTGTGGGTACCATATCTCTGTCACTTCCGTCAAGTGGGTGATACCTAGTCCTCAGAGATCTAAGTAAGAACTTGAGAAATTTTCATTTTATCCATTTTTATGTCTTCTGCAGTATCTACACAGAATAATGATTGCTAACTTGAATCATGATTTATTCTTTTTAAAATCTCAAGAATTTAATCTTCCTGATTACTGTTCTAAAATTTATTTTATTTACGTTTATAGTAATGATGTATTGAGTTTGGCCTCTGGGGACATGGAAACATGTCCACTAAAACTAACTGGATGATTGTGGACAGGCCTCTGCAGCTGTGGGAGCATTACTCTTCTCATCCATTCTGTTGTATAGTGTCTTATGTCTTGAAAATGTTAGAGAAGGCTCAGATCACTTTAAGCTTTACTTATTCAATATTCCTAAAAGCAAAAAATAAAAACCCAGTATTTCCTAAACTCATAGATTAGAAGAATGATCAAATTCATCCTGGGCTCACTCAGCAGGTCAGTGGAACCTGACCAGATGATTCTTAGGACACACAAGTTTGGAACATTTAATCATAGAAGACAATTGGTTTTCATTGGCTGCCTAATGTCTTTTTTAGTTGTGAATTCAATCCTAGTATTACATAATACATTCCTTCTGCTTCAATATTCTGCTTTTTACCTTGAACCCTTTGTGAATGGTTGTCGGCCTCCTTGAATTCTCCTCAGTCTTTTGAGTTGTGGAGGCCATACCGGGGCACAATATCAGTCAGCGTGATTGTGTTTCTATCTGTGAATCGAAGTCCATCACCGCCTGCTTGGTACCTAGTAGGTACTCAATGAGTGTTGCTTTCCTCCTTTTTGTGTTCCTTTAGTTTCTCATCTTCTCCTTTTCTTTCCAATTCAAAGAAAATTGGTTAGATAGAGCCTTGCTTTTCAAAGTGTGGTCTGTGGACAATCTGGGAGCTCAGGCCTCTCTCCAGATCACAGAATCCAGTCTGCATTTTGACAAGATTGCCAGGCGCTTCCTCTGCACGTTAAGAGTGGAGGAGTAGGAATTAGAGGCTATGCATGGGGATTCTCACAGTCCTCACTGCTACCCCCAAAAGAACCCTGTAGGTCATGATCTATGTTCAGTCACAGTTTTATATTCATGTGAAAATAGCATATTCAAAAGCACATTCATACCTTGGGTTGTGCCTACTTTGGAGTGCATGAGTTTACAGGAACTGTGCAGCTTGTCATTCTGATTTAAGGTGGTGGAGATATGCTTATTTAAACCCACGGAAAGAACTCACGCTTCATATGCTCTTCTTAAAATCTGGAAAGAATTCTGTCACTTCCAATTTTGGTCAGCACTTCCCCAAGCATTGTTTTATTTCTGTTTTGTCTCTGATTTAAATAAAAGACTATGGAATATTCACAGATATATTGTTTTGTGTCTAAAAACACATCTATTGCTTGTTTAAAAAAATAGAATTATTTTAGTATTGTAAGTATTTCTTTGTCACATTTTACTTGCTATAGTAACTTTCTGAGGTAAAGAAAGCTCTAAAATGTTTTTCCCTGTTGTGATATTAGTTTGTTTTCATTTAATTGTTGCATGGCCAGAATTAAGTGAAAACCTCCAGATTTTCTCTTTGTATTAAAATTTGGGTTCAACTGGCAGTCTACTTTTATAAAACAAACTTAATGAAATTTTGTGTTTAGAAACTACACCTTAAAAGTCCTATGGCCTGGCCAGCATGGCTCAGTGATTGAGCATTGACCTATGAACCAAGACGTCAGGGTTCGATTCTGGGTCAGGGCACATGCTGGGTTGTGGGCTCGGTCCCCAGTATGGGGCATGCAGGAGGCAGCCGATCAATGATTCTCTCTCTTATCATTGATGTTTCTATCTCTCTCTCTCCCTCTTCCTTCCTCTCTGAAATCAATACAAATATATATATATTTTAAAGTCCCATGGCCCAATATCATAAATTTAAGCTGGGGCCCCTAAGCAAACATGTTGGATAGTGCTTCCTATGTTCATTATCCATTTGATTCCTAGACACCACTACCCACAAGAGCCACAATCCTTTAGTCTGGGGTCCCCTCAGCCCCCTGCTGCAGCTATAAGCAGATGGCTCTTACAAGGCCTCTAGGATGGTAGGTTTGGATCTTAAGATGTTGTAGCTATTTGATTGGGGACTGGAAACAGGAATCTAATTTGTAAACATGTAGTAAAGGATTGTCAGGAGAATGTTCAAACCACCAAAACACTTTAAATAATTTCAAATATCAATTTTTAATATGCATAACTATCTCTCTGGGAAAATTTCTGGGTCCCAACCCCAAGAGTATGGTGGTAACATGCTAATGAAGGATTAGTGGACCACAGTTTGAGAAATACCTGTTAAAATATTTGGAATTAATCTAACTTGATAGTAAGGCTTACCCAGAAAGTGTTTAATTTTATTTCACAACTTCATAGGGCTGACTGAGAAAATAACCTACTTACTTTCCCAAAATTTCAGGTAAAACTTACTCAATGTTATGAATGCCTTGCAGGAAAGTTACCTTCTGTATCTGTTTGTACTTTTTTGAAAATGTGTAGAGATAATATTGGAGACCTACCCTTTCATAACGACCATTCTACATTTTTGCCTTTTTGGTTTTTGCATCTCTGGATGAAATATTTTACCATCCATGTTTTCTCTTCCTCATTTGGTATTATTTAATTTATTTACACTATTTTAGAATGATTATTTAGCCTTTATGATATTCTTGTTTTTGATGTGTTCTTCTGAGGTCTCTGCTTCAACAAACTTTGCTCTTATTAGTGGGCAGTCATTCAAACCTCCTCAAAAGAGTTTTGGTTATTTTCCTTGAATGAGAGTGTTGTTCCTTTGGGAGCAAATGTTATGAAACATAATGGGAAGTGCTAAACCCAGAGTGCTTTGCTGGCATTTTGTTTTGCCAAGAAATGAGCTAATGCTTATACTCGGCATTGTGAGCTCCTCACTCTTGAGTTTGGTGAGGAGAGTAAGACTCTGGGGGTTCCGATGTATCATTCTTTAATTAAAGATGATTCCATTAAAGAAATTAGAGGTGTGAGAGCTCAATGGCTAATGCCCAAACTTGGGAAGCTTTGCCACCAGTGCCTTTTAGAATTCAGTTTGTCCCAGTATATGAAAGGTTTTTCCTTAGTGCAACTTCCTGGCTATCCATATCTCTTTTCCAAAGATTGGAATAAAGTTCTTTGGAAGTGGATTCAAGCAACCATACATCGAGAGCTCTTCTGTTTAACATTTGAATTCCTCTTTCTTTCTTTTTTTTTATTGATTAAGGTATTGCGTGTGTCTATATCCCCCATTGCCCCCCCACCCCACTTCCATACATGCCCTCACCCCCCAGCATCTTGCGTCCATTGTTTATGCTTATATGCTTGCATATAAGTCCTTCGGTTGATCTCTTACCTCTCTCTCTCCCCCCTCCCCAGCCTTCCCGCTATCTTTGATCCTGTGTCATTCTCTTCCTCTCCCCAAATCTGCCCTCTGCTGATAGTGAACCAAATTGTGGAACTCTATTCCTATTGTAACTTACTATAATCAACAAACTACTAACATGCCACCATTGTTCTTCTCAAATGAGGAAACTCTGAGTTGGACCCTCTAGTCACTCAGCCAGAAGCCATGGAACACTTGTGGCTTCAAATCAATAGCAGGAAATCTAGAACTTGAACATCTTATTCCTAAGTATTTCTTTGGTGTCACCTTAGTTGCTTAGTAAATGGGAAATTAATATGTGTTTTGGCCATGGTGAACTTTTCTGACAATGAGTTATCTATTTTAGTAGCTTCTCATCTTCCCTCAGGATAGGGAAGTGACATTTTGACTGGATTCTGTAACCACATTTATCATGATTATTTGGTATTCTCAGCAAACAACAATGGGCATAAATTATTAATGAAATTTATCCCAGTGACAAAGGACTTGTCATTATAATGATTTGTGTCTTTTCTTCTATGAGGTGCAAATTCTAGTAAATATTAAGTCAGTCAAAATAATATTTTTTGTAAAAATTTTATATAAGCCATATGTTATGGATTTTTTGCCATCTTTAGTTTATGAAAGCAATTACAATTAATGGCAGACAAAGATTAAAAGTACATCAGAAAATTACTCATACTCTGGCTCCTAGATAATCTATTATTTTAAAGCAACGAATTTTATTATTTTGTCTAATATGTTAGAGAGGGAAAGCAATTGTGCTGCAGTTATGTTAGTAGATTTGTATTATTCAAGCACAAATATAATAAGCTCTCTGTACTCAATGTATTTTAAATGCAGAACTGATCCGAAAGCTTACTGTTAATATATATCTTATTTAATAACTTTTCTGCTTAATATTTCATTACATTATATGCAACACCAAATGTATGAGTTCCCTAATGGGTGGGAGGCATGGCTTAATCTATGTTTGTATATCCATTCCCTAATGAATGGATGGATGGATAGAAGATGAAGGGGATGGGATAAAGAGGAAGAGAGGGTTGGTAGGCAGTTCAGAATTCATAATCCTCAGAAATAATGATATGAATATCTTGACTTGGGGTCAAACTACTAACATGCCACCACTGTTCATTTCATAGGTGGCACAATGCTTTCATAGGAGAACATAATGGTGATGGCCTTTTACTTTCTTTATTCTTTAAAACTTGCATTAAGTTGTTATTGAGTGGAAAAAAACTTCAGACATACCTTGGAGATATTCCAGATTCTGTTCCAGACCACTGTAATAAAGTCGGTATTACAATAAAGCAAGTCATAATCTTTTTGTTGGTAGAGGATCTTGCCTTCAATTTGTAAGAAATGCAGCATCTGTGAAGCACACTAAAGCAAAGCACAATAAAACAAGGTATTAGTGTTTATTAAAAGGTCAAAATTACTGAATTTCCTCATTTTTATTAATACAATGACATAATATTTCAGTAGTGGTCAACCATGAGATACCATATGCTACCAGTTAGGAGATTAGGGGACCAAAACCTCCTTCCAGGACTTGATTTTCAAAGGATTAATTGTCCATGCCGAGGAGCAGCATTCACTGGGAGAAATGTGAGTCTGTGAGATGGTGCCTGTGTAGCGTCCCACAGACCATTTAACCAGGCTTGTGTGAGGCACTAATCAGAGACGATGTCCCAGGAGCCATGGGGTAGTCTTAGGTGTCACTTTGCAGCCACATTAGGCATTTTTTCCTGAAGAATGAAAATATCTCTTTAGTTAGTTGTTGGTATTGATTTTATTTATTTATTTATTTATTTATTTATTTATTTATTTTTACAGAGAGGAAGGGAGACAGATATAGAGAGTTAGAAACATCGATGAGAGAGGAACATCGATCAGCTGCCTCCTGCACACCCCCTACTGGGGATGTGCCCACAACCAAGGTACATGCCCTTGAGCAGCCAAGGTACATGCCCTTGACCGGAATCGAACCTGGGACCCTTCAGTCTGCAGGCTGACACTCTATCCACTGAGCCAAACCGGCTAGGGCTTGGTACTGATTTTTAAAGTTCTCTTCACTGCACACAATTAATATGAAAGTAAAAATGTTGAAGCAGTCTCCAACAAAAGGGACATGATGCACAAGTTAATCACTGTTCTCATGCAAATCCTGAGTTTCTAGCGAGGAGAACTTTATGCAATCTGGGACACCTGTACAAATGCAAAAACAACATCCTGGCAGCCTGGTTCCAAGCTGGTGCATAGCTGTTTCTAAGGCTTTGGAAATCCAAACCAGTTTTTGGGGATGTAAATAAATCACACTGTGTAAATTAAGCCACCATAGGAATATTAAGTGAAACACTGTAAATTTGAATATTTGTAAGTTTTGCATATTAGGGTGGGACTGAACGCATGTTCATAGATGATCTACAAAGTGAAATGGAGACTAGTAAACAGGAAAAATAAATGGTCTCATCCTCTACTTCCATAGTGGTTGCAACCTCTGGTTAATTCTCAGGCCTGTTCTGATATAGGAACCATAAATTGCACTTTAGGTTACAGGTATCTTTTTTATTCATTCCTTTAATGTGTATTGAGTGCCCATCATGGCAGACTATTGTGGATAAATACTGGAGTGAACCAAATAGATAAAAATCATTGCTCTCAGAGAGCTTACCTTCCAGCAGAATGCTGTTTGAAACACTGCATTAGTGTCAAATACTAAATATGAATATAGTCTTTTATGAACTTGAAATCAATTGATAAACCCTCATTAGGGTACCTGAGAATATGAGTCAGTCCTGGCCCTGGCTTCTAGGAATTTACAGTCCAGCAGGATAAGTAGTGTACTGTGGTCAGGAGTTGAAATGCAGTAAGACAGTAACAGACATAGCACAGAGTGGAGGGTGACTGACTGCAGGGAGAGGAGGGGTCAGGGAGGGAGGTTGGTAGGGCAGGGATGGTCAGAAAGGCTTCTCTGAGGATGTTTCCTTGTCTGGTGAACTTCTGATTAGCCTTTAAACACTCATAACTTGACGTTTTAAGGGAAAGTGGTGAGAGAATATTTACACTGATTCTCATATTCATTTATTCTTTAGTCCTTGAATATTTTAGCATTTTTTCCGAAGGGCTGTGAAAAATAAAGAATTGAGTTGATCTATAGGGAGACTACTAGCATAATTAAGTACCATCCAAGATAAAAGGTAATATAATAGGTACATTTGCTTCTAAGAGCTCTATTTCTAGAGGTATAGAGGGGCAATCAAATTGGGAAATTAGGTATATGTTTCACATTTATTTAGATGACTATAGCTTTGTTCAAGGTTTCTATGCATCTTCTAAAGAAGTGCATGCATGGCAAATTAGCCTTTCAAATGAATTCTTTTCAAGGTAATAACAGCAATGAAATTATAGCGTCTCTACCTGTGCAGATTTTCATGGATTGCTGCATGTGGTTTGGTCCATGGAATGCTGTATGCTGGAGACATGTTGTCAGAGTTTATCCTCTCCAAATACTACCTTTCCTGCCATTTCTGGAAATATGACACAAATAGCTAACATTTCTTTAGGGTTTACTATGTCCCTGACACAATTATAAGCACTTTGCTATTATTAATGCATCAAATTCTAGAAACCCAATGAGGCATGACCTGTTTGTTATTATCTCCATTCAAAGGAAAACTGAGGTATAAAGAGGTTAAGCCACTTTCCCATGGTTCCATAGCTAGAAAATGTTAGACCCAAGATTCAAACTCAGGCCACAGAGTTGTGTTTTTAACCACTGTATTATACTGTTTGTGAAGTACAGATTAAGGACTCTTATCATGAGGTTATTCTGAGAACTTTAAACATTAGACATTTCCATGTAACCATATATCAGAAGTTAGTATGTGTTTGCATATTAAAAACGAAGTCCATATCTAATAATGAGGGCAACATAGCCTTTGAATCCCACTTGGCTCACACATGACCCCTAGCACAGACCCCCTTCACTCATGATGCTGGTTGACACATGACTCAGGCTTCAATTCACTAAGTCCTGAGACACTTCACCGAATCCAGAGGGTTTTTTCCCCCTCTTACACTAGCTCTCTTATTCTGCAGAGGGAAAAAGAAGGAAAAGTGTGAGTGGAACAATATAATCAAGGGATTAGGAGTCAGGGTAGGAAGCAAAAAGGGACACACAGGACTCAAAAAAGAGGAAGCCTTGCTGGCTGGGCTGGAGGATAAATTGGTATTAGCAGGAAGTACTACTAAGGGGCTGGTGCATGAGAAGATCTAGGGGGAGGAAGGCCATCTTGAGAAGTGTTAAAATTGATTATAAATTGGATTAAAATTTTAAAACATTGATGAATGCAAGCAAATAATGAAATTTGTTGTTTAGCTTTGGAACCATGTATCTTTAAATGTGACCTTCTGCAGAAGATTAGCTTATTGGAATGATCTGACAACATGTGTTTTTGGTGTGGGATATGTGGGAAACTCTCCATTACTGTTACTGGAAATGTAAATTGGTGGGATATTTTTAGAGGGTTGGTGATTTGACACGATCTCCCAAAGTTAAAAACACAACCCTTTGATCTAGAAATTCTATTGGTAAGAATTCACCCATCAGATAGATACAAAAGTGAACACCACAATCTGCGTAAGATGAATTTTTTCAGCATTGTTTGTAATAGTATGAAAAGGTGTAGGTGTGTGGGGGGAGGCTGGTATCCATCAACAAAAGCCTGATTAAATAAATCATGATGTATACATTTAATAGGATCCTAAGGGTCTGTTATAAAGGGTGAGGTAGATCTGAATGTGCTGAACATCAAAAGATTGTCTAGATGTTACTAGGTGAAAAAACTAGAGTGTACAACAGAGCATACAATATATTCATTTCTATATATGCACATTTTTTAAAGGTATGTGCTAACTTCTTTTTCTGGAGGATACTCAAGAACATGTTAATGGTGGTTACCATTGAGGAGAATCACTGGAGTTTAGATGGGAGATGGAGATTTTTACATTCACCTTTCCATTTGTGTACAGTCAGTGCATATGTTTAAAAAAAAATGACACTCTGAGACAGACATTGTGAATTCTACATATGGTGCTCCCAACTATATGTGTAAGCTCTGGTTTAGCTTTGATAAGAAGATGGTATATCAGTCTATTATTTTTTAACTGTGTTTTTTTTCTTACCTATCACCATCTATAAATTATGACACCAAGTAGATAGCAAATTTCTGGATCTCCCACTGTTTTCTTATAATGTTATATCATTTACATTTGTTTACTTCTCAGTCCTGACAGTTTCCTATGGAGCCATTTGAATTTCCAAACATATTAATCCTTTGTACGGTGCATACCTGATACTTACAGTAGCTTGATGCATTTATTGGCCCAGTAAATAGGGCTAATACCTATTTGATTTGGTTGTATAAACAAACTGTTCCTGACTGGTATTGGAAAATAGGCCACTTGCTGTGAACATATTTGTGGGTATGCCAATAGTCAATAATTGAGAACTTCTCAAAGAACTGCACTAACCCAATAAAAAAGCATATGTTTAATATCTCAGTTGATGAGGCAGTGAGATTCAGAACCCAAGATAAGAACTCAGGTCTTCAAACTTTTGCAATTTGAACTAGAACTTCTGTAGAAAGCAAGATGCGAGCTCATGGATAGTGTTCTGTCTTTGCAAAGAACGGAAATGGGACAGATTCAACTGTAGGTGTGAATATGTAAAAGAGCTTTAATAAAAGAAATGAGCAACATTTTTCTGTGATTTAAAAACCCTTGATATTAGAAATTTAAAGTACTTTTTCCTTAACCACAAGCAATCCTTTCCTTTTGATGTGAACTTTTAGCTAAGGAAAATTATATAATTAGAGCCTGAGAAGTTAAAATTGCCATGTAATGTCAGATGTCTAATTCACTTTCTGAATTTTTTTTTTAATCTGGGAGGAAAGTGCTAGCATAGTTGTTACAGCATGAGCTCCTGGTATTAGAACAGTTTGAATTGTACTTCAGTTAATTCCTCACTGAAGCAAGTTACTCATCTTTTCTGCCCTTCATTTTCCACATCTGTGTTACTAGGATAATAACAGTAATTATTTCTTAGGTGTTTGTGCAAAATAAAGGAGACAATGTTTGTGCTCCATCAATGTTAGCTATTTAATCAGGATGTTTTGGTTGCAAGTAACAACACAACTCAAACTGACTAAAATTATAAAGAGAATTTATTGGCCCATATAACTGGAAAATCTAGTGGTTAATTCAGTGGTTTAATCAAGTTGCAGCAATCTAGTGTATTTATGTCTCTCCAGCCAGCCTTCCTCATTGTTGGCTTTATCCCGGTTTTGTTCCCCTCATGAACCCAAGGTGGCTACCAGCACTCCCATGACAGGCTACATGTTTCCTCATTCTCCTCCAGGAGGAATGACTGAGCCTGCTTGTCCCAGCATTCTCAGTCCAGTCCAGAGATTGACCTTGACTGAAGGCGCTTAGGTCACATTCCCAACCTGAACCAGTCATTGGAGTCAGGGGGTGGGATTGGCCTAATCTTTGTGATATTCTGCACCTTTGAGGAAGGAACAAGTCAGCTTCTCACAACCACTGGTTATCAAGAGGAAATAGAGCTCTCCCAGGAGGGGAAAAGTAGAAACACCTGCTTGGAAGGTAATCAGTTCTTGTCACCATTGTGATCACTGTTATCCAGGCACCTTAACCACAACTGCCCAGGCAGGATTTTATCCATGTCCCTACATGGGCTCAGGGAACACTTAGCTCCCCCAACCAAAAAAACAAAAAACTTGTTAAAATTGATATTAGAAGTAATTTCCCAGAAAGAAAGCACAGAATTTGTTTGCCAACATGAATAGTATACATTTCTGTAATAAGTCAAAGCTTCCCTATGCTGAATACCCACTAATGAGGAACACTTGATTGTTTTAGATTAACATTTTAATGCTAAACTATGAGAAAATTTAAAAAAATTAGAAGTGACACCTACCATTTACTCATATGATAGCACTTAAGTTTTGGCAGTTTAGAAAATCTCTTTTTTGCGAGTGGTACTGAAAAAACTTAAGCTGTTGATCACTTTGCTCTAGCAAGGTTTTTGGAACACTTAAAAAGTATCAATTAATTGATCACTTGTTTTTATTGTATTTACTTAGCTACTACAGTCAACTCTTGGTAATTTCCAGGATCTATAATTTATCCTTAGTAGATTCTGTTTTAACATTTATGAACCCTAAGGTTTTATTTATGTATGGAAAACCCTTATAAAATACCTTTCTCTATGGCAAACTTGTGTACTAAGTAAATACAATGAACACTCCTCCTATGGTATGTATGACATTTTAGAATTCCAAATCTCACAAACAAGTGTACAAGCATATTTTCAAGAGGAAATATAATTGTATTTTTGATTTCTTGTCTTTTTTTATTATTCATGACTCGGCCTACAGCCCTTCCACCCACTGTGAGAATAATTGCAAATGCCACACTTGCCTCGCAAAATCGCACTCAGGTGAGAGCATTTCAATTTATGGTGAAGGGCTCTGAGGATCTCTGAAAACAGAGAAATCTCAATACTTATCCCTGACAAGTGACTTCCTACAACTGCTCAGACTTTTCTCCTTTAAAGCACTTCCTTTGTGAATGTGTCTTAAAGTCTCAACTAGATGCTAATCTGTCTTTCACACCATGTAGTTTATGTTCTTATCTATAGTCATTTTGGGAGTACAAAGGCAGGACAGAAATATTACATGTGCAATATAACATACTAAGTGTTTCACATATATCATTTTACTTAATCTTCACAATTCTGTCAGGTCAGTACCATTTAATCCCCATTTTTTAAAATTTATCTTTATTATTGGAAGTATTACAGCTATCCATCCCTCCCCCCCCCCCCCCACCATTACACCATTCACCCCCTACCAACCCCCAAGCGTACCAAACTATTGTCTGTATCCATGGATTATGAATATACGCATATTAATTCTTTGGTTAATCTCTTCCAGAACTCCCCCCCGCCCCTCCTCCCCCCCCGCCAATTTTCCTCCCTTTGAGATTTGTCAGTCTGTTGAATACTTCTGTGTCTCTGGATCTATTTTGTTCATCAGTTTATTAGATTCCACATATAAATGAGATAATGTGATACTTATTTTTCTCTGATTGGCTATTTACTTATCACAGTACTCTCCAGGTCCCTCCGTATTGTCTCAAAGGGTAAGAGCTCCTTCTTTTTTACTGCTGCATAGTATCCCATGGTATAAATGTATCACATATTTATTATCCACTTATCTACTGATGGGTACTTGGGCTGTTTCCAGATCTTAGCTATTGTAAATAGTGCTGCTACGAACATAGGGGTTTCCTCCAAAAATTAAAAATGGAACTGCCATCTGACACAGTGGTCCCACTTCTAGAAATATATCCTAAGAATCCTCAAACACCTATCAGAAGAAATTTATCCGCATTTTTTTAAAAGGTGAGAACCTAAACTACTGAGTGATGGAGCCAAAATTTAAAGAAGAAAAATTCGAACGGAATCTCTCTTCTTTTTTTATTAAAGCAAATTTGGGAGAATATAGATCTATCTCCTCTTTATACCAATGTGGAATTGAGAGTCAAAGAGAGTTAGTTATTTGCCTAATCTAATGAAGTTAGTTTTATGGAGGAGTAGGAAGTACACCCAAATCCTGTGACTTAGAGCTTAATGTATGATTACTGCTATACTCCTTCTCAGTTACCTGCAGTTTAAATGTTTACAGCAGCAGAAGTAGCAAATTTATTTTTATGAAACATAATTGATGTATAGCTGTACCCTTAAATATATAATCCTCAGTCTTCTCAACTGTTATATGGTAGAAGGGAAACGGGATGGTGAGGTAGATTAGGTTAATTTATCACAAACATGCCTTCTACAGAGTTTATCATTATACTTACTAAACAAAGACCAAATTAGAAGAGTTGTGCCCTACCAAACACTAGGTTATCACTCAAAAGAATTAGCTAAACAGAAACTTTTTGAAAATTAAACTTTTCATTTGAGTATTTCTAGATTTACAGAAAAGTTATGAAGATAGAACAGCGAATTTCCATATACCCCACATCCCATTTCCCCTATTGTTAACATCTTACATTAGTATGGTACATTTGTCAAAACTAATGAACCAATGTTGATATATTAATATTAACTAAAGTCCATACTTTATTCAGATCTTCAGTTTTCAGTTAAGATCCTTTTTTTTTTTTTTTTGTGCCAGGATATCATCCAGGATACCACAGTTACTTTTGTTTTCATGTCATCTTAGGCTCCTCCTGGCTATGAGGTTTATTCACACGTTCAGTCTTTTTGATGACCTTGACACTTTTGAGTAGCATTGGTCAGATATTTTATAGAATGTCCTTCAGTTGGCTTTTCCTTGTGTTTTTTCTCATGGTTAGACAGAGGTTCTGTGTTTTGGAAGGAAGACCACAGAGGTGAAGTGCCATTCTCATCACAAACTGTCAAGGGAACCTACTATCAACCTATCAGTATTGATTAAACTTGAGCCCCTGGTTGAGGTAGCATTTGTGTCAGGTTTCTCCATATTGTCCTCTTTGGAAGGAAGTCACTATGTACAGCCCACACTTAAAAGGTAGGAAGTTATGCTCAGCTTCCTTGAGGAGCAGAAGCGACATAAACTACTTTGAATTCTTCTGCACTGTAGACCTGCCTGTTCTTCCCCATTTAGTTATTTATTTGTTTAATTATTTATTCAAATAATTTGTACTGGTATGGAATCATGAATATTTATTTATACTTTGAGTTGTAATCCAATACTATGTTTATTTTGTTGCTCAAAACTCTTACACTTTTCTACCAGGGTTTGCAAAGATGGTATATTATGCCTTGTTCTGACAAGTCATTTTGTCTCAGAGGTTTTGTGTTTTGCTGGTAGCTCTGTGCTTTTTAATGCAGTTTGGTTTTCTTTGAGGAAGTAAGAGTATGCTTGGGAACTCACCGAAAGATGAAAGGTCAGATGAGTTCATGCAAACAAAATCTATCAGGTCTGACAAATATTTTTGTAGTGAAATAGTAAGGATAACAGTTATTAAGTAATATAATAGTACTGGGAGCAGAGACAGCCCGAGTGTGATTTACTTTCTAATCTCCGATTAACCAAAGGTGAACACTAGCAGCAGGATATACAAAATAAATAATTTGACAAAAGCAGGAAGGATCTACTTTGCATTTGTAAATCACTTGACTCTTTATAAAACACTATAAATTACATTATTTCTTTTAATTTTGACAAGTCTATTTTTTAAAGAAGAGGAAAATGAGGCCGTTGGAGCTAAAATATTTTTTCCCTCTGCCTCAGACCAATTTCATAGTCCAAGTAGGCCTGTTTACAGGTCTTTGTCATTTAAAAAAATACATTTTTATTGATTTCAGAGAGGAAGGGAGAGGGAGAGATAGATAGAAACATCAGTGATGAGAGGGAGTCATTGATCAGCTGCCTCCTGCCTGCCTTACACTGGGGAATGAACCCGCAACCCGGGTATGTGCCCTGATCTGGAATCAAACCATAACCTCCTGGTTCACAGGGCGATACTCAATCACTGAGCCATCCCTGCCAGGCCAGATCCATGTGTTTTGACTTCTATAATCTCTCCTCTATTTTACAATAGCTTTCCTCATCACCTGCCCCCAAATAAGTACTTATATTAAATAATTTCTTATATTTACAAAGCAGTTTTATATATTTTATCTCATAATCAAAACAGTCCTTTGTAAGGTATCTATTAGCCCATTTTAAAGATTAGAAAACAAAGGCACAGGGGGAATAAGTATTTTTGGCTGAAGTTAAATGGTTGGTATAATGCCTGCCCTTTATCATCAGAATTTGCCTCTTGTAACTCAAAGGCTGGTTGCACGATCTAATTTCAAAAGAGGAGTGATCCGTGTACATCGGGATGGAGAACAGAGGATTTTGTTTGCTTTCCTTTGGCACGGGTTATTTTACAAACTGTGTGTGTAGGTGGACAGGTTACCAGCAGTAATGAAATGATGCTGCACAGAACAGTCAATTTAGCAGACAAGCCAAGGGTGAGTAATCGTGTTGTGGGAGTCCTAGAAAGGACGCTTAGGTTGCACTGAACTTCATACTTCTTGCAGCAGCCATTAAATATTGCCCTTTAGTGGGCCCGAGATGTATAGGCCCATTTTGTTTGGCTTGGCTATTGCAAAATAAAAATCCCAGAATTAAACGCAGGATTGTAGTTTGGTTCCAAAACAAGCCATTGTAAAGCTTGATGTGACCAGAGGATTAGTCTTTTCTGCTTAGTTTATCTTTCTGGTGAACTGAAGGCTAACTTACTAAGTATTATAACCACGCACCCCAGTTTACCAGAGACCGTTTGCTTATGCCTTTTTATGCCATGTAATTAATAATAGCACTCCCTTTCACTCTTTACAGTATCCAAACTTGAATGATAAATTATATGGGTACCCTAACCACTAGCCTTTTTCCAAGTTCTTATTGAAAATAGTCATTAAAACAAAAAATTTTTCTCACATAGTAACTGCAGAGCATTGACCTTCTTTGACCTCTGGGTGATGAGTTAGCATCACACAGGCATCTGTATGTGGACATCAATGATCCCCACACAGTACCCTGGAGGAAGAGGTTGAAGACACAGAGCAATTTCTGTCTGAAGCCTCTCTGTGTGGCTTTCTCCCATATCACTGTCGGCTGACTGCTTCTGCATTTACTGAGTACCTGGCTGCTTTCTTGTTTCTATGCTTCCTTTGCTCATTCTTGTTGCTCTTTTTGTTTCTCACTCTATTCTAAGAATCAAAGACTCCCTCCAACTCTCTCATACGAGGTCAAAGGAAGTAAGGAGGTGATGGGGAATCACAAAGACATCCAAGAGCACAGAGCCCGGAGAGATGGCCCTCATGACCCGGAACCTCTCCAGGCCTTCAAAGTGGCAGTTCATAGATCTTCACTCTCCTGCCCAGGCACTGTCATACTCTGCTTTGGTTAATTGGTCTGTCTGTATGTCCTGCTATAAAGGCACACTCTGCCCTCTTCTGTATGTATTTTTCCACCTCCTACTTCTGCTTGATCATAGCACCTATTTCCTGATTTGGGGTTATACTAGGCCATTATGGGCTCTCCAGTCTCTCTCATTGGCCCTTTGGCTTTAGGAGCCACTTTTAACTTTTATTCTCTCTGATCTTCGTCCAAATAACCTTTGCCTAATAACACTTTTGCTAGAAAACTCACCAACCAGCCTATCTATTATCTAAGGGTCAGATACCAAGCTCTAGTCTAATCAGTATGAACAAGGGACAGGAAATTAAGTTTACATAGAATCAAGAATAATCTGTTCTTTCAGGTGGGGCTGTATGAACAGGCTCTATGACTGACATACCAATCAGGTGTGCTCATTGGTTGCCATGAATTTTCTCCGTTCTATGTGGTTTCAGTTTTTAAAGTCATTTATTCATTTGACGTCTAAATAATCATGATGTTCCTTTGGCAAGTGGATCTCTGCACTTCATTGAGCTTTGAATATCTCAGTGACTTTTAAGTTCTGTTTTTGAAAATTAAGTTTTGAAAACCTTTGATTTCCATTTGATGGAGATTTCACTGTACTAATATTTTCAATGTCATTGAAACTACGAGAGATGACTAAGTAGAAACTAGTAATGACTAAGTAAAAATCCTCAGAGACACTTCTTGATATCCTTGACAGGGTTGTTCCATTTTAGAAGTTGAAAATGTAAAAGCTTTCATGAAATTTTAATTTTAGGGAGATTTTATTGACAGATAAGGTTAAAGCTGCATTGAGCATGGCCCAAGTGTATGAAACACATATGGAATAACTTGAGCAATACACAATCCCCTGGGCATGGCAATACTAGATAGAGCACCCAAGAAGATCTCCTGTAATGCACACATACTTTTCCTTCCTTGTACAATGCTACACTAACTCGACTTCCTATTGGCAATAAGGATCGACCACCACAACTAGCAGAGTAACCTCATTTTTTGCCTATAATGAAACTCTACAAAAGGCCAGGTGGCACTCTCAAGTTTGAATTCATCAGCACCATTGTATCTTCTATGGAACGCTTTCTTCCCTTAGGGAAAAAGGCCTCCTAAGCAGCAGAGCTCAAAGTCACAAGGACCCTCCTATTGATTTCCACACATATTCTCCAGGTGGTGTAAATAAGAAAAGTCTGGAAATTCTTTGTGTATGAGCCTTCTCAAAGACTTGCTTCTATAACTGGAACAATGGGTCAAGCTAGGCTGCATATTAAAATTACCTGAGGACCGGTAAGGAAAATGACTAAAACCTGGGTCCCAACCCACCGTTCCCTGGTCCCTAGCCAAAGCCCTCAAGTTTGAGTACTACTACGATGTATAAAATGAGGGAAAGAGAGTTAGGCATGAGGAAATGTAACGTTGCCATGGATGGGAACGGCTGTAGTTTAAGCAAGTCAGGAACTGTAGAGAAAGGGCTTCTGCAAAAATGGTGACTTGCCCTGGCTGGTGTGGCTCAGTGGTTAGAATGTTGGCCCATGTACCGACATTCAAACCGGGTCATGGGTTTGATTCCCGGCCCCATTTGGAGCATGTGCAGGAGGCAACCAATCACTGTGTCTCTTTCACATCTATGCTTCTCTCTCTCTCTCTCTCTCTCTCTCTCTCTCTCTCTCTCTCTCTCTCGCTCTGTCTCCCTCTCTCCCTCCCACTCTCTCTAAAAAAAAATTAATGGAAAAAATATCCCTGGGTGAGGATTAACAAACAAACAAACATGGTGGCTTGGTGGAGTAGATGAGGTGGGTGCTCTGGTCATAATAATCCTTCCAAATGCTTTCTTTCTAATTCTCAGACTTCATCTCTTCCACAGTTGTTTGTGTTTTTTCCTGACTTTCCCCAGTGGTCGGCAAACTCATTAGTCAACAGAGCCAAATATCAACAGTACAACGATTGAAATTTCTTTTGAGAGCCAAATTTTTTAAACTTAAACTTCTTCTAACGCCACTTCTTCAAAATAGACTCGCCTAGGCCGTGGTATTTTGTGGAAGAGCCACACTCAAGGGGCCAAAGAGCCGCATGTGGCTCGTGAGCCGCGGTTTGCCGACCACTGCCCTAGGTGACTTAATAAGGCCAAGTATTTCACTTATGTTATAATCTAAAACTTCAAACATTACATCTGCTTTTTGGCTTCAACAGTCCTAAAGTTTTGAGTTTTGTCATAGAAACCTCCCTGATCCTCTAATTGTACCTAGAACTCTGAATTTAAAATTTTGAGCTTATCATTTTTTTTACATTCCCACTAAAGATGTACAAGGATTCCCTCTTTTCCGTATCCTCACTAGCATTTTATCTTTTTAAAAAATAATAGCCATCCTTACAGGCATGAGGCATGAGATAATATCTCATTTTGGTTTTGATTTGCATGTCCCTGATGATTAGTGATGCTGAGCACCTTTTTCATGTAATTCTTGACCATTTGTATGTATTCTTCAGAAAAATGTCTATTCAGGTCCTTTGCCCATATTTTAAATGGTTTATTTGTTTTGCTACTGAATTGTATGAGTTCCTTATATACTTTGGATATTAACCCCTTATCATGTATATTGGTTTACAAATATTTTCTCCTGTTTCATAGATTGTCTTTTTGTTTTGTTGATTATTTTGTTTTCTGTGCAGAAGCTTTTTAATTTGATGTAGACATACTTATATATTTCTACTTTTGTTACCTGTACTTTTGGTGTCATATCCAAAATTTCATTACCAAGGTCAATGTCAAGGAGCTTTACCAAACCCTGTGTTTTCTCCTCGGCATTTTATGATCTCAGGTTTTACGTTTAAGTCTTTCATCCATTTTGATTTATTTTTTGCATAAGGGTCTAATTTCATTATTGTGCATGTGCCTATTCAGTTTTATTAGCATTATTTGTTTAAGAGGCTATTCTTACCCTAGTTTGTATTCATGGTGTCCTTCTAGAAGATTAGTGGACCCTTTATGTGGGTTTATTTCTGGGCTCTTTATTCTTTTGGCCTATATGTCTGTTTTTATGCCAGTACCACAACTGTTTTGATCACTACAGCTTTGTAGTATAGTTTGAAATTAGGAAGTGTGATGCCTCCAGCATTGTTCTTCTGTAAAGATTGCTTTGGCTATTCAGAGTCTTTTGTGGTTTCATATAATCCAGCAATTTCATTTCTGGGTATTTAAGCAAAGGATTTGCACCAGGATCTTGAAGAGACACCTGCACTCCCATGTTTATTGCAGCATTATTCACAATAGTCAAGATATGAAAACAGCCTAAACGTTCATTGGTGGATGGATGGATAAAGACAATTGGTATATACATATGACAGAATATTACTCAGCCTTAAAAAAAAAGAAGGAAAATCTATCATTTGTAATAATAGATGGACCTGGAAAACATTTTACTAAGGGAAATAAACCAGACACAGTAAGACAAACATTAAATGATCTCACTTATATGTAGAATCTAAAATTCTTAAACTCATAGAAGCAAAGAGTAGAATGGGGGTTGCCAGAGGCTGGGGGAAGGGGAAATGGGGGTAATGGTGAAAGGGTACAATGTTTCAGTTATGTGGGATGAATAAATTCTGAAGATCTACTATACAGCATAGTGCCAACAGCTAACAATACTGTATTATATACTTAAAATTTTCTTTGGGGGTAGATCTCATGCTAAGTGTTCTTACCACACACACACAAATGATGATGATGATTATAATTATGATGATGATGATGATGATGATGATGATGATGATAAAGAGGGCAGGAAGAAACTTTGAGAAGTTCTGGCTATGTCTGTGGACTTGATGGTAGTGATGGTTCCACAGGTGTATAAACATCCCCAAACTCATCGAGTTACATACACAGCTTTTTACATATAAATCATACCTCAATAAAGTAGTTAAAAAATAACACCACACATCTAAGTGTGGGACATGGCAGTTTAGGGAAAGGAAGGATATATTTGCAGTTCTAATAATATCACAAAAATATTAACTTGGAAAAAGAAGATTTAAAATAACAATGTTTGTATTAGAGCTACAAGTGTGCCTAGCATTTCAGATATATCTTTCCTAACACATACTTACATTTGGTAAGTTAAACATTTATTAAAAGGTACTTTATAATAAAAAATATACTTCTAGTATCCCTCTATAACTGGCCTACCAGATTTCTTATTGGAACCATTCAGTGAGCCTGAGGAGAGATGTCTCTCCAGATTTGCATTACGTTCTTGATTTCCTTCTTGTATGGAGTTGGCAATATCCTCAGAACTGGACACAGTGGTGCTTTCTATTACTGACATTACCATTCTCCCAGGAGCTCAGCTCAAACTTATGAGTGACTCATATATCCATCTCCCCTCTCTCTCACATCCTGTCAGTTGACAAATTCAGCTGATTGAATTGCCTCAATATCTTTCTAATTCATCTTTTATTTCCATTATCGCTGACCCGATGAAGCCCTTATGACTTAAACTGGACTGTTATAAAACTTTTCAAATAATTTCTATATCCACAGGATTTCTCTGTTCTTTTCCATCCTACAGAGAAAAGGCCTGGTTTTGTTCATCTGTGTAATCTAAGCACTTAGCCCAGAACAGGAAAGATGAAAGATAGGCAATAAATGTGTGGTAAATGAGGCCTGGTTTTATTGCTTCTCTCTCCAAAGGCCTGTGATGCTTTCCTGCTGCCCACAAGAACTCTCCTCAGCCTGGCATCAGTGGGCATCAGTTATCCTTTCCACTTTATTTGTCACACATGCCAGTGATGCACCGCTGGTGACTACTCACCATTTGGCTCATGCTGATTGTCTCATCCTTTCTTATTTCAAATCTTCACTTGTCAAAATTCATATTTTCACACCCTGCTCTGTTGTCATCTCTAGAGGGCTACTCAGATTCTTTCCCCATAATAATTGGTTTTTGCATCTCTCCTGTGAACTTATAGCACAGTCTGTCCTTATGATAGCTTTTGAGTGGGCAAAGTTCCACTTGAAGTGCCAATTTTGATCAATTGGTAATGGCAGCCTAGAGCATTGTATTGAGGAGGATTCTAAGGTTATACTTAGGTTCCTCACAAAAGAAGGTGCTAAAACAGATTAGATGCCATACTTCAGCACAGAAGAAGAGAGTTAACAAACTACCCATGGAGTAGCCAACTTTGTTACTATCCCCATGTATGTGTCTACTCAGCTAGATCATTTGTCCTTAAAGACATATTTCTGTCCTCATAGCCTCTATCACAATTTCTGTTGAGTTGATCCTTAAAAACTCCATTCCCTGATTTTAAAAGTTTACAATCTAAGATGGCCAATATAAATTTGTGATAGTATGTGATAATGGACCAAAAAAAAAAAGCATGTAAAGTGCTGATGAAATGGCCCTTGAAATTAGGTAGGAAGACATGGAGAACAAGAGGGCAAGGCAGCATATATCCAAAGGAAATGAAATCAGCATCTTGAAGAGATATCTGCATTGCTATTCATTACAGCATTATTCACAATAGCCAAGGTATGGAAACAACCTACTAGTAAATGGCTGTCATCAGATGAATAGTCAAATAAAATGTGATACACGCATACATACACAAATGGAATATTTTTAAAATATATTTTTATTTATTTCAGAGAGGGAGGGAGAGGGTGAGAGAGAGGGAGAAAGAGAGGGAAACATCAATGATGAGAGAGAATTGTTGATCATCTGCCTTCTGCATGCCCCACACTGGGGATCGAGCCTGCAATCTGGGCATGTGCCCTGACTGGGAATCAAACCATGACCTCCTGATTTATAGGTCAACACTCAACTACTGAGCCATGCTGGCCAGGCCACAAATGGAATATTATTCAGGCTTTAAAAAGCCAATTTAGGTAAATTCAGTGAAGTTATCACTTAACAAGGTGTTAAATTCTAAATTTTTCAAAAGTGAAAAATCTAGTATAGTTAGAATTACCTTTGAAATTCCTTAACTTGGCCATAAAGTGGGAAGGTAGATAAGGGTAAAAAGGTCAAATATATGGTGATGGAGGGTGAACTTGATTTTGGGTGGTGAACACACAATACAATATACAGATGATATATTATAGAATTGTACACTTGAAACCTATATAATTTTATTAACACATGTCACCCAATAAATATAATGAAATCAGATGTATAATTTTTAAAATATAAAACCAGGTACTCTATGAATTATTCACTGTAGACTTCAAGTAGCACTGAATAGAGCAACGAAAGCTACGAAGAAAATACAGATATCTGAGCATTCAATTTTTTCTACCTTTAAGATACCTATCAAGACATTAGAGGAGGATGCGGGTGGGTAAAAAACTTCTCCTTTCCTATAGATTTTATTCTGGTTTTAGAAAGAAGTAAATCTATCTACATTTAATATATATTAATGGATTTGTTTATTTTGAAATAATGTATATGAAAGAACCTAATGAAAGCCTTAGAACATACTTGAAGTTTAACAAATGTTTGTTGGATTTTAGTTTTGCTTATTAATTGGACCCACATACAAACTGTTCTTTGAAAAGTGGTTCAGAAGCCCTTGGTTGGCATCTTCTGTGTGGCCCAGGGAACAGCTCTTACTCTCTTGCTGTCTACACTAGTTTCAAGACACCTTACCATAGTTCAGGAAATGTATATAAAGGAAGATAACAGTTTTTTCCCAACAACCTTGAAAATTAGTAACATCCTATGCTGGCTAGGATGTGGGAAATAGGCACTCTTGTAACTTTCAATAGGAGTATGAAATATTTAAATCTTTTGGGGAAGATTTATGTTCTAAAAAATAAATAAAAGCACAAGTCTTTGTAGTGCCATATATTGAAACCAACTCAAATTCATCAGTAGGGAGATTATTAAAGAAATTATGGTATTCCTACCCAGTGATGGGCAATCTTTTGAGCTTGATGTGTCAAACTTCGCCAAAAAACTGAGCATAACTTGGGTAGTGTGTCACTTTGAGGAAAAAACATTATTTCGCAAATGTTTCATCCTCGGCATGCAGCCGCCTCAATGGCCGCATGTCATCAGAAATGGCTACGTGTGTCAGTGCTGACACGCGTGTCATAGGTTTGCCATCACTGTCCTACACTGTGAAAAAAAGATGTATGTAAAAGAAAAGTAGATAAATCTATATGTAGACCAGAAAAGTGCTATGATATTTTAAAATTAAATAAATTATAAAATAATAAACAAATATGCTCTTTGTTAGCAACAAACAAAAACTGAAAACTCAACCACAAAAATAAACCCATATGTATGTGTATTTGTTTATACAAGAAAACAAATAAAAGTGTGGAGGGATATATCCCAAATTATTATCCTAGGAAACCCCAAGGAGGTGGGGCAATTAGATGTTTGCCAGAAGAGCAATGCAATCATTTTACCTTTTGCTCCTCTGTTGTTTGAAGATCTGATCCAAATTAGTGGTAACAGGAAATAAAAGACATAGGCATCTGTAGGATGTAATATGGAAATGGAGTGGATGGAATTTGGCAACTATTTGAATGTGATGGAAAGGGAAATGAAGAAATCAAGGCTAGCTCATCAATTTCTAGCCTGAGTAACTGAGGGAAAATGCTGTCATTCATAGAAACAGAGATATCATGAGAAGGAGTGAATTCTTTTTTATTGTTACCAGAGGAGAAATGATGAATTTGGGTTATCAGAGTTGCACTATTTCTAATTTTAAATGATAATTGCTCCTCCTATAGGAAAGCTTCTTTATCTTGGTCTTGAAATCTCAAACAAAATGATGCTTTATAGTTGTATTTCATGTAAATTTTGGAACTGAAAAAACCAGAATGGTGTCTAATATTTTACCTTATCCATGCATACTATTTCAAAATAAAAGAACATTTATTTTTTAATTGGAAAAAAATTATAATTTAAAATCATCTCAACATGTGAAAAAGTAACTTTTCCTGCTGTATCAGACTGACAGAAAGTATAAACTGTGACCTGTACAATTTTTACTATATGTTTCTTTTGTGTTATTTTAATACTAGAGGCCCGGTGCACGAATTCGTGCACCAGTGGGGTCCCTCAGCCTGGCCTGCAGGATTGGGCCGAAACCAGCTCTCCAACATGCTCCTAGGGGTCCCAGATTGCGAGAGGGTGCAGGCCAGGCCAAGGGACCCCACCGGTGCACAGTCGGGCCAAGGGAGGGACGCAGGAGGTTGACCAGCCGGGGAGGGACCACAGGAGGGCTCCAGGACGTGTCCAGCCTGTCTCACTCAATTCCAATCGGCCAGAACCCAGCAGCAAGCTAACCTACCTACCAGTCAGAGTGTCTGCCCCCTGGTGGTCAGTGCACATCATAGTGACTGGTCGACTGTCTGTCCCCTGCTGGTCAGTGCATGTCATAGCGAGAAGTTGAGTGGCCTTAGCATATCATTAGCATATTACTCTTTGATTGGTTGAATGGCCTACCGGATGACTGGACACTTAGCATATTAGGCTTTTATTATTATAGATAGTTATGCCTCTTCAAGTGTGTTTGTAACTCAATGACTATTAAATAAACAGAGTATGTTGTTGATATTCTATAGAAGTAGCCTTGCAAAGATTTTTAGTTCTAGAAATAGCTTGTGCAGTTTTATTCCATAGAAAACAGCACTATTGTCTCTATATTTATATTATTTACTTGCAAATACTATCAAAATTCTATGTGAATTTATTTATGTATAATTATATCATATTTTATGTTGGGGCCAAAATAAAAGTATGTAATTCACCAGGTTGAGCCCTTTTGCATAGATAAAGTAGTCAACAAAGTCACCTGAATGAATCATTTTAATTTTCAGCTCAGTTATGTGGAAATTAACTGCTCTTGCATACCTTTATTCTCTATTCATCATTGATTGTATTTTTACTTCAGAAATATTCCCACGTTAGTCTTTCTTAGTTGAATTATGTGGGGCTTTCCCTGGGAAATGTTTTTCATATTACATTTGTTATTTTTAATTTTAATTAATACAGAGATTCCTATAACTGCCATGTTTTTATTTAGTCTGAAGAATTTCATGAATTTTAAAACCTTCAGAGAACTGGGTGATTATGATGCTGTGTGAATTCACAAATTTTATTGACTAATTCTTATAGTTTGAGTTAAACTATATATAGCCCCCATTTGGAGTAAATAGGAGAAAGATAATTATTTTAATATTTTCTATATTTCTTACTTTCCAGAAAATAAATACTTCTGGAACCAGTAATGCAGATGTCCCCCTGGCTGATCCCGGAATGTACCAACTGGATATTACATTAAGAAAGGGTCAAAGTTTAGCTGCCCGAGATCGAGGAGGTAAGGCCATAAGAAGAACATTACTTGGAAGTTTATTCTGTGTGTTTTTGACAAAATTTTTTTTAATGGTTGCTTAAGTTCAAATAAATTAACTATGATATTATAATTTTTAGAAGGTTGGGTCCAATGATGTGGTTTGAAATGTTATCTGACTCCTGTGACCTTGGGAAGAGGTTATGATGCAAGTTTGCAACTCTGAACTGGACCCAATCCAGACAACAAAATCCCTACAAAACTGCTGAGAAATTAGACTCTGAATTATATGTAACTAGAGGCCCGGTGCACGAAATTCGTGCATGGAGGGGGGTTGTCCCTTAGCCCAGCCTGTACCCTCTCCAATATGGGACCCCTCAAGGGATGTCCGACTGCCCGTTTAGGAAACGGGCAGTCGGACATCCCTCTCACAATCCAGGACTGCTGGCTCCCAACTGCTTGCCTGCCTGCCTTCCTGATTGCCCCTAACCGCTTCTGCCTGCCAGCCTGATCACCCCCTAACCACTCTGCTGCCAGCCTGTTTGCCCCCAACTTCCCTCCTTTGCCGACCTGGTCACCCCTAACTGCCCTCTCCTGCAGGGTTGATCACCTCCAACTGCCCTCCCTTGCAGGCCTGGTCCTTCTCAACTGCTCTTCCTTGCAGGCTGGGTGCCTCCCAACTGCCCTCTCCTGCTGGCCATCTTGTGGTGGCCATCTTGTGTCCACATGGGGGCAGGATCTTTGACCACATGGGGGCAGCTATATTGTGTGTTGCAGTGATGATCAATCTGTATATTACTCTTTTATTAGATAGGATAGAGGCCTGATACAGGGGTGGGGGCCAGCTGGTTTGCCCTGAAGGGTATCCTGGATCAGGTGGGGGGTTCCCTTGGGGCGTGGGGCGGCCTGAGCGAGGGGCCTGTGGTGGTTTGCAGGCCGGCCACGCCCCCTGGCAACCCAAGAGGAGGCCCTGGTATCTGGAATTTATTTTCCTTCTACAATTGAAACTTTGTAGCCTGGAGCAGAGCCAAGCCTGGGGCTCCCTCCGAGGCCGGCAGCCATTTCTGTTGTGGTTATAATTAAAACTTTGTAGCCTTAAGCGGGTGGGCCCGGCCAGGGTGTGCGGAAAGCTTTGCTTCCCGTGTTGCCGGCGGCAACCCTGGCCTGCTCTCTCAAGCTCCATTCTGCCGCCATTTGTTTGAATTTGTTTACCTTCTATAATTGAAACTTTGTAGCTTGAGTGGAGGCTTAGGCCTGGCAATGGCAGGCGGAAAGCTTGGCTTCCTCTGTTACCTAGAAAACCTTGCTCTCTGTGGCTGTAGCCATCTTGGTTTGGGTTAATTTGCACGCTCGCTCTGATGGAATGGTGGGCATGGCTTGTGGGCGTGTTGGAGGTATGGTCAATTTGCATATTTGTCTATTATTAGGTAGGATGAGTGACACAGTTGGTGAAATAGGTGAGACACATACTTGAAGCCATACAGAAGTCACTTTTGGCAGACCTGACATTCTTTTTGCTGCATTGATTTGCTCAGTTGAATCAGCTAAACTTGCAAAAACCAGGACTAGCATCTCACCAAAACTTTGGTGATTCCCAACAAGCAATTTTCTGAGACTTACTAGTTGGACCTGACAGTAGTCTCATGGTGGCTTAAACAGGTCTTGGTAGGCTACAATGAAGGAAATAGTCTCATGGTGGCTTAAACAGGTCTTGGTAGGCTACAATGAAGGAAAAGACAAGGCATTTGGAATCCTTAGTTCCTGGATTCCAAATCCCAAAGCAATCTCCTGATGAACTAGCCGGGGCTCCTTGAACCCAAATTAGAGGCAGGACCAGAGATAGACCCTAAACAGACAGTATAGCATCCTTTGCACATTTCCAAATATTAGCTTTTTAGAATGTGGAGAACTGAGGGCCCCAAGGGCCCACAATCCCAGAAGAAACTGAATCTGGTCTAACTCCGCTCACTGGGAAGGAGGAGAGTCCCCTAAGCCTCCAACTCATTGTCAGAGCACCTGGAGAACACTCCTGGCATTATAGAATCTTCTTCTCCTCCAACCCTATTGACATCCATACTTAGGGAGTGAAAGGGACCAAATCAGGACTATAGTTTGTACTTTTATCTCCTGTCTCTATAAGAATAAAATAGAAAAAAATAATATAATAATGTTTTTACACTAGACTACAAATAATGGATTTAGTTTTTAAGTAAAAACTAGTAAATATCAGAACATTCTTAATGAATGAAGGTGTGATTAGGAATGTTAAAATTTAACCACATGGGGGAAATTTTGAAAATTAACCATCTGACTTAATAACTGAAGACAAATATTTATTGACTTGAACTTCTTGTCTCAAATAAGTTACAATTATATCAGAGAAAGAAAATAATGCTATTAACATGGTTTTATTTTGCTATATTTATATAACATTTTTTTTTTTAGTTTTTAGAGTATTCTTCATTCCATTATATAACATCATTTCATCTAAAACAGAATTGAACCAGACATCAGGAGATCAAACTTTTCATCCTAGATGTGTCTTCCCAACATTAGTAAATAAACATACACACACAATTATTTATTACAGCACTAGAGGCTCGGTGCATGAATTTGTGCACCAGTGGGGTCCCTCAGCCTGGCCTGCAGGATCGGGCCAAACTGGCTCTCCGACATCCCCCGAGGGGTCCTGGATTGCAAGAGGGCACAGGCTAGGCCTAGGGACCCCACCAGTGCACGATAGGGACCAGGGAGGGACATGGGAGGTTGGCCAGCCAGAGAGGGACCACAGGAGGGCTCCAGGGCATGTCCGGACCATCTTGCTCAGTCCTGATCAGCCAGACCCCAGCAGCAAGCTAACCTACCAGTCAAAGCATCTGCTCCCTGGTGATCAGTGCACGTCATAGTGAGCGGTTAATTAGTTGAATGGCTGACCAGACAACCGGACACTTAGCATATTAGGCTTTTATTATATAGGATTGTTTGCATATATAAAATACCTATTAGTAGGAGAGGTCACTAAATAAACCATGGTGCATCCACATGATGAAATACTATGTATCTGTAAAACAAAGAATAAGGAAGACCTCTAAGAATTGATATGGAAATAGTTACAGGATATATTATTAATTGCAAAGGTAAATGCAAAAGAGTATTGACAATTTGGAATATTTCATGTAAGAAGGAGTGTAAGAAATTATGCATTATCTGCTCACTTGTTCAAAAAGATAAATCAGAAGTAAACTCCAAAAACTAATAAGATTGGTAGCATATTTAATATAGGTAAGAACTGGTGTCAAGAATGGAAATGGGAATAGGGTAAAATGAGGAAGGTACATTTCTCTGAGAAAAAATTATTATATAGTTCTCTTTAATCATGGCAATATTTCAGCACTGATTGAATGAATGAATGAAATCAAGCTAGGATGTGGGAGGAACTCAAAATGGAATACAGGCAGTCCTCGGGTTATGTAGGACTCGACGTACATCATTTCGTGGTTATGTCGGCCATCTCCCATTTACAGTATTTATTTTAAAAAAGTTCCATCATTTCGATGTATGTACATATGTGCTTTACGTAAAGGTCAGGAATTGTTATCTTTTAAAGTTTTTTTAATGTTTCACTTCATTACTGCTGTGTATGTGCTCCATGTGAGTGACGTAGGTGCTTATGTAGGTGGGTTCCAACTTACTAGGAACGGATCTCCTATGTAACCCGAGGACCTAATGTATAACTATAACTACACCTCAGGGGGATGGGGAATAAAATGACTAATATAAGTTATGTAAAACAGTATTTTAATTATATACTGTAAAACTCAAGAGAAAAGAACTAAATATGCACAAATAATGTACTCTAGAGCATGAGTGTCAATTCTAAAGCTACTTATTGTGTATGCTGAGAATGAGCAAATAAGTAAATGTATTGTAGATGAATGCCAGGTTTCTCACTGTTGGAGAAAGAAGTTACAATATACAACAGGGTTCCCGGCCAGCATGGCTCAGTGATTGAGTGTTGACCTTTGAATCAGGGTGGTCATGGTTCAATTCCTGGTCAGGGCACATGCCCAGATTGCGGCTCGATCCCCTGTGTGGGACATGCAGGAGGCAGCTGATCAATGATTTTTTCTCATCATTAATGTTTCTGTCTCTCTCTCCTTCCCCCTTCCTCTTGAAAAATCCTATCTAATAAAAGAGTAATATGCAACACACAAGAGTCACTCCAACACACAAGACGGCTGCCCCCTTGTGGTCAAAGATGGCTGCCCCCATGTGGACACAAGATGGCCGCCACAAGATGGCTGTCAGGGGAAGGACCAGGCCTGCAGGGGAGGGCAGTTGGGGGCGATCAGGCCAGCAGGGGAGGGCAGTTGGAAGGGATCAGGCCTGCAAGGGAGGGCAGTTGGGGGCAATCAGTCCAGCAGGGGAGGGCAGTTGGGAGGGACCAGGCCTGCAGGGAAGGGAAGTTGTGGGGGAACCAGGCCTGCAGGGGAGGGCAGTTGGGGGCTATCAGTCCAGCAGGGGAGGGCAGTTGGGAGGGACCAGGCCTGGAGGGGAGGGCAGTTAGGGGCAATCGGGTCGGCAGCGGAGCAATTAGGCATCTATCAGGCCTGCAGGGGAGTGATCAGGCTGGCAGGCAGAAGCAGTTAGGGGCAATCAGGCAGGCAGGCAAGTGAGTGGTTGGGAGCCAGCAGTCCCAGATTGGAGAGGGTGCAGGCTGGGCTGAGGGACACAACCCCCGTGCACAAATTTCATGCACTGGGCCTCTAGTAATATATTTAAAAAGCAATATACAACAGGGGAAAGCTGGGATGAACTTTGTGGTGTTCAATGGTATCAGTATAAACTAATGGTTTTTAATAGAGATATAGGTAACAAAATAGACAGAGGTGTGTGTGTGTGTGTGTGTGTGTGTGTGTGTGTGTGTGTGTAGTATATTGTATTTTCCTAGATCTGTCTCCTGAGAGGCCCTCAGAGCAATTATAAAGGTGTAATCAACACACCTTTGGCCCAATCTTGGTTTCTAAATACACTTTTCCCAATAAAAATAAGCAGGGCTCCTGGAGAAATGGTTGATTGCAGATGTAGGGCAGCAAAAGTACAAGATGCGCCTGGAACATTTTGCAAAGCCATAGAGTAGGGAAGTACTCAAAAATCGATGGCAGAATGTCAAAATGATATAGGAGCCAAATTAAAGGAGCTCCTAATGACTAGAGCTGGAACAATTTTGGCAACAAAATAAATAATGGCAGCAATAGATTATAAATCATAGAATAATATAAATATCTATGACTTCTTACTAGTAAATCAATAATTGAATAAATAAATGGGTGAGAAGGCACAGCTTTTGCTTATGTTAGAATTTCAATGAATAAATGTAGAAGGGAAAATAGAAATAGAAAACTACCTTTTAACAAACAACACAGTAACAATTGTAGGCAAAAATCACCAATTGATGCTAAATTTGTAGGTACAAAATTATGAGGAGACACAGGTATTTGCATCATTTCAAAGCACTTTTTCACTAAATACATATGAACTACAAAGAGGAAAAAAATAACTTACAGTGGAGAAACTTGGAAGACACCACCGTTAGCAAGTAGTTAAGGTTAAAATTAGCAGTAATGAGGCAGACAGATACTGTGGACCTGCTGATGTGATGTACTGAGAAAGGCACATTATGTCTGCGTGATTCTGTCATAATGCATAAAGCCAATGAAATCAAGAGAAAACATCAGGCAGCTCTGGCAAGATATGATGCCAGTTGTCTGAGCTGAGTAGCAGCTACCGTTTGCTCAATCTTGTTCCACAGTTTTAAGTTTGGATGCTACGGTGCATACACCACTCTCTTTCTTAAAGGAGCAAATTATTCTCTAGAGATAAAAATAGGAATTGTGTTAAGGTAGAATGAGAGTGCCATGTTCTTAAGAAAAATATTATTTTGTGGAAGTGAAGAATATCCCAAAGTGTTTAAAATGCAAACTCTGATCCAAGTTTACTATTTTACTTACTTGTCTGGAATTTATGAACTTTTTGTTGGGTAGATATCAGAAGAGAAATTAAACACAGGAAACAACCTGAGTTAAGTTTGAGATTGATTAAAATTCATTTTAGACCCACCTGTGAAAAACAAATGTGTTAAGCATATACTTATGTAGTTAGTATTGGAACACTTTAGATTTGTGAATATATACTACTAGAAGCCCGGTGCATGAAATTCGTGCACGGCGGGGGGTTGTCCCTCAGCCCAGCCTGTACCCTCTCCAATCTGGGACTCCTGGAGGGATGTCCGACTGCCCGTTAAGGCCCGATCCTGGTGGGATCGGGCCTAAACGGTCAGTCGGACATCCCTCTCACAATCCAGGACTGCTGGCTCCCAACTGCTTGCCTGCCTGCCTTCCTGATTGCCCCTAACCGCTTCTGCCTGCCAGCCTGATCACCCCCTAAACACTCCGCTGCCAGCCTGGTTGATGCTTAACTGCTCCCCTGCCAGCCTGTTTGCCCCCAACTTCCCTCCTCTGCCAGACTGGTCACCCCTAACTGCCCTCTCCTGCAGGGTTGATCACCTCCAACTGCCCTTCCTTGCAAGCCTGGTCCCTCTCAACTGCCCTCCCTTGCAGGCCGGGTGCCTCCCAACTGCCCTCTCCTGCTGGCCATCTTGTAGTGGCCATCTTGTGTCCACATGGGGGCAGGATCTTTAACCACATGGGGGCAGCTATATTGTGTGTTGCAGTGATGATCAATCTGTATATTACTCTTTTATTAGATAGGATAGAGGCCTGGTGCACGGGTGGGGGCCAGCTGGTTTTCCCTGAAGGGTGTCACAGATAAGGGTGGGGGTTCCCTTGGGGTGTGGGGCGGCCTGAGCGAGGGGCCTGTGGTGGTTTGCAGGCCGGCCACGCCTCCTGGCAACCCAAGGGGAGGCCCTGGTATCTGGAATTTATTTTCCTTCTACAATTGAAACTTTGTAGCCTGGGGCGGCAGCCATTTCTGGGGCGGCAGCCATTTCTGGGGCGGCAGCCATTTCTGGGGCAGTTAATTCACCTTCTACAATTGAAACTTTGTAGCCTTAAGCGGGTGAGCCCGGCCAGGGTGTGCAGAAAGCTTTGCTTCTCCTGTTGCCGCCGGCATCCCTGGCCTGCTCTCTCAAGCTCCATTCTGCCGCCATTTGTTTCAATTTGTTTACCTTCTACAATTGAAACTTTGTAGCTTGAGTGGAGGCTTAGGCCTGCAACGGCTATGGAAAGCTTGGCTTGCTCTGTTACCTGGGAAACCTTGCTCTCTGTGGCTGTAGCCATCTTGGATTGGGGTTAATTTGCATACTCGCCCTGATTGGCTGGTGGGCGTGGCTTGACTGGTGGGCGTGGCTTATGTAGCGGAGTGATGGTTAATTTGCATATTACCATTTTATTAGAGAGGATATCTCCTATATAATAAAAGGCTAATATGCAAATTGTTCCCTTGGGAGTTCGACCGACCGGGAGTTCGACTGCTTGCTATGACGTGTGGGTGACCACCAGGGGGCAGTGCGGAATGAAGGAAGGGCCTGACCTGCAGCTGAGGGAAGGAAGGCCCCAATCAACCCTGATCGCCAGCCAGGCCTAGGGACCCTACCTGTGCACAAATTTCGTGCACCGGGCCTCTAATGTATATATACATACATATAGGATAACTAGATGTAGATGGATAGTTTGAAGTGATAAAACCAGTCAGGAAGCACTACAGTGATGTAGGAGTATAGTTTTGAGGGTCTGAACCAGTATTATGGATGTGGAAATGGAGACTATGATAGGTGGTTCAGGAGAATGAACAGTAGCACCTGAGATTAATTTATGAGGAAGTTAAATACAACAACTATAGGGCCCTGGCCAGGTGGCTCAGTTGGTTGGAGCATCATCCTGTACACCAAAAAGGTTTCAAGTTTGATTCCTGGTCAGAGCACATACCTAGGTCGCAGGTTTAATCCCTAGTCTGGGTATGTAGGGGAAACAACTGATTGATGTTTCTCTCTCACTTAGATGTTTCTCTCTCACTCGCTCTCTCTCTAAAATCAATAAAAAAAGTATATCATCTGGTGAAGATTAAGAAACTATTGAGATTTTTAAGGCTGATGGTACCTGGGAGCCAAGTGGATTTTGGAAAAAGTTGAATGTAAGAAGAAATATTGTATTACTATAATAATTAGCAGAAATTATACTTTTTAAATCATTCATTACATTGATGCCTTCATTTACTGCCTAGTAAAACCAAAATCCCATGACCCCTGTGTCCCATATTACCCCTGCACAGAATAGTGGAAGAGAAAAACTCATTTCCATCCTCATCATCATTGCTTGAACTTTGCATAGCCAGAATCTTCCTTCAAAAGTAATAGACATTGAGTTTGGCTTAGCAGTCAAAACTGGCCATTGTTCTTCCATTTTTATAACCTGTTTTGCAGAACAATAACCAGATGGCTTCTTGGAATGGTTCTGCCTTTTCCTGTTTTATTATCTCAGCTTTAAGAAGCCTGGTGGACTAGAAAGCACATGATTTGGGTAGTCTGACACACAGTTTCAAAGCCAAGCTCAGTATTATATGCTGTGTGACTTTGAGATCTGCAATTTCTCTGCTGAAATTGTAGGGTTCCAGATGTAGCAAATAAAAATACAGGATGCCTAATTAAATTTGAATTTCAAATAAATAGTGCATTACCTTTTTAAATGAATTCCATATTTTATCTGGCAGCCCTATGACAATTGTCATGTCTAGTTATTAGAAAAATGCCATTTATATTTTAATTGGATTGGGCCTTTCAGAACTATATTATCATCTATCATATGTTGTGTGTAATGTCTTGACATGATTATTTGTATTGCTAGAAAAATAAGAACAATCTGTGTAGATATGGATGGTGATAGCAATCCCCTATAATTGAACTTAAAATTTGTATCATGGAGGATATTTTAATTTCATAGGGCTGCCTTAACAAATTACTATAAATTTGGTGGCCTAAAACAACAGAAATTTGTTATTTCACAGTTCTGAGGTTCAGGAGCCAAAAAATCAAGATGTGGTAGGGAAAAAATCCCGTTAAAGGCTCTCGGGGAGAATTCTTCCTTGCCTTTTCGCTGCTGGTGGCTCCAGGCATTCCTTGGATGGTGGCAGCATCACTCTGATCTCTGCTTCTATCTTCACATGGCACTCCTCTCTGTGTCTTCAGGTCTCAAATCTTTCTCTTCTGTCTCTCAGAAGGACATCAGTCATTGTATTTAGGCTCACCGTAAAGCCAGGATGATCTCATCTCAAGGAGAATGACCAGTAGCACCTGAGATTGCATCTACAAAAACCACATTTCCAAATAAGGTCACATTCACAGGTACTGGGGTTTAGAACTGGGACATATCTTGTGGAAAACCCATGTCAGTCCACTACAGAGGACAGTTGCTTCTCTTCAAATACTCAGAACAAATTTAAATAATCAAAAAAGTGATCCATGTGAACTAGTCTTTTGTGTTTCTATTAATAACAATGTTAGAAATCCCTGCATTGAGTAGAGTGAGGGAATCTCAGTCTACTCTGTGAGTCTGATGTGTCAAATGTTAAAGGAAAGTGTTTCTGAGAATAAAATTTTCAAGTTGGAGTAAGAATTATAGAACTATAGGGGCTGGGAAAAGACTTAGAAGGTTATCCCCTGTCAAGCTTCATTTTTCTCATGGTTTAATGAAACCTTGCTAATTGAGAAATTCTACTGATTATACCATAGCCAGATCTGAGAATACAGGAAGCCAATAGGTTTTCCTTTTTATTCTATCACATGCACCAGGAAATCAATACAGTGAAAGGACAAAACATCTTAAGTGGGTAATTATTGCTCTTGAAACACATTAATATAGCATATCAGTAATGGAGAAAACTGAACAAGATTACATTTTAACTTTTTATATGAAAATAAGGAACTGTCCTTAAAATTTCATTAGCAAAGACAAAAATATTTTATTTTTTAACCTTTTGCACTCGGATGTCGAGTGTGACTCTACACGGTTAGCATTAGAATAAAGGAATCGAGAAAAAAGCAAGTGAGTGCAAAGGGTTAAAATATGTTTTTATTGATTTCAGAGAGAAAGGGAGAGGGAGAGATAGACAGAGACATTAGTAATAAGAAAGAATGGTCAATCGGCTGCCTCCTGCATGCCCCCTACTGGGGATCGAGCCTGAAATCCAGGCATTTGCCCTGACCAGGAATCGAACTGTGACTTCCTGATCCACAAGTTGAGCTCAACCACTGAGCACCACCGGCCAGGCAACAAGAGCATTTTAGATTTACCAGTGCTTAATGATACATGTCACTTTATAGATTTCTAATTTTTATAGCCTTGTAAAGACAAAGCAGTGCACATGCTATTTTTAAGAAATCCAGCATAAGGAGAAAAGGTAGGGGAAGTAATATGGCAAATCCCTAGGGAGAGAGACCTGGCTATCCAAAGGAGGGCCTCAGAGTTGGTAATTCTATGACTTATCTAAACTTTGGGACTGTGGCTGAAGAGCTTGTGGAGAGGTCTAGAAAATAGGATGTAGCAAACTGGTTAAGTAAAATTGGATTTAGGACCTGTGGTATATGCAGAATTCTAAATTGACCCCTGATGATCCGTGTCCTTATTTATTAACCCTTTCCCCTTTAGTTTGGGTGGAATCTGAGAATACAATGGCTATCACTCCTATAATTATGCTATTTTATGTTAGATGTCAAAACTGTGGGAATGTTTTGCAAATGCACTTAGTGCCGCTAATCATTGACTTTGAATTAAAAGGGAAATGATCCTTGGTGGGCCTGACCTAATCAGATGAGTCTTTTGAAAGGACCGGGTGCCCTCTTTGAGATAGAGAGCTTCTCTTGCTGGCCTTAAAGAAGCAAACAGCCATGTGTGAACTGAAAATGGAGAGGGATGGCCTCTAGGAGCTATGGGCTTCCATCCTACAGCTGCAAGGATCTGAGTTCTGCCAACAACTGAATGACCTTGGGAAAAGATCCCAAGGACCAGTGAGAACTCAGCCCAGCTGACACTTTGATTGCAGCCTTGTGAGACTGTAAGCAGAGCTCCCAGTCAAGCCAAGCCTGACCTGCAGAAACCTTGAGACAAGAAATGTGTGTAGTTTTAAGCTACCTAAAGTGTACACTAGTAGAAAACTACTACAGGGTCTACTAGTAAGTTAAGCAGAGAGACAAAAGGGACATTCACTGTCTTTCCTTCTATATTGTCCAGCCTGTTTCAATTCGACTAGAAAATACTGTTAAAAAACACTCGTTGAACTATTGGAATTAATCAAATCTTAAGTAGTTTCCCTTAATAAGGCTAGAAGGTAGAGAACCAAAATAAATTAACATATGGAATTATTAGATGCCAAGTTGCTTTAAAAAATCATTTTTTTACCACACCCAATGAACAGAATTGCTAAAGAGCACTTTCGTTTCACTAAAAGATTAGCATTTGGAAAATATTAATTCTTGAGGTAGCAATCATTTATTTTAATACAATAGAAATCAATTGTCACATTTCTAAATGGAAATGAGGATGTTAGTGAAGGTTGAAATGATTCAACAAGGATACACTGTCATTCTGTGAAGACTTGTAAATCAGCCCAGACCCCCAAAAAGGGAGGACCTCAATATCTGTTGAGATAAAGATATTTTTAAAAGGTAACTCTAGTTCAAGAATAAATATGAATATAAACCTTCCGAGCTTTTAGTATCCATGGAAAGTAGATTAGAAGAAACTATTAATCAATTTATAGTGAAACAACTTCAAAGAATACAAGTAAATAGAAATATAAAAATAAACACATATCCTAGGCTAAGAGAACAAAACTGCTGAAATTTGATTACAATTCTGCCTTGTTGCAATGTGTGGAATATCTTTAGGAAACAGGATAAATGTCTCTGACAAAGGCAAAGAGAAAATCAGTTCTTTGAACTTCCTAATTTTTACATAGTTTCGTAATGAGAACGTAATTAAATGTGAAAGGCTGAAGCAAACAGAGAAAGCCCATAAAACTCTTCTGTGTGAAACTGCACGCAACTTTAGGAAGCTGGCCAAGTGATTTTACGTGTAACAGTGAAAGCTTTTGAGCTTTCATGGAAGCGTGCATTTGATTTATCAAAAAACTGCACTGCCTCCGAAACACAGGCCATGAGGTGCAGCTACAGTTTTCTGTGCGTAGGCATTAAGTTGTGTGTTCAGGTTATGCGGAGTCCCTAAGGCGTAGCCTAAATTACTTCATCATTCAAAGACCTCCGTTGTGCTGTTTTGCTTCTGAAATATTATTCCCTGTGCCAATCTAAGATAGATGCTACTTTCAATTTGTGCTCCCTTTTAAAACTTTATAAATGTTGCTTTATCAGAGTTTATCTTCAACATAGGTCATAAGAAAGCCTCAGACACCAGGGATCAGAAAAGGGTCACAGAAAAGAGTAAGTGTTAGGAAATCAGTTTCCAGCTCTACAAGAAAAAAACACCACACAAAATAACAATAAGTCACATCCTGCATTTTTATAGCATTTTTTAAAATTTTCATATGTTAAAAGTTCATTCTGGCTCCAGAGCCAGTTAAAAGTCAGACCTACTCTATACATGTTTTGAGAGTCAAGTAAACAGAATTTATAAAGTAATTGTCACAATCACAAGTTGATAAAAAAAAAAAATTAGAGAGTAGGAGTTGGGTTTGGAATTTGTTTTTTAAAGGAAAAGCTTCAGAACTGGGAGAATTTGTAAATCTGAGATATTTTGATAATGGCAGTGTTGTTACTAGTCCTTTGGGCAAGGCCTTTGATCTCTGTACTGCACTTCCAAATAGACATTGGAGGTGTGAAAATCTAAAGAGAAGAGAGAAAAGAAAAATCTTATGTCAAACAATACAAAAATTGAAACCTTTAATGAATGGGGCTACAAATCATTGTTGCATTTAATATGGCACTCATATTCAGTTATCAGCTCTGCTGAGTGATGTTTATGTCACATATTGATATTAAATGGCCTGTTTTACTGGCCTGTTAGTTATTAAGGGAAGATGAGCTTTTACTAGTATTCAGTCTCAAAAGAAGGTACATGGTTACATTTACTTCTCATGCACATTTCCCCCCATATTTTTGATTGTTTGATCAGATTAGTTTATTGGGCTAGTCTTTTAAGATCACTCTAATTTGTTTGTTTTCCATAAAATATTATTTTTTCCAGCTTCACTGAAATATAATTGACAAAAATTTATATATATTTAAGGTGTGCAATGTGATCTTTCAATATATGTGTACACTGTCAAATAATTACTCCAATCAAACTAATTAGCATATCACATACCCTTTATAAGAAAGTCTTTTAGCCCAGCCGGTGTTGCTCAGTTGGTTGAGCATCATTCTATGCACCAAGAGGTCTCCAGTTCAATTCCCAGTCAGGGCACATGCCTGGGTTTCAGGCTTGATCCCCAGTATGGGACATGCAGGAGCAGCCTATCGCTGTTTCTATCTCTCTCCTTCTCCCTTCCACTCTCTGAATCAATAAAAACATTTTTTAAAAAGAAAAAATAAAGTATTTTATTAGTTTCAACAAGTTTCCTTCAAGCTTTTTAAAATTTCTCCAACTACACTATAGATGTGCTTTTCAGGGTAGACACATTAATTTTCTACTGCTTTCCATGAGTTAAGTTGCTTAAAACAATATCTATTTAATAGTTCACAGGTTCTGTAGGTCCATAATATGGACACAACATAACCGAGTTCTCTGCTCAGAGCCTCATAAGGCCAAAATCAAGGTGTTACCCAGACTGAACTTTTATCTGGGTCCACTTCCAAGTTCATTCTTGGTATTGTTAATGAAATGAAGAACTGAAGGGGTCCATTTGCCTGTGCATGTCAAAGTCTAATAAGGCATGAACAGGAGTTTGCAGCCAAGAAAGTAAAGATTTATTAAGGATATGGCACCATGCCTGGAGTCACAGGTAGTTCATGCTCAAAGATCTGGCTTCCTAATGGCTACCGGGGGATGGATTATATAGCGGGAAAATCAATTGATCATGGTGACTAGTAGAGTTAAGATCATGGTCTCTACTGATTGGTTGGTGCTAGGATAGGGGTAATTGATCATTGCATTTGGTCCCGACATCTGCCATGGAGTTGCTGTGTCCAATTTTGCAAGGATGGTCTGTGTGTTCATTTTGCTTTCCTGGGTCCAGAGCAAAAACACAACCAAGGCCAAGGTATTATGTTGAGTTTGATTGAAAACTTTGTCTTAATTGTCATTAGACCCAGGACCTTGTTTCTAAGACCAAGGTTCTGGATGCTGACCAGACCTCATTGTCCTGGAGGCTTAATGATTAAGCAAGGGAGAGTGAGGTGGGTAAGTCAGGGCCCCAGGTGAGGCTAATTGAGTTAAAGGGGAAAAAATCAAAATAAAAGGCTAGATGAAAGAAAATAAGGTTTCTACATGGTTATGGTATTGTTAGAATTCAATTGATTGTTGTTGTAAGTCTACAGTCCCTGTTTTCTTGCTGTCTGCCACCAGGGTTTCTTTTAGCTCCTAGAATCCAGTTTCAAGTCCTTACCATGTGGCTGCTTCCATTTTCCAGGCAGCAATAACATGTCAGATCCTCCTCATGTTTAAAATCTGACTTTCTTTTCTGCTGCCATATAGAGAAAACCTGTGTTTTCAAAGGAAAGTTGATTAATTTAGGTCTGCTCTAACAATCTTCCTTTTGATAAACTCGAAGTTAACTCATTAGTAACCTTAATTACATCTGCAAAATATATTTTGTCATGTAAATAGCATAATCACAGACATGATATCTCATCATTCTCATTCCAGGGATTGGAAGGAGAAATATTGGGGTGCATTTTAGAATGCACAATGGGGAAGACATTTACCACCAACTTCCAGTAATGTCTATCTCATTATGTTTGTGGCAAGCCATCAACATTTAGTAAATTCTCATTGGTTAAATATAATATTTTAATGATAAATGTTGGGTGCCAAATCTCATTTAATGATAAGATAATACTGACATCAACAGGAGTCATAACAGGTTCTGAAAATAATTGTATTTGGTTATATTGTATCATATATACCTTATAAAACTAAATTTTAAAGGATGCAGTGTAGATGTAAATATGAGAACTGTAAAAATTCACATTCATTTTATATGCATTATTAACCTTTAAGTTGGCTTTGTCAAATAATTTTAGACCAGCTATTCTTAAATTTAGAAATTACTTTGAATAATTTAAGAACACAATAGACTTACCCTTTTATAATTGGCCCTTTTTCAGGTGCTGGTATATTCTCTAATCAAAGACAGATCATTTGACATTAGATAATGCAGTCTTAAAATATTTTTATCTATTTAATCACTTACTGTTCTATTTTGACTTGAAGAAAAATTCCAAGTCCTAACCAGAGATCTATAGATTTCCACATGATCTGTTATCCCGCAAAGCTCTGACTTCTCCTTCCACTTACTTTCTGGGTCACGCACTCCATCCACACTAGAAATCTTCAGGGCCTCTGCACTTCTGGTTCTTCTGCCTGAAATTTGCTTCAGGCCCCTTTATGTGTCTGTAGGTGAGGCTTTCCCTCCACACCCTATCTAAAATAGCAGGTACCGCCGAAACCGGTTTGGCTCAGTGGATAGAGCGTTGGCCTGCGGACTCAAGGGTCCCAGGTTCGATTCCGGTCAAGGGCATGTACCTTGGTTGCGGGCACATCCCCAGTAGGGGGTGTGCAGGAGGCAGCTGATCGATGTTTCTCTCTCATCGATGTTTCTAACTCTCTATCCCTCTCTCTTCCTCTCTGTAAAAAATCAATAAAATATATTTTTTAAAAAAAATAAAAATAAAATAGCAGGTACCTCTGACCTTTACCCGTGGTTCTATGTTCCTTGGTGCACCTATCACCACATGGCATATTATCTACCGCTTCATTGGCTCCTTGTGTGTTCCCCTCCACTACAAGGCAAGTTCCTTGGGAATAGGGACTTGGTTTTATGCTCTGCTGAATCCTCAGTGCCTAGCACACAATAAACATCTGTTAAATATTTTTGAGAACATGAATGTACTTTAGAAAAGAAAAAATATACAGCTAGAGAATTCATAACACAAATCTTGCATTAAGAAAGTGCCTTCTTTTAAAAAGTAGCAACATGTTAATGGAAATGGAAAAGTAGCATGAAGGCAGAAGGCAAGGAAGAGTGGGTCATTAAATGTAGTGCTTAGTAAGTTCCTTAAACTTACCATGCAGACCTGGCCTTTCCCCACACCCCACTAGAGAGTTGAAGGGGGAATGAAAGCAAAAAACACCTACTACTATCCCTAATACTGTCTTTTCTTCCAGCCGAGACAACATGCTTTAAAAGGATAATTGCAAGTTTTGAAGTCACTTGTCACATTAAACATTTATTAACTGTTTTTAGCCTAAGAGGCAAAGGTTTTTTCATTGTTCCTCAAGTATTTTAGTTACATTGTAGGTGTTAATATTTCACTTTGCTTATCATTTTCACTTGCTTATAAAACTTATGTAATCATTGACACATGTCATCTTCTGGGTTTATATTCAATTGGGAGCTGTAGACCAGTTGTGTGCCTGGGAAGAAGATAACATAGTTATTACCAAGAAATGGCAGTCCTGGCAACAATATACCTTCCTAGTCAGCAAATATCTGGTTCACTCTTTTTTTCTGAACATAGAAGACATTCACCTTTCCCAATGGAAACAGCCCAAAGTCCCATGAGGTCATTGTGTCCAGCTCTACATTCAGGATCTCTGAGTAAAAGGAAACCCTTTATCAGGTCCAAATGTGGTTCTTGGGAGTCCAGTGAACTATTAATCTATCTGCCACTTTGCCCTACACATCTAATATGTCATGACCACAAGAAGGCATGGGAAACTCATAGCAGTTACTTGTCTGTAGCAATTTTGAAATCCCAAGAAGGTCACTTACCTGGAGGATAAGGAAATTCCTTAGTTAGAACTCTACTATTTGGAGAGAATCCTCTTACCCATTGTTCTCTGAGGCAACTGGCTCTACCATCTGAGAAATTCTTCCTTATCTGTTATTATCCTTTGTAGCCATATCTGAAATGGGTGCGGAAAAGCCTGCCCTCCTTGGGCATGTATAGCTTTCACATTCTGCTTCATGCTGGCACAAGATCAAATATCTCAACCAGCTAAGCTCCTTTTCTCAAAAAAATTGAGTAGGCTTCCATGTGCCAAGAGTCACACCCAGTGTTCATTCTTAGACATACTCCTCAAACATGATATATTCCTTTGCTCTTTTTAAACATATGGCAGCTACATTATGACCATCATGCTTGGGTGGGAAGGCCAATCTGACGTTGGCCACTAGGCTGTTTTAATGATATTTTGTTGTTTAAAAGCTTTTTCGATCTTATTTTCTATTATTTGGGGCCTAAATACAGTTTTTCCAATTATTTACCTGTAAATGAGCCTGTTTTCACCTGAATTCATTGCTTTCTTATGATTACTTACTAAAGCCAACCAATTTGAGAAACTACACACCTTTCATCCATGTCCCCTGAAGCCTAGGTTCAAAAGCAGGTGGTCTTCCTTTCAAGTTATCACAGGAACAATATTACCAAATATTTACTATGGCCTAACAAGACTCTTGAGGCTCCCAGAGTTACCTTGCAATCCACTACCTGACTGCTAAGTCAATGTCATATATCTTAGGAATTTTTTTTTGTAATAGCAGCTCACATTCTTGGAATTAATTTTCATATTATTTAAGATAAGTAGCATTAAGACCTGTCAAAGATAGACACCCACATCTCAGGGGTTTAACAAAATAAAAATATATTATTTATTTAAAACTTTATAGTGTAATGTAGATGGTGGTTCCATTCAGGGACTCCAGACTTGCAGGCTCTACCCTCATCTAGGTTTCTAGTGTTGGGGAAAAGGAGACAGGATTGTATATGAAAAGATGTCATGGGCTAAGCCTAAAAGTGGAATATAACTAACTTCTGCTCACGTGCCATTGGCCAGAAGCCAGTCCTCAGTCACATGGCCACACATAAGTAAAAGGTCTTGAAAATGTAGGTTAGCCCAGCCAGTGTGGTTCAGTGGTTGAGCATTGACCTATCAACCAAGAGATCACAGTTTTATTCCTGGTCAGGGCACATGCCTGAGCCCCAGTAGAGGGCATACAGGAGGCATTCTCTCATCATCATTGATGTGTCTATCTCTCTCTCTCTCTCCCTTTCTCTGAAATCAATAAAAACATATTTTTAAAAAGAAAATGTGGTTTAGCTACTTGCTTTCGAAGAAGAGGAAAACAGAGCTGTCAGTGAAGGGCAGCAGTTGCAGCCATAATTTATCTGTACACATAAAATTAACTTTCCTTCCAAATATTTTGTGCAAAAATATGACAGTTTTTACTGTATATTTGAGTGTATCTACATAGGAGACATAGGAGATAATAATAGAAGAGATGTCAAAGCATATCCATTCACCTTTATCATGTGGTTTCTAGTTTTGTTCTGAGTAAATCCAATAAATCAATTAAGTAAAATCTCTAAGCAGATTGCTACAAAAATGAGATTTTTTAAAAAAGCATTTTGTAAAACTAGGATAGATTGACCATTTTTTAGGAATTACAACGAATATCAATTACCATAGTTTGGGAAAGTAGCAATGGCAAAATGCTTATTGTTATAGAAAGTATAGCATAATGCTTTTGTGATATTAAGTTTTATGTATTTCAGAATCAGTATTTGACAATAAAATTAAAAGGAGATTCTTAGAGTCATAGTGAATAACAGTGGAGGGAAAAGAGTGGGATATAAGAGTGTACAACTTAAGAACTAGTTACTTTATTAGCTTCTGTTATTAGGAGATGATACAGGCACTCATTCATTCAGTGATACAGGAGTGTTTTCAGTCAACCAACACTTTTTTTGGTCACATATAATCACTCAGGGGTTGTTGTCAGATACCAGGGATCAGAAATAAACAACGAGGCCTGAATGTGATGAATGCTATTATAGAGGATGTTTGGGGGCATAAGACAAGAACCTAGTAATGTCCATAGGATGGGTCAGAAAAGATATCCAAACAGCAAGGAGGCTTGAATTTACTCGTAGTACTGAGAGAGGACAGAGGGAAAGGGATGGAGAGGGGGCACATGCATTGGAGAGAAGCTGTGGATTTGACGTGAGGTATCCTATAGATGAGTGAGAGATAAGTCTGAAAAATTAGTAGCAGACCACAATTTGTATGACATACTCAAAAGTTTAAATTTATTCTGAAATCAGCAAGAAAGCAATGAAGAATTTTAGAGCAAGGGAGTAACATCAGATTATTATGTCAGAAAAATATCTAAGCCTAAGATTTCGGAGAATGAATTGGAGTGGAGAAGACTAAAAGCAGGGAGACAAATAGGAGACCATTACATTTTTTTTCTCACAAATTGAATATGTGAATGTGCTAAGGAAAGTATTATTCAATTACCATGCATTTATGATGCCTTTTAATAATATTGTAATATAATTATCTTAAAATTCTTTCAGTTAATGATAGTAATCAATCAAGAGTCATAAAATGATTTCCAGTGTTATCACTTATACTTTTAATTGACAAAGAAGATTTTGTTTTCTGTCTAGGGTTGTAATAACATTTTTTAATGGATGTGTTCCATGGGGACACAGTTATTTTCATCTATATTTTATGACACTTCCTTATATTACTGTTTATTCATGCAATGTTTATAGTTATTTATGGGCTAATTTTTTTCTTGATTTAACAAATCTAATAGAATTGCAATTTCTACACAACTAGGAAGGAGAAATCTGAAAATACTCATTATTTTTTTGCTATATATTCATATATTCTTAAATGATTAAAGAAAGTAGTTAAATAGTAAATGTTTTCTCAACTGAAATGAACTATACAACATACAAATTCAACAGATAATTTTTTCTTGCAAATACTGAACTTTGCACTTTTTAAAAATATGCCAAAACATTACTCATAAATGTCAATAATCTCTGTCATTTACACTTTTTCAATTTCATGTGCCTGGAAGTGTCTTCTCCTCAAAGAAAGAAATTTACTTAGTTTAGTTCTCTACTACATTTTACCACAGCATTATTTTTAATTCATCTATGTGCTATATCACAGTAATGCCATTTAAGAAATTTAAAAATCACTGAAATAGTCCTATTACTCATTATGGAAAAACTAGAGGCCCAGTGCATGAAATATCATGCATTGGAGGGGGGGGTCCCTCAGTCCGGCCTGCTCCCTCTCACAGTCTGGGAATCCTCAGGGGTGGGAGGGGACCTGGTAATCAGGGGAAGGCGACGCCCCATCACACCTCTGCTGCTGCCACTGCTGGCAGCGCAAGCCTCAGCAGGTCCTGGTTACCTGAGCCTCGAGTGGCCCTGGGGGGCTGGGCAGCCGACATCTGAGGTTTGCCTGCGCCTTGGGCATCAGCTGGGCAGCCGCCATCCAAGGCTTGCCTGTGCCTCGGGCTGGCCCTGGGCGGCTGGGGGGCTGAGGGGACTGCGGGACTCTGGAGGCAGGCGCATGGAGCGGCCGGGCGCCTGCTGCCCCGGTGGGGCTGAGGGGACAGGGTGCCGCCATCTTGTGGCTGTGGGCACCACCATCTTTGAGGGTGGGACAGTCAATTAGCATATTCCCTCCTTATTGGCTGTGGGTGCCGCCATCTTTGAGGGCGGGGCAGTCAATTAACATATTCTCACCTTATTGGCTGTGGGCACCATCATCTTTGTGATGGGGTGAGGGTCAATTAGCATATTCCCTCTTTATTAGATAGGATAAGTGGATAATAAGTTTATTATTTTATTACATTAAGCCACATGAGATTATAAATCTCTTGCATTTGAATTTTAACATATTTAGTTATTTAACCCATGTAATATTTCCAATGTTGGGCATTACAAATCTTCAACAAAAATAAGAAGGAATGGAAGAACTTTAGGAAATGATTTTAACACATAAATATGGTACCTGTTTTGAAGATTTGAAAATTATCTTCCACTAAGACAATCTATTGCTCTGAGTATATGTTGAACATCGCTGTTTTTACAAGCTTCTTTCTAGTATGAAGGATGTAATTATACTGTTATCTTCTTTGTTGTCTTCTTTTTTTCTTCTTTCTCTTTCCTCTGTCTGAATGTGGAGTGGAGGTACAGTGATCACCTAACCTTACTGATGTTTTAAGACAAAAACCAAACAAACAGAAAACTCCATAGAATGTAATGGAATTTGTTATAGGGTAATTTACTTACAGGGATGTAGGATCAGAGTGGACAAAGGACCCCGGGAGTTCTGTGCTGCTAGACAGTTGTTACAATAAATGTTCTCTAGAAGCGCTGAATACTAATGATTAACAAGACAAAGAACGCCGTATGAGCTGGGACCATACCTCCTGGTGGTGGTGTGGATCATTTACTGACGTTAACATCAGTGTGATATTCTCTCAGCTGTTATGTCTTTCTGGCTATTACTGACAGGAATCTTTATGGTTACATTGTGTAGGCTTACAGAACACAGCTAATCATTAACTACAAGCCTGTGTGTGCTGGCCAGGACCAGTTAAGGCCAAAGTTAAATCAAGAATAGAGAAAGTGCAGAGCTTACAAAGATGGAGCCAGTTTGTTTACACCAATAACCTATACATCCTCCTTCTCCTTTTTTTCACATTCTAATATAGGACTGAGTTTCAAATCAGCATTGTTTTTATTAGGTGTTAGCATTATTGAAAAATTACAATTCTCTGAAATGCTAGGTTTGGGATAAGATTGATTTAAACTTGCTAATCAGGAGGCTTATTTATTCTGAGAATGGAAACCAGGAGACTCGGCATTCGATGGCTATTTGCATTTTAAATAGCTCTAATACTATTTTAAGGAAGGAGAGCCTGCCATCTTGTGTTTGCTGTGTTCAGTGCAGCACAAAAGGAGGCCCATTCAAAGTTTAGTTCTGTTGGACTTAAATTATGTCTGTTGTTCTAACCCATCACATAAAATACTGAAGTGCTTATCAGTGACCTGGCTCTGAAAAAAATATAAAAATAAAATATAACATTTGGGACATGTGATTTTTTCCTACATGAGAAAACATATAAACCACCTAATTATTCTTTTTAAGCAATTTGATTTTAGGGTACAGAAATAAACAATTGATATTATAAATTTTTTGAAGCAAGGAATTAACAATAATAAAATAATAATGTTTACAAATAAATTCTGAAGTTAATGCTACCTGATAAAATGAATGTTGAAGTTGCTCTTGAAAATGACATTAATAACAAAAGGCTGAACTTTATTTTAGGGCTAGCACCTCCTATTTTCTTCTCCCATATTTACTTGCCTGTTTTAATTTCATTATTACCATAAAAATGTTTTATGAGGGTCGTGTTCCAGCTAATGACAATAAAGCACAGGAAAATGCCTGAGAACAAGTGTGCAGTAGTGATGCCTTAACTTTGAATCTGATAAGTGTTAATGCCATCTTGTGGCTGAATGCAATATTGCAACAAATAAACACAGGCACATGAATTTATTGTTTTAGGGGTTTTGTTCTTTTGTGTTTTGTTTTTGTACCAACAAACTAAAATTGTTGGTATAATATATTTATTAGAGATTAACCACATGTTAATTGCTTGGATTTATTGGGGGGGGGTTATTGTAATAAAATTTCTTGATTTTATTGGAAAGTGTATTACAATAAAAGAACCTCCAAAAACATGTGAAACTTTCTTATCTACAAAATATAATAAGGCAGCATTTCCTAAAGAGAGACAGGGGATTCTTAATCTTGAAATATGAGCTTAAGAAAAGTAGGCCCTATGGTCAAAAATTTCTGTTAAATGCTGTATGTCATGTCCCCATCTTGGAGAGTCCATTTACTTATTTAAAGGCCATAAGGGGTTAATTTCCAAAATATATAAAAGAACATACACAGGAAGAAAACAATCAAATTAAAAATGGATTGAGAGATAACACACACTGAAATAAAACTGCTAAAATAAAAAGAAAATGGGCAGAGGACCTGAATAGACACTTCTCCAAAGAGGACATGCAGCTGGCCAACAGACATATGAAAAGATGCTCAGCATCACTAATCATCAGAGAGATGTGAATTAAAACCACAATAAGCTATCACTCACACCTGTCAGAATGGCTGCTATCAACAAATCAACACATGACAAGTGTTGGTAAGGATATAGAGAAAAGGGAACCCTCATACACTGCTGGTGGGAATGCAGGCTAGTATAGCCACTGTGGAAAACAGTATGGAGTTCCTTCAAAAAAATAAAGATGGAGCTGCCTTTTGACTAGTCCCACTTCTGGGGATATATTCTAATAATCCCAAAACAACAATCAGAAAGAATATATTCACCCCTATGTTCAGAGCAGTGTTATTTATAATAGCAAAGGTCAGGAAACAACCCAAGCGCCCATCAGTAGGTGAGTGGATAAAAAAGATGTGGTACAGTTACACAATGGAATACTATGCAGCCATAAAAAGAAAGGACCTCTTACTTTTTGCGACAGCATGGATGGACCTGGAGATTATCATGCTGAGCGAAATAAGCCAGTCGGAGAAAGACAAAGGCCATATGATCTCACTTATATGTGGAATCTAATGAACAAAATAAACCGACAAACAAAATAGAACCAGAGGTATGAATACATGCAACAAACTAACAGAGGTTGGGGGAGGATGAGCGTACTGGATGGAGGAAGGTGAAGAGATTAGCCAAAGAAAATATATGCATAGCCGATGGACACAGACAACAGTGTGGTGAAGGCCAGAGGAAGGAGGGGCAGGAACTGGATGTAGGTGGGTAAAAAGGGGGAAATGGGGGATATCTGCAATAATGTCAACAATACATTTTTTTAAAAGGCTATAGAAAACAAATCCATTTAATTTTGTTTTAAACCAGCATTTTCCTAATATGCTTGACCACAGAACTCTTTTTTTTTTAATGCTAGTACTACCTGTTCATGTTATCAGATAATAAATTGCTGAAATAAGTTTGGAAAGTCACTTTCAAACACAGAAGATCACATGCCAAATTTTTACACTCAATTAAACAATGTCTTCCAAGTCTGTAAGTTGTAATCATAAGCTGAAGGTTTTGAACTATTAAGGACTCTAAGTCACTAGAGGTCCCCTAAGTTAATAACTTGAAAACAATTATAATATTTTAAAGAAACATGACTATTAAAACTATTAAATTTTAATCATAGTCCCAGAGGGCTAATCAATGGTTGCAAAGAGAAGTATAGCAAATTTTATCCTATGGAGTCAAAACAAAGTGAGGAAAGTCAGGTGATTGCCTCCCATGAGTGTGCATATGACTCTGTCACTCCTGTAGTTAGGACTATGAAATTTGCTAACGTATTTACTATCTCCAATCCAGGTCACCCTGTGACCAAATCTGCACGTTAATAAAATATTTCACCATCATAACTTGTTTTCAGAGTTATAAAAACAGCCTTTCTCTTTCTGTTATACCAATCCTTGAGATCTTTGTGCCTGTCACAGGCTAAAATATCTATCCCTATTCCTAACTTAACGCTTAGACCTCCTCTTGTTAGCTGGATTGTTATTTCTTCAGGCTATGCGATATTTACTGCCTCAAATGGTCAAATGGCATCATGGATATGACGAGAAGTTCTGATTCTGTACTAAGTACTGAAGATTTTATAAAAGTGACCTCAAAGGCTCTGGTATTAGAGAGCTTATATTTTAGCAGGTAGTAGCAGTATGTCGATGCTTTTCAAAATGAAAGACTAAATGGTCTAGGCCACGACTGGGAAAATATAAATGGGTACATGGATTTTAATAACCCTCAATATATGTTCTACAACACTCTCAATTCCCAGGGTCCTCAACCCTAAGTTGGGAACTGCTGTTAATAATAGTCATTTTAAGTACTGAACATTTTTATTGCATAGAGTTCCCTAACGAATACATTAAAACAGGTTACGATGATATAGCCTGCATTTACATTTATAAATATTTTTTAAAGTTTGACCCATAATGATAAAATTAAACTACCCGAATGGGAATTTCACATGGGAAATTGGGGTCATTATTTCATTATGCTCAGGTCTACTAGTAGGTGCATAAAAAACAAGGCATTACATTTATTTGAGGCATGTGGAGAGTTTTGAGAGAGCCTCCAAGAGATTCAATAAGAAAAGCCAAATCCTATAAGGCACCTTATGTTTACCATAGATATTTATGTGTCATTGAGATTAGTGGAGTGTAAAGGAGGGATATAGATAGTGAGTTTAAGGAGATCAGTATCATAATTGTAATGCCTAATATTCATATGGTGCTTTTCAGTTTAAATAGGCCCACTCATATTTTCCTTTAAATTATATAAACATAGCTATCAACTATAACTTCAGTTTGGGGAGAAAACTGGAAAATCAAACAAAATTTTATTATAAAGGCCTCGTATAAAGAGTTATTTCCTGAAGATGAAGGTTGTCACACACTGAAATGATTTACTTGGGGTCATTAATGATACACCTTCTCTAGGAATTCTTAATAAGGACATAGACTCATTAGGCCAAGACTGGTCTCATTCATCAGTCAAATGGGAAATGGAATAATGCCTGTGTAAGTATGTAAAGGCCCTTCTCTCTTGCAGGTGTAGTAGAAAAAGCACAAGCATTAGAGTCAAATAGTCTTGGTTGCAATCCTAACCATCTCTTGCTAGCTGTGTGTCCATAAGCAACTTACTTGACAGCTCTGATTTTCTTTGTTATTTTGGGAGCTTGGGAGATGTTAAGGGATAATCTCCAGAGCACTTCATAAACATTTGTTCCCTTCCCCCTGATTCCTTCCTCTGAGACCTTCATTCCTTCCTAACATTCTAAAACTGAAACTTCTGAGCAAAAGAGAATATGGAACCAAGGATGAAATTGAAGCCCAATTTGAGACTCATCTTTTCCTAATTAAGCCCATTAAACTAGTATAAAATTTTAGCAGCATCTGTAAGTCTAAAACTACTTAAATCAGCCAAGATTATGGATCAACCTTTTTAGAGTTAACCAGATGATACTAAGAGAAATGTCAGGTTAATCTCTATCACTTATAACATGAATTACATTTACATATGCAGCATGCAATAGAGTTCTTTTTAAATACCAGAACAGGGTTACAGTATTGAGTACAGAAGGTTGATAATAATAATTATTATTATAATAAATAATTTACTGTCACTTTAATATTTCAGGAAAAATTTAGGAAAATACTCTTAACCCTTATTTTCCAGGTGTTAAGCTTTGTTTTTTATTCCTTGAAATAATTGCTGGTGAGTAGATGAGCTATTCTCTTGCCTCCGTAGAAAGGCATAATTAACATGGGTCAATCTGCTTTTCTTTAACAGGGACAAGTGACCCATATGTGAAGTTTAAAATTGGAGGAAAAGAAGTTTTTAGAAGTAAAATAATACACAAGAACCTCAATCCTGTGTGGGAGGAGAAAGCGTGCATTCTTGTCGATCATCTCAGAGAGCCATTGTATGTGAAGGTGAGCCATTTATTTGTTTTTCACTAATGCAATTTGACATAAAAATCCCTGTTTAATGGCTTTTTGTCCTGTCTCTCTGTCTGACAAGATTTTTCACCAGAGATATAGTCTGCTGTGCACAATTCTAATCTGTAAATGATGTGATAAAAATGAGATCGAGGGGAGGGGGAGGAGTGGGAGCATGTCTCTTCAGGGCAGTCATTTAGGAGGATTATGAAGTACACTTCTTCCTACTTTGTGTGGTCAACTGGTTTAGTGCACTTTGGGAACATATGCAAACAAGTCTCCATGTAAGCTAGCAACAAGGAAAGCTTACACAGAACCCAGCCTTTCTGATTAAGAATGATATCAGGGCATCTACCAGTCCTGATTGCAAATCAAACGCTTTACTTGGAAAAACAAGAAAGGCAAAGATAATAGGGGGAGAAATACTAATATTCCTGTCTCTATTATATTATCAAAGATGAAAAAAGTCTGTTCTCTAGCTGGACGTAGTTTTTTAAAGAAGGATTTAAAGAAAGGGTTACAACCCTAATTCCTTGCTTTATTTTCATACTTGACTTTCCTTTAATTCATATCTCTAGGTACATATATTCATTTTGTCTCCTATGTTCTGAGGACCTGTTCAGTGACTAAACCTTTTTCTATCTTTTCTACCACACGCCTCATCCTTTTCTCTAAATTGTCACAACTGGCACATGAGCCAAAAATCTCATATCATCGCTCTTTCAGCAGTCTCTGAACATCCTCCTTCCCCTCAACTCTTCATTTGTATTGCATCCAGTTGTTTCTCTTCTCCACATAAAGAAAAAAGTAGTCAAGGTTTTATTAAACTCATAGCATGACAATTTATAAGATCAATGAATAGAGAATTTCCTAAGTCTACAGTTGATAAGTGTCTAGAATTCATTATGGGGAGAATAGACCTATTCCACATAAGAAATAGTCTCAAGTGGATGTTAGCTAAAGAAAATCAATTAAACAGAATTAGTGAGCTGTACTTTAATATATACTATGTGGTGGCATAAGAATTATTGCGAGAGTATTCATCACCAACTCCTCCCACCAAAGAGATGACCTTCAGGGTCAGAGATGTTTCTCCCTTGCTCCTCACTTCTAGAAGGAAAGAAATGTCTACATGAGGAAAAAAAAAAAAAAAGGAAATACCATATTTTCCGGCATATAAGACGACTTTTTAACCCAGGAAAATCTTCTATACGCCCAGTCGTCTTATACGCCGGAAAATACGGTACCTTCATAATAAAGTACTGAGATCAGAGATGAAAAAATAATTTAAGAGAGACAAGTGAGATGTAAAGGAAATTTTCTTTCTAGGGAGGTTTAGAAGAGATGAGTTAGAACAGCTACAATCATGAAGAAAATGGGTTGAAAAAGAAATCAGGGGTGAATAAGGACAGCACTGGGACAGTTGAATCTCATTTAATGTCCCTAAGAGAAAAATCAGGGGAAGAAAAGGAGTAACTTTTATTTACCTTGGTTGTGGATCTGTTTCTTTAATGGGATACTACACTATCACAGACTTTTAAAGATCACCAGTCTTTATAAGCGTTACAAATGAACTTATCAAAATTACAGTAGATATTGGTTGAGTTCTTTCACTTTTCTCAAACCTCAGAGGGAAGGTAGGGGAGGGTGGGGGTAAGGGGAAGAGATCAACCAAAGGACTTGTATGCATGCATATAAGCCTAACCAATGGCCACAGACAACAGGGGGGTGAGGGCATGAGTGTGGGGGATAGGAGGGGTAATGGGGAAATAAGGACACATATGTAACACCTTAATCAATAAAGAAATTTTAAAAAAAAAGAATGAGTATTAATCTATGTAAAAAATCCAAATGTCAAAATGCTAATTTCAAAAGAAATCTCCTAATTGGGTCAAAAAGAAATTAAAAACAAAAAAAATGATGGGAAAAAAAATGTCTAGGTGTGAGAGAGCAAGAATACACACACACACACACACACACACACACACACAGATACACTTGTCCTATCAATGGAGACAGTGACACTGTGTGCAGATGAACGACACACTGTGAGCACAGAGGCTGGGAGAGAGCACCCAAGGGTTGCTTTTCTTTGTCTACTACTGGAGTGCTCGGTGTACAACATTAAGTAGCCACGGCTTCACTTCTACCGTGCAGAAGATACACAGTGAATTGTAAAAGTTTTTAAGTTAAACAGGAATCACACTGGCCTCTCAAATACTAGTACAAACACAAAATGCTCATATTTTATTTTATGTATTATCTTATGCTTTTTAATATGCTTTGATATTTTTTATTTGATTTTCATTTTCTGTTAATTGCATAGGGCTTCTTTTGGAAAAAAAAAATCTCTAAATTTTTGCTTTATTTTTTTTTTTTTGTTTCATTTTATTCACTTTTTGCCTAACCTTGGACACACAAGGATCTAAATAAAATACATTGGTAGAAATGATATTTGAAGTTAGTAGAATTTCATGAAAATTGCATCATTTTCATGGTCTCCACACAGCCTTGTATTGTTGACTGACTTGATTTTAATATGATGCCCACATCCTCCAGGAGGGGAGATGAATCTTGCCTGAAAGATTTCTTAGGGACTAACCAATTCTGTAGTGACAGGGAATATGAAAATGTACCCATGAACTGGGTGGTTATAAAATATTAAGTGCACTACTTTCCCATATCTAGTCAGAGGAAAAAGAGTCCATGTCTACCCTGGGGTCTGATTTCTGTCGATGGAAAGCTCACCAAGGGAAATACTAGTAACATAGGTTACAAAATCACATTAAAGTTTCAGTGCTTGTACTGAAACTTCCTAGTAAAAACAGATTTTTTTTTCCCAAAAAAAATCCTGGTACTGGATTTCTGCACAAAATAAATAAGATTATACTTTGCAATTGGTTGAGATTTGTATAGCTTTTAGTTTTAATGGAAGGAAAATATTCCTTCCATTCTGAATGCCTTCACAGTAAGGGCAGGAGGTGAAAACTAGTCTGGAGGAAGGGACTGAAAAATCATTTATAATAAGGTAGGAGTAGAAGTAGGGAGTTAAAATGTGGTACTTCTAACTGAGATGGGAGCCTCTGGAGCCTGCTCTGTATCCTCAGGGATGCTCTGGCACATCTTAAACAATGGGGTAAATTCAGCATCCATTTCCACTGAATTGAATTAAAATTCTCCCTTGTCATTTCCCTGACTCTGTTATCTAAGGTACACAGTGAAAACCCAGAGTTTTAATGGAAGAGACAGAAATACTATAAAGGGGGAAATGTTTGTGTAAATTGTTGCTTGTTTGGCCTAATCATGAGCTTGAAACCCGGGTATTAAATTGGAGTGCTCTCTGGAATAATAGAAAAATTTTGATACTTAGGAAAACAGTTCCATCAGGGGCTATATTACTGTTTCTTAGATTGTCATTTTAACAAAAGTGGTAGTTCCTTAAATAACGCATGTCTGTTTAAGCTTAAGATATAAGATTGAAAAGGTACTATATGCTTCGTTCAATTAAAGGACCACCTTACTGTCTTATGTAAAATTATTCCTCAGTAGGTTTTAAGGGCCCTAAAAGGATGTCATATACCAATGATCTCCCACCCTAGCTGTACATAAGATTATCCAGAAAGCTTTAAAGAATCTAGATGTTAAGTCTCTTTCCTAAAGATTCTGATTCAGGACCTAGGAGATAGAGTCCATGTTTCTGTGTTTTAAAAAAAACAATAGTTTATTCTGATGCACTGCTTAGGTAGGGAGTCACATTTCTAGACATGTAAATGGAAACAACTGAATACTTGGAATGGAAATATGTTTGCAGCCATAAACCACGGAGAACCCAGAAGAAATTATTCTGAAGTTAGACAGTGTTGGTAATATCTTAGATGTGTGTTTTTGTTTGTTTGTTGTTGGTTTTTTGCATGATTCAAAAACCCTTCCTAAATGCATGAATCAAGAATCTCCACTATTTTAGATTTTAAAAACCTATAGGAAAACAAACAAAAAAAAGAAACAAACAAAAAACATGATTGTATTTGCTTTTGCATTATGGGCAAAGAACATGTGAGGTTATTGAGTCTTGGGATAGAATCTAGAGTCACATCATAGCTGCCATTTACTGAGCATTGTGTTAAGTGCCTGACCTATTGTATCTCATGTATCCTGATAATAACCCTACAAGTAACTGCTATCATCTTCTTTTTATTATTTTTTAAATTTTATTAAGTTTATTGGAGTGATATTGGTTAATAAAATTACATAGGTTTCAAGTGAACAATTTTATAATGCACATCCACATATTGTGTTTGTGTGTTCACCACCCAAAGTCAAATCTCCTTCCTGTTAGGGTCGGGCAGGTGACACGGACTGTGAAAGAATTCACAACTAAGAGAAGAGATACAGAGAGGAAGTTTATTTTACTTTCCACTAAGGAAAAGGGCTGGTGCATTGCTAATCAATACAGGACAAGAAACAAAAAGCAGCTTCCCCTTTTAAAGGGTAATGGCTGCTGTTGCTAGGTGACAAGTAAGGGAGGAGGATTTGGGCTGAAGTGAAGTTTGTTTTTCAGGAGACAGTCTGGACAGATGTCCTAGGAAGGTGTCTTATCAGTATTTTTCCAAAACCTATAAAACATGCTTAGAGCAAAAGTTATGAAGAGTTCAAAAGAGGCCTGTTTGAAGGGAGGGAGTAAGGGAATTTTCTACAACTAGAGACTCCTTGGTGACAATTATCCCTGAGTTGCAAAAACAGCAGGGAGGAGTGTTATGCAAGAAGGCAGCCTTGAGAGTAGCTTATCTTGTCTTGCAGTCTGAACAGAGGGGCTGTTTGAATCAGAGGAGCTAACAATCTTGGGGTTTAATTACCAGGTGCTTCTCATAAATTGTGGAAGGCTACAGCAAAGAAAAAGAAAGGCCTTTTTTTTTCTGTCCTTACACTTCCGTCACCATATATTTGACCCCCTTTATTCTTTTATACCTTCCCCCTCCCTCCCTCCTTCCCCCCGCCCTTTGTCTCCTAACTACCATACTGTTGTCTGTCTGTCTCATCTTCTTTTTATAGGTAAATGAGACCCAGAGGGATGAAGATTGCTGTGTCCACTCAGCAATAAAGCAACGTAGCTTCTATTTTTCACTAAAAATGATTAACTGCAATGGCCACAGTTAGGTTTCATTTTGTTTCATTTCTTTGTTTTACAATGTCAGTTCTATTCTTTAGAGTTTAATTATTCTTTTATAGTGAAATGATTATTTTGAAGCTGCCTAGGTATGAAAATGAGTCATGGATATATTTTCTGAGAAGAATCTTATATCTTGGGTCATCTTGTATGATCCGGGTACCTTCCCACTTTCTATTCCCCTTAAGCCTTCTTACTTCATCCTACTGCCAGCTTCTCTTATACAAATAGCAGTTCCCATTATTCCCCTACGCTGAGATATTTTTCTCCGTGGCACTTGTGACTACCTAACAGGCATTTGTTTATTGTCTGCATCTTTCCCTTATATGGAAGACCCAAGAAATCAAAGACTTTGTTTAACTGCTATATTTTCAATGCCTAGAACAGTACTTGGCAAATGGTAGGTGCTCACCAAGTATTTTTCTCACATAAATGAATGAATAAAAGTATGAAGCATTCAAACTATCAAGATGAAACTCCCCAAAGCCATAATTACCTAGGAATATTTCAGTCATTTGAGCTAACAAGTCCCCATTCAGGCTGATGCCAGTGGGAGTTGTTTTCTGTTATTTGCATAAAAAAGCATTTTAACTGATCCACAACCTAATTCAGTTTTTATTGGGAGACAATAGAATCAGAAGCTAAACAAATGCATTTATTAGAATATTTGTTATTTTAAACTCATTTGAGAATGAAGAGAGGTGTTACTGAGCCCCCAAGCAATTTCTACCTAAATTTACCTAGTATTTCCAACACAATGGAGTGGAGGGTTCCTGAAAGCCAAGATCCCATTTAATTGTTCACATTTGAATTCCCAGAACTTCACCCAGAGTGAGTGCCCAAGTTATGTTTGTTAAATTTCTGAAATTCAGTATAACAATATTTGAATCTGACTCCTTTCGATCCTGGGATTTAGGAGAAAGTAACATATTCTTTTTAAGTTTTGGATTCGTTATCTGCAAAACGGAAACAACACCTTGTTCACTGAGTTGTGTAAGAATTAAATTTAAAAATTTATGTAATGCATTTAACACAGTGCCTAACATATAGTATATATAGAAAAAAAACATCCATCAGAGTTAACTGTGCATATTGTGTGGTGGGAAAATCTTTTCCTTTTATTTCTTTTCTATGCTCTGTATTTCTGAAGCTCCACCTGGAGCGATGCTCCCTCTGACAAATAGTTTATAGAACTCGAACCAAGTAACCTAGCTAATAATTTCATAATGAATGAATGCTGATGTTTCCATTTGGTCCCGGGTTTATGCTTTTGCTGATTAATAGGAATTGAGAACTAAAGTAAACATCTAGCATTAAGATGGTAGGAAAGATTCTCACCATGAGTAAACAGAGTTTAAATGTTGAATCACCCAGGTGGGTTGTTTACCCTTAATCAATTCACTGGCTTCACAGCTCTTCACTTCACATGTACGGGTGTACCCCAGGTGTTCTCACTGATTATATTTCACTGTAGTCTCCCCAAGACTTTAAGCCTTAGGATAATACAATGAAAAGAGATTGTACTAGAGAAATTTCTCTAATTTTTTATGTAAATTTTATGTTGTAAAGTACAGTACTGCAGTCAATTGCAAATACCGAGGTGGCAGTTGGCATAGATGTGCAATATATTCATGTGATATGCCACTGAGTGATGACTAAAGCTCAGATGTGTAATTGATCAAGGAGAATATTTATTGCAGGGGTGCTGTGCTTTCTACAACAAATGTATTCCTGAAAGATTATAGGTAAATCAAATGACTGTAAATTGAATAATTTAAGACGCATTAGGGGAACTTATTACTTAAATAAATCCCCTTATGACTCTTCAAATTTAAGAATCCTTTTATAATGCAAAGTGTTTATCTTATTGTTTTAATATTGATTTTTTTCACGTTAAGTTTGTTTACACTAAAGTACACCTGCACTAGAGAAAAAGCATTAACTGATTCAGGCTGCTGTGGATACTGTTACCTCTGCTTCCAGCTTTCAAACTTGTGCCAAGAATTGGGCACAGGAGCACTGGGCTATGGATTCTCACACCCTGGAGAGTCTAGTGGCCTGGGTTGTCCTTTCAAGAGAGAAGTTACCGGTTTATGGTCATATACCCCAGTATCCTATATAATAAAAGCCTAATATGCAAATTGTCCACTTGACCAGGAGTTCAACAAGGGGGCGGCAGTGGTGGCAGCAGGTGGCCTGGGGAAAGTAGGGCCCCCAGACCCCCACCCCGGCCAGTGGTGGCAGCAGCGGCAGCAGGCAGCTGGGAGAAGGGAAGCACCCTGGATGGCAGCCGCTAGGGACCCTTCCCATGTACGAATTTCGTGCACTGGGCCTCTAGTATGAGTATATGATTTTCTGTTTCAAAAGGTCAAGAAACACAGCTCAAACTTCATCCAGTAGCAATTTTTTTCGTCTTAAAAATTTCCTTGACCTCCACTGTTATTTGTTTCCTTTTCAGTCCCTGTTCTTTTCTTCACAACACTTATCAAAATGTGTAATTACCTATGCACTTCCTTATTTAATATGTGTTTCCCCTTCACTAAACTGTAAACACGGACAATGTCAGTTTTGCTCATCACTGTTTTCTCAATGCCCAGCATAGTCTAACACATGGTAAGTACTTAATCAATCTTGACTGAGGGAATGAATAAGAAAAACTTAATAAGTAGATACTAATTAGCCAAGTCTCATTTACTTAGAGAGTTTTTTAGAAAGGGCCCTAACTGGTCTAGCTCTGAGCTCTCTCCAATCTCCTTCCACTCTCCATCTTTCTCAATCTGCTTCAACCACAATGGTTTCTTAATAATTATCCTTGAATATGCTAATTGCTTATTGTTTCCTCCACCTAGAGTGCTCTCTCCTTACTAAATAGGTTAATCTTTCTCAGCACTGGGTCTCCATAGGAACACACTTCCTCCAAGGAGCCTTCCTGAACTCCCTATCTAAAAGGACAGCTCCCAACACACCCCTTAGATTGTTTTCTCCATAGCGTCCATCACTGAACCATACATGTCTGTTTGGGTATTTATTGACTGTTTCACCTCTATACATAGGGAAGTTAGGGACAGTGCCTGTCTCATTCACTATAGGGAATAAGAACCATGAAAAGCACAGAGAAGATACTGGATAAGTTGTGTTGACAGAAGGAAGAAATGTTCTCTCTCTTCTTTTCTTGTCCTTTCTGTTGTTAGTCATGTTAACATTATCCCCCAGTCATTGCCTGTGACAATCAACTTAATTTAACTTAACGTTAATATAACATTACAAAATGCTTTGCTTTCTACAACAAAAGTACTCATAATATCTCAATTTTCACCTATTATAGGACAATATCATTTAAGCAAATGATATTGTCCTATAATATCATAGAATTTATCTACAATGACCTGAGGCATATGAAGAACTTGGAATCACATTCTCATCATCTTTAGCTCAGTTTGGAAGACATCTTCGTAGAATTTCTTACAAACGCACTCTGCCTTCCAGGAATGCTAATGCCCTTCTGTAATATGGGGAAAATATTCGAAGTCTGTGTTTCCCACATTTTTAATGATTTATTGTATATTGATGATTTATTGTATTTTATTGTATTGATATAAATCAGTAACTTTAAGTAGGAAATTAAATACCATTTTCTTTTAATGCTTTCTGAGATCCTGGTATTACACAGCACAGAAATAAATTTTTAAAAATAAATATTAGGAAATGACATTGTTTTGGTAACATTGACAAAATCCAATATTTTATAATCAAGATGCTTTCATTTAAAGCAGGGGTCCTCAAACTTTTTAAACAGGGGGCCAGTTCACTGTCCCTCAGACCGTTGGAGGGCCCGACTATAGTTTAAAAAAAACTATGAATGAATTCCTATGCACACTGCACATATCTTATTTTGAAGTAAAAAAACAAAACGGCAAAAACACCCACATGTGGCCCGCGGGCCGTAGTTTGAGGACGCCTGATTTAAAGCTTATTTTGGAATTTTTATAACAATGTCTTCTTTTTGGCTTCTTAGGTATTTGACTATGATTTTGGACTACAGGATGATTTTATGGGCTCAGCCTTTCTGGATCTCACACAGTTGGAGTTGAACAGGTGATCTTTGAACTGTCATAATACCACTACACCTTGTTAGGAAGCAGGGCCAGTGTAATTTAAACAATGTCAGCAGATCTGTGTTCTAGTCGCTGTTCAGTCATGTGTGGTTGTGAGCCCTCATGCTAGGCAGACTTTCTTAAGCACATTTTTCTCATCAACCCAATGGAAATAAAAACATCTTCCCTGACTATCTTACTCAACAACAACCATTCAACAGAAAATTTCTTGGATGCCTGCTTTGTCCCCCAGCACAGTGCTAAGTACCAGGAATCTAGAGATAAATGACACATTCCTTGTTCCTGCATTGCTTATATGGTTGTAATGGGACATAAAGAAGATTATGCTTGCTAATCTTATTTATTAACTTAAGAATCAGGCCACCACATGGGAAATAAAATGCATGCACTTTTCTCCAAAAACTGCAACTTATCACCTGAGCCAAAGTAATCACCAGTAATCCTAGGTTACCAAGGAATGCCCAAAAAGTGGAGGCAGACTGGTTGTATTTGCTCAGTTACATCAGTTTACCATTGCTTGACCAGTTGTAAAGTTATATTATTGCTATAATATTAATTATTCCTTGTACCTAGTTATGGCCTTATATTTTTTAAAATTCATTTCAACATAGGAGTTAAGCATTGATCAATACTATGGAAGAAAAAACAGGCTCAAGTGGTGCTGGAATGGGTTGCAAAGGAAGCTGTAAAATCTTCTTTGACTGTTTTATGGAGAAGGGATTCTGTTTTAGATGATCATGCTCCATCATGTGGCAGGAATATAATGTGGAAAGCAATATAATGGGCTAGATTACTACTCTATATTTCTATAAATGTAGATGAGTGGAGAAATATAAATTATGGAGACACCTTAAGTGTTATAGTCAGCTGAGTTTGAGCACAGCTTATTGGTCTTCCAAAGATCGTTTTTACCTCAAACTTGACAAAAGAGGGGCTTTTCTATAATTCCTACATGTCCTTCATTTTAACCTAAAGTGCAGGCTTGACTTAAGAATAGAACCCAACCGAAACCGGTTTGGCTCAGTGGATAGAGCGTCGGCCTGCGGACTGAAGGGTCCCAGGTTCGATTCTGGTCAAGGGCATGTACATTGGTTGCGGACACATCCCCAGTAGGGGGTGTGCAGGAGGCAGCTGGTCGATGTTTCTCTCTCATCGATGTTTCTAGCTCTCTATCCCTCTCCCTTCCTCTCTGTAAAAAATCAATAAAATAAAAAAAAAAGAATAGAACCCAGGTGATCGCTGGTTCCCCACCTCACTGCAGTTGAAGGAAGTGTCCTAGATGGTGTTGTATGTAGTCCATTATCGTAAAAACTGAGCTCCAGCTGGGATGGGCGGTGCTATTCTTCTATAAAGACCATATTATTTTCTCTGTAGACTTCTACATAAGGATATGCAAACTATTGGACTTAATCACAGAGCATAAATTTCTCTTCTTCTCTATTAAAGATAAAATTATTGTGAAAAATAACTTTAAGTAGAAAACTATAGGATGATAAAGAAAATAAAAAGATATGCAAGCATTTGGTGTTTATGTTGACACATTACTTATTTTACATATTAACTAACCATTCCATTTTCCCCGACCACTTTTTAAAATCACATACTTTTTAAAATTTTATATTTATAATTATGCCATTGCATTCCATGTATAAATCAGTAGCCTCTGGGTGTAGAAAAATGGGTAATAATAGTAGCATATAAATACTTATGCTACTATATAATGCATTAAGGTATCTCTTTGAAAGAAAATAATAGATGTATCATAAAGCAATTGTAAATGTCCTTAAATCTTTATCATGCAATCATTATAAAAATGTAATGAAGTGGGTGGGAGGTAATGGGGGAATAAGAACACATATGTAATACCTTAATCAATAAAGAAATTTAAAAAATGTAATGAAGTTTTTCCTATTAATTTGTATATGTAATCATTATACGAAAACAAGTCAAACCAAGTTGTAAACCCATACACACACATGCACACACACACACACATATACACACATGCACAATATAATACTTAATATATATCTGTTACAAAGAACAAGTTTGTTATTATCTGACCATAATTAGATATAACTAAAATCATATTGGAACAATTTTCATCACAATGATTATAATGTATATATATATATATATTATCTTTCTAACAGGTTACTTGTGTTTCAGTTAAAGCCCCTGATATTAGAAACCTGTTTATATTTTTAATAATATCATTCTCTGACTTGGTAAATTAAGCATTATTTGAAAGAGTTTCCTAGTATTATAATAACTGAGTGCTAGAAACTACACAAGGTTCTCAATCCCAAATCCTCTTCCCAGTATTAGACACCAACTGTATCATTTCCTAAAAGTTAAGCTCAATGTAGATAAGGATCTTATCTTTGGTCTTGAGCTCTAGTTTATACCCATAATCTAGCATAGTGTGTGGCATTTAATATGTGCTTAATACATGTTTTGTGAAGGAAATGAATGAGCAAGTGACTAAACAAGCAAAGGAACATTCCTAATTTGCCAACATTTCAAGATTCAAGTTTAGCACTGAACGTTACACAGTCACTGAGGTTAATGAAGGGCATGAACCCTAATTTGTTAAATATAAATTAAAATATGGAAATAAGATATCACCTATGCATTGCTTATTGAATGTATATTTTGCTTATTTTCTAAAAGTGATTGTGGGTAATAAATACTGAGCAATTCATAATCTCTTCCTCAGATACCTAACTATAATGATTGCATGATAAAGATTTAAGGACATTTTAAAGTCTTCTAAGTATTGATCAAATTATTGATTACCTTGTATTTCTGAACCTAAAAATTGTTCAGGCATAAGTTTAAAAAAACCCACAAAATAGAAACACTTTTTTAAATATTGTAATTTCTTTCAAGTAATTAGACATTGTTTTTAAAGTATGTCTGTAATATATAGCAGGTAAAGTATATTTTATATTTTCCTCTTCTCTCACTCATTTATTACTCAATATCATACTCCTGATTTAAAAAAAAATATTAAAGATGTGAAAGGAAAATAGTGGTCAATAAGTGACCCAATTTAGTTCTTGAACTCAAATTTATAGAAAATACCTACCATTGCATTCTGTGTGCTTAGAGATCATATAGCAGGAGCGTGTATGTTTTGGCCTTCCTAGTGACCCCATGGCCTTTCCAGAACCCTATGCAGGACTGAAACTTAACTAGTGAATCCAAGTATACCCCGTTGGCTCAAAACTTATTGGACAACTTAATTCATTGATGAAATGTTCACAACAACAGAAATTGTAACAGGAGTGTAAAGGAAGACAAAAATATTGACATAAAATATATTTTTGGCTTATTCATTGAATAACTGTTCAGAATCTTAATATTTTCCGTCACAGGCCCACAGATGTGACTCTACCACTGAAAGATCCCCACTATCCTGACCATGACCTTGGGATCATTTTGCTGTCCGTCACCCTTACACCTAAGGAAGGAGAACACAGGGATGTGGTAAGTCGCCCCACAGCCGTGTAGAGCTGTTTTCATGCTCCCAAACTTGCTCTCTGATGTTCACTCAAACATTGTGTGAACGTTGTGAGCCTTCTCTGAGCCCAGAGGTAATAATAAAGAGAAGCAGCGTATGACAATCTGGCCGTCCTTTGTTTCTGTGAGTATCCTGGTATCACTAGTCCTTGTATATTGTATCTCTTGAACTCAAATCTCCTGTCCTATGCTCCAGATCAGAACCTCTTGTACTAAATGAGAGACACATTTGCATCTTTTATTATCATTTGGTTTACCCTGCTTCAGACATGTTGTATTGTAGACAAATGATAATGTTCATTCAGGGAATACATTTATTAATGAATTAAATTTTTGGAGTTATACCTGGAGGTATCCAGGACTTACCATGTTGACTATATTGTCAGGTGTGCCATAACAAAGAAAATGAAGTGAAATGATAACAGAGTTTCTGCTTTCTGGTATTTGTTTGCTGAATGATAAGTGAGCAATTTTCATCGTTTGGATGGACTACCATATCAGTGCTACCCATTTCCCAGCACTGGCTGTCTCTACTTCTTTGCACATCGTGCTGCTGTGAGAAGCTGACAAGGGACACAGAGGAGCCAATTACTATATCACTGCTGACGGGTTATTAAAAATGTCAGGTTTGACCCACATTGGTATGCTGGCCAGTGCACTTTCTGCCACCATTTACCAGAGATTATTTATTAGACTCCACGTGCTTTTGTGTACCGGGAGCTACTCTCACTAGGTTTGATTGTAACACATTTTAGGAGTAGACATAATCTTTTAGGCAAGTTCAAATGTTCTTTCAGCAATGTGTGTGTTGCTGTCTTAAAATAAGGCATGATTAGAGTTGGTATATATCATTTTCTGAAAGTTATTATTGATATTTTCTCTAAATTGTAGATGAAAATAATGAATTCCATATTCAAATTAGTGTTTTAAAATCATTGAAAAATTCACCCTTCTTGATAAGTACTTTTCTCTATCTTTTTAAGAATTAAACAATAAATGCACATATTCATGGGTAATACTTAATATGATTTAAGTGTCTGTAACTATTCAGTGAGGAAGAAATTTCTATTTTCAAGCAAGTATTAGCAAATAATACCTACTGTGAGAACTTCGCACAATGGAAGAATGTATTTATGTGTGCACAGGCCTGTGTGTGCAGACAGAAGAGTGGGTGAGGACCTGGTACTCAATAAGAACCTACTATACACCAGGTCCTGTGCTAGACCCTAAGGATATAGGAGAACTTATATCCAGTGGAGAACTCGGGAATCAAAAAATCACTGAAGAACATGTATGCTGACAACTGTTTTAAGTGTCATGAAAGAGAGGTACATGTTGCTATAACAGCAAATATAGGAGAAATTGTTTCAGTCTGGGGGGGGGGTGGTGATTCTCTAAGGAAGTCAAATCGCAGCTGAGGTCTAAAGTATAAATAGGAGTTAGTAAGGCAAAAACGAGGAAAAGAGGCAATATTTTAAGCAGAGTAAAACAGCCTGTGCAAAGGCCTTATGGCTAGAGAAACCATGTTGCATTTGAAGAATTTAAAAAGTATTGGAGCTTAGAGAAGATGAAAGCAAAGAGTGTGTGGAAGATCATGGTACATGATGACAATTGGAGTGGAAAGGGATGCTCAGATTGTGTAGGGACCATTGGCCATGTTAAGTTTTGTGGTCTTTCCTCGGAGAGCAATGGGAGCCATTGAAAAGTCTGTAACTGGGAAGTGGCATAATCATATTTGCTTTTTGAAAATAGCTCTGCATCTGCACGATGGAAAATAAATGGAAGAGTAAGAACAGATGCTTGGAAACCAATTAGAAAGCTATTGCAAAAATCCAGGTGGAAGATAATGGAAGTTTAGATCAGACCTGTCAGAGATAGAAATGGAGGGAAATGATTAGGTTTACCTAAAGGAGGTGAAATCAACAAAACTTGGTGATAGAATGTTTTTTCTTTGGGATTCTTTGGTATTTTAATGAAGGACAGCATTCATACGTGAAAATACCTAAGTGCCTGAGGTCTTGTATATGCCCGAACCATGTAGCTATTTGGGTGATTTGATGATGGAAAGTCTACTAAATTTTTATATTAAAGAGATATTTATTAAGTACTCTCACATCAAACTGAGGTTTTGAGGGATCAAATAAGTATCAAGTGATCTTATGATGAAACTGCTACTTGTTCTAAGTTCACAGAAATATATGTCAGCTCATGCAAAGTAATTCCCAACTCTATTTCTTCTTCAACAATTCTTGCAAAAGTCCTTCAATCCTCATAGCTGCTCAGACTTATTTAGGCACAATGTCTTCCTAATTAGAAAAAAATCATTTAAAACAATTTAGTGCCTGGTTGTTGATCATCAGTGATTTCTCAAACATGAATAGGGAAGAAACAGGTGGGTTACATAAAACAGTTACACATCAAAAATCTGGCATTATTCATCTTCTTTTCTTCCTTTCCTTTCTCTTTATCATATCTCTCCAGCACAAACAGTTCTTTCTGAAATCCTCATGTCATTTTCTTTACTTCAATCCTAGCTTTTTGGAAGAAATATTTTACTGCCAAGTATTTTTCATCCACTGCCTTACTTCATATCTTTCCCTTTCAAAGTCCTAAATAGCACTGGATTTATTCTGTGCCAACTGAAAAACTGTCTTTTTTGCCTCCTGTATTAATGTGGATTCTCACCTGTCTTCTCTCTTCTTCGTCAGGGAAGCAAGTGGCTTAGCCAGGACTCAGTGCCTCAGAAAAGGCCTGACAGCTGCAGCCTATACCAGGCTTGCCTCTGGTTGGTGAACCATCCTGACCTTGGCCACACCTGAGGAGCAGAGAGGAGGGTGACAGGTGTGGCTATATTGGCTCCTCCTCGTGGGTGTGATCATGTGATTAATAGCTGGGAACATGGAGTTGGCTATAGAGAAGTGGGTCAAGAGGTGGGGAGGAAGGTTAAAATGTTCCTCATAGAAAATTCTATTGAGTTCCTCAATATCCTGGTGAGTCTGATGTCCTAGATTTGGATCTGGGTTCCTAAGCATATGTTTTACTCAACATTTCTAACAGGTACATAATAATTTGCTTTTTTATCCTTTTCTTTGGTCCATGTAGCAGTTATTTGGCTATTTTATTAGTATTTCTAAATTGTTAAGTAACACTAGTTATGAGTTTTTAAAACTATGAACAAGGACCATTTTTTCTATTTTGAAAAAAAATCCTCTTACTGATTATCTACTAAGCAGTGTGCTAGGTTCTGTACCTTCCTCTTTTTTTTTTTCCTAAGTGTTCAGTAACCTGTGGTTACTTCTCTGGTTAAACAGAAACTCCTGATGAGGTATTTTAAGGTTCTTCAATCACCAACAATGTTCCCTCACTTGTAACTTCTGTCCCAGCCATGCAAACTCTTGCAAAACTCGCCTTCTCTTAAGTCCAAGCTTTCTTATGTCACTTATAATTCCCCAAATGTACCTATACTATACTTCTGCTCACCTCCATCCTATATTCTATCACTCTGGTTTTTGTAAAAAGTACGTGTAAATTATTGCTTCTGATTTCCTTATGATAACTTCTCTCAACACCTCGCCCAACTTTCTGTACCTAATGGTTGTTCAATGGGTTGTTGCTGAATATCTATGAGGATTTGAAGGAATGGATGCTTCAAAGGTCCAGGAAAAGATACTATTTTTTTTTCTTACTTCAATATTCAAATCCCTGAGGTTGTCACAAACAATATTAAATAATGATTTAAGTTTCTTTTTGAGTTCTTAAAATTGGTATGTTAATGATAATGTGCTTAAAATCATTCTGTATTGCTTGTCTCAAGATTTCTAATGATGACAATGAATTAGAAGCAGGTAATTGTATTTTTTTCATTTTGTAACATGTTTGTATTAGCTAAATAGATTTCTTTGGAATACATTTGAATTTCCTTGGTTAAAACCAGTCAGAAATCCAATATGTCTTCATATTTAATTTTTATATTCCTGAATACATAACATATTGCTGCAGTAAAAATGACACACTGAACTTTCACACATTATCAAGGAACAAATCTTGTTTGGAGAAACCTCAACTCAAAATGCAGCAAACCAGAAATCAGTTAGTAAATGATCACAATTACATTTAATATTTAGAATGATATATGGGGATGAAATAGAAAGTGATTTTTTTATTGACTCTTACACAGCAAAATTAGAAGAATTCTGTTTGCTTTCTTAGCTCAGAAATTATTTAAGCTTTTGGGACTTAAGACTTTATTTTTAAAACTACATGTTTATTCTTATGCCTGAGTTTACAAAGCTTAACTAAATGTTTTATGTGTATTAAAATGAAAAATGGAGTATGAGTTTCAAGAGCCATTAACAAATAAATCCTAACAATCAAATAGGAAATAGAGCATTAATGTTAAGAAAATGCTATCAAAAGTAGGAAGAAATGAGTAACTGGAAACACAGAGTATTTAGCATCCAAAAGTGCTAAGATTTCTAAATCAGTCATCTTATGAGTTTTGTATACACTGTCAATACTGACAATAAATGTCATGAGTAATGCAGTTGGGGTGACTTCTCCTTGTGTGGACTGCCAGTTCTGGAAATCAGTAAAACTGAAGAATGAATTGAAAAACCTATCAGCCTGCTGAATCCCCTCTAAAATATGCAATGTCTAATCACAGCAATTTAAGAAATACAGTATAAGTAACAGCCAAAGTATTTCATAGTTGCTTATATTAAAATCTTCTTCATTGAGTTAATGAGTCTTTTTTAAAAATCCCAGATGTGTATCTACATATATTTGTGTGTGTGTGTGTGTGTGTGTGTGTGTGTGTGTGTGTGTGTATAAAGTTTCCAGCATTGTGTGTAGGAGAACACAAAATCTTCATGGGTGCATGCTGATGAGTTGCATGACACAACAGTCATTTCTGTTTGAATGAACATCCTGTTTTTGACCCCTTAAAAGTGTGTCGTGAATACATATGTGTCCTGTGTATGGTATTTTGGTCTGATGGTGTGTTTGAGTTCTTTCTGGCTCTTTTTCTAGCAGAGTTCAATCCACAACTTTCTTCATTGGAGAATTTGTGAAATAAAAGTGAGTTAATTTGTGTTATACACTCTCTTAGATAACCTAGACCTACAAATTGCTTGGCTAAAGCAAATAAAAAAAAATTCTAAGAAACATATGAATTGACCCTAAATGGCTTTTAATAAATTAAAGTTTTTTCCATGTTGGTTTATTTTTTATTTTTTTCCTGAATTATTTCATAGCTAACATTTGAAAAAATATCCACCTATAAAAACGTGATACATATATTTTATGATATGTATATACAATAATATCTACCCATTCTGTAATTTCTTTTATATCTATAGAGCCATGTAAGTGCCTAAAAAATCACAACAAAATATAAAAGCACAAAGTGGGTTGAGATTGTGGAATCTTTAAAAAAAAGTAATCAGTTTTGCAGCTCTATCACAGGCCATATTTTTATGCTACTTATTTCTTTTATTGGCTTCAAAGAAAGTTGAGCTGCTAATACTTTTTTATTATCTATAATAATAAAAGTGTGGTATGGTAATTAGACTAGCTGTCCTTCTGGATGTCCTTCCTTCCAGACAAAACCTTGGTGGGCGGGGCCCAAGGCAGAGGCCCACAGCAACCTTGCGGTGGCCGAGCCCCTTGCACGAATTTCGTGTATCGGGCCTCTAATACTATAATGATATTAGATAATGACACTTTCAAAAACAAATTCATATGTTTCTCAGCTGAAGATCATAGAGCAAAAAACAAAATCTTTTTCTATAATTTGCTTCATCGCCTATCTTTAACATTCCCCAAACAATCTTTCTTTTCTAACATGTTTCACAGATAGCAAAGGTAGCATAATAGTATGTCTGTTAAATTCACTATTTAAAAACTTTTCTACTGTTTTCAGTTTAATTGAATTTACCTTAACCCAACCATCTAAAATGAAAAGGAGACTTGGGAGATGGATACTCAAAGCCATTATTTAGCTAGTTGTTTGGCTAAAGGAGCAGAAATATTGTTATAAGATCTAGGGCCATTCTGAGAGTCACTGGATCTAATAAAAAAACTCAAGATAATCAAGAAAATAATGAATTGGTTCCCATAAATGCCAGATCTTTCATATTTACACTTAAGAAAATTACTACTGACTTTTTGTTTGTATCAGTGTCTTAATCTGTAAAATAATACCATGCTGCCTATTTGTAAAGCCAATTTTGAGAGGCAAGAAAAATACCAACCCTATAGTTTGTTTTACATTTTAATAGTATGCAGTAGTTCTGAGTCAGGAGATATGACTTTGCCAGTAGTAGTGAATCTGTATACTATTGAGTAGCATTACCCTGAAATTCAACTTTCTCTCATGTTCTTAGCTTCTTTTTTTTATAGTATAACATTTCTTACAGAATGGAATTTTATAAGATTCTTAGGTACTAGATGATAATGATAAATGGCCATGAGTTAAGAGATTTTACTTTTCAATTTATTTATCTTAATTGCTCTGTTTATTTGACTCAAAACATTGTCTCTAAGAATTACCATTCTTTGTTCCTTGAAACTCTGCTTTCTGTGAAAGTTGAACATTTATTTTCTGACTCCTACTAGGACAGTTTTTGTGAATATGTCATGCTACAGAAATGTTTGATTTCCAAATATCTTTTAGTGATGATGGAGAAAGTGGTGGTGGTGGTGATGATGATGATTGCAATAACTTATTTTACATCAACCACAAACATTTACCACATGTCCATTACATGCGCATCTCCACAACCCAGTGGTGGGTTTTGTTGCTTTAAAATGAATTGGACATTAGTACTTAGAAAACATATAAAATAGTTTTATAATAGTATTTAATAGCAATGCTTTGCAGTTTCCTGGCTCCATTTGGGGAAAAATGGGAAATTATTATAACCTTAGGAAATCTATTATTCTTCCATATTTTCATCAATACTTAACACAGCATGTATATAGAGAAAATATAACCCATAAAACCACTATTTATAGAAAGTAGGAATGTATCCTTATCTTTGACAATTTTATGCTTTTCTCACTTCCTACTCTAGAAACGCAACATAATTTCCTTATCTTGGTTTACATCAAAGGTTCCCTTCTTATATAACTAAATCTTGTATTAAAACCTTTTATTTCTTTATTTTTGTAACTTATGAATGGTTTCTGAAATGGTTCTACTTTATAGTGAATCCTGCTGAAAGAGATATAGTTCTTAAAGGTATCAGTACATGTCCTTGCTACACAAATATGGCAAGCATTTCTATAAGCTATATTCTTTGCTCCAAATATTCCCTATTCTCCACTTCATCTGCCTTAAGGATAATAAAAAGCTAAGAGAGGGTATAGAGGTTAATCAGAAAGTTAATACCTCAGTGTTTATTGAAAAAATTTTAAAACTGGAGAGGAAATAAAATATTCTTTGTATTTTTATGACTTACTTTATGCAAAAGACCAATAATCTTGGGCACTCATCACAAACTTCCATAACCTTAATTAAAACTTGTATCCATAAATACATCTTATTAAGACACACACACAAAAACTAGTCTTAAGGTATATGTTATGACTAAACATTTAGATCTACTAATAGCCATCACAATGTGCAGCATTTTTCTCCTGAAAGCACTTACAGATCCTGATGTAAAAGATTAGGCACAGGCAAGTCTCAGATGCCATCAAAGCAACAGATTTGAACGTGTTTGAAGAGAAAAATTATCATAGACCAAGTAAAGTCATGGTACATCCTCAACCTGCACCACCAAAAGGAACAATCGCCAATCATGAGACTCGATGAGTTTTTTCCCCAGTCAACAATTAGGATATTTAAAATGTTCCCTTCTATTTAAAATGTACTGTCCCTTTTTCCCCCCATAAAAATAAATAAATAAATAAATAAATAAATAAATAAATAAATAAATAAGACAAATGAACTCTCACCAGAAAGACTGCTTGAATGTTAAAGGTGCTTCTTCTAGCTGTGAGTACGTGAAAAACTTTTTTTTGTCTTTTATAGTTTGTTGCTGGAAACTGTTTGCTGTTTAAATGTTAAGCTTCCTCTTGAAACCAATTGGCTGCCCTATTCTGTACCTGAGTGATAACATAATTAAATGCTTTATTTCATTTGCAGACAATGCTAATGAGGAAGAGTTGGAAAAGATCAAGTAAGGTAATGCTTAGCATGTGATCTTTCAGCTTTTCTTGTTGAGAACTATCAGTCAAGCTGCTTTCCCAAATCTCTCTCATACCTCTTCAAATTATACACGGGATTTCATCACTCTTCAATTATTTATTTTTTTCATAAACTTTCAGCAAACCATGTATTGCTTTTTAAGTAAATAGAAATCACACTGAGCAATTGCACCCAAATCATCCTCTTGCTAATCTCTGGTCACTTCTCAGCATCATTCTCACCATCTGGTTTCTGTTATCTGTACCACAGGGTCTAGAAAATGTCTGCTCTAGATCAGTAATAAAATGATGAGGCGAGGGTAGGAACAACTTTAGAGAGAAGGAAAACCATGTAACTTACTGTTTCTGTTCACTGAAAATTTAGCCTAAGGTTTTCTAAACTCAGAAATCCCTGAATTGCTACATCTTTGGAGTATATAATAAGAACAACTTTTCACCATTGTCTCTTCTCACTTCAAGAAATAAACACTCTTGGGAGTGAGAGGAGTTTATGGCTCCTATAACTTACTAAGCCCTGGCTCTTATAACTTGTAAAAAATATAAGATGTAAACTAAGCTTCTGATTTGTTCAGTGGTGGTATCACTCTTGGACACAAATGAGCATTAAAATGAAATGGACTTTTATGTGACTACTCCTTAAAAGAAATAAAAGACGTATTTGTAAAAATCTTGTTTGCTCAAATTTCTATTTAAGAAGTCAGTATTCGTTTTTACTAATGACTAATTTTCTTAGACCCTGGAACGTGACAATCTTTTCTCTTCCATTCTGACTGAATCATGCTATTAAATTTTTCTTTGATTTTGCCATTTTTATTATCGTGAATGAAGAAAACACATATCAAAATGTCTTTGCACTTATGGTAATGTCTTAACTTGCTTCAATAAATATTTCTTCTTATACATTTTCTTCCTAATTTTTGTAGAGTTAATAACCAAAAGATAATTTGGTTCACAAAAAAAGTAAAAAATGCAAAACATTTTAAGGAAAGTTGCTGAATATTTATGATTTAGTGTTCACTGTGTTTATATACTGACCAAAATAAAGTTTCAAAAAGTCTTAAGGAAGTGTTTGAACTGTTCATATTTGTATTAAAATTTTTTCTTTGTATTTCAAAATTAGTGTTGTACTAAAAGCATATATCTTTTAAAAATTCATGCATTTGGCTTTCCTCATGCATTTTCTATTTATGATATATATGTGTAAAAATTTGTAATCCATTAATATGTAGCAATATTATCTCTTCCAGATGTAATTAAGATATAATGCTAGAGCAGGATATTATGTAGTAGTTAGTATTAATTGGTAAGAATGATCTATTTTATTGTAGTATAAAAATAATAAATATAAACTCTTTAAATAATTTTTTAATCTATATTTAAATTTAATTTTAATGATAAATTAAGTAAACATAAATCTACTTTTCCTTTGCTCTACAAAAATAGCTTAAAAGTAATAATAAATGTCTAATCTCCACTATTTTTATATCTAAAATATTTTGGTTTTATTAATTACATTGGTTCTCAACCTTTCTAATGCCGCGACCCTTTAATACAGTTCCTCATGTTGTGGTGACCCCCAACCATAAAATTATTTTCGTTGCTACTTCATAACTGTAATTTTGCTACTGTTATGAATTGTAATGTAAATATCTGTGTTTTCCGATGGTCTTAGGCAACCCTGCTAGCGGGTTGAGACCCACAGGTTGAGAACCACTGCTGTAGAGCCTAAGACCATCAGAAAACACAGATATTTACATTACGATTCATTAACAGTAGCAATATTACAGTTATGTAGTAGCAACGAAAATAATTTTATGGTTGGGGGTCACCACAACATGAGGAACTGTATTAAAGGGTCGTGGCATTAGAAAGGTTGAGAACCACTGATTTATTATTAATAATCCATTTGTACATTCAACTGGTACTTTTTTTAGCTTGCCATTAAAGATACAGAATTCCTTGTGTCTAACTCTGCACTCATTGGGGTATGTAGCAGATTATTTTTAGTGTATATTATAACATGGCTTTTGGGTTTTTAGCCTAAGGGGTTTCCAACTTTTATAATTTAATGGGGATATAGAATTCTGAATAAAGGAAAATCAGTTCAATCATTTGTATGTTTTTTCCTGTGAGAACATACTGAACACTTGATAATTCATTCAAATTGTCACTGTCCCTTAAAACATTTGCCATATTTGTTCATATTAGTGTTACAAGAGCAGTGAGAGAGACCACATTCACGTAACTTTTATTATACTATGTTGTTATAAGTGCTGTATTTTATTATTAGTTATAATTGTTAATCTCTTATTTGCCTAATTGATAAATTAATGTTTATCATAGGTCTGTATGTAGAGGAAAATAACATAGTATATATAGGGTTTGGTACTATCTGTGGTTTCTATCATCACCTGGGGGTCTTGGAATTTATCCACCACAGATAAGGGGGCACTACTATAAATTGTGCTTCCTGAGAAACTAAGAGATAAGTAACTATACTGTATAGTTTTACATTACTGTTTATTATGTTACTGTTTTGTGTAAATGCATCTCTTTTCTAATTATTTCAAGCTTCTCTAAAGGTCCTTGTGTAAGGACTTTTTCCTCTTTTATTTTTGGAAAGAGAATATACATTTTTGGCATTACATTCAAATACAGGTATCTTATTTTTAATATAACTATGCTCAAAGTCAAAGTCAAAGGTGACTTTTTCATACAAGTAGGTTATTTTATTCTTTGGAATCTTGATTTATGGAATGAGGTCTTTTGCTTTTTTATATCAGGGCTGTGATATGCATCCTGTCTTTGAGCACCAATGGTGAATATAAATCTGAGAATTACAAAATTTCTGACAAAGACTTACATATCATCAGATAATGGCATTATATATTCTCTCCACTATGGAGCTTTTTTCATTTCCTTGTATTTTCTTCAGAAGTAACCTTGGAGAGGGGAAAAGCTAAATTGACATTGTTATGTTTGTAATATGCGTATCTCCCCTGTACAAGTGAATCAGCTCATGGACTATCCCATTAGTTAAATATCCGCTTGTCATTTTCTTCGTCTTGCCAATAATGGATTCTTTCTATGGAAATCTTATTATTTGTGGCACTCACATAACACGGGGTCGTATTTGCTGTTGGAAATAAGAGATGAATAGCCAACTTGATGGCAAGGAAATTGTAATTGCTGTTCAGGACTGACATGTATTATTTGGACAAAATGTGTTACCACCTAATAATGAGTAGGAAAAAAGTATACCTAGACTTGCCTCTATATAAAATATGTGCTATCTTTGAATGGTATGTTAACTAATGAATAATTATGAATTCCATAACATCTCCTCTCCTAGGGATGGTAACATCCTTTAAAACATTTATTCTGGTTTTCTATTAGCATACTTTCCAGCATGAATATTTTTAATTCTCCCCATATTCAGTTATTATAGAAAAACGTTATTTTAAGAAGAAAGGGATCAATGTCTCCCTAAATGTAGGCAACTGGATAATTATCCTGGTCAAAGAGTTTTACTTACGTGACAAATGCATTTGGCAGAGAAATGGTAACACTTTGAGTTAGTGCAAAATTTTATTCTTTAGAAGAAGCTTATCATTGATAATTTATTCTAAGGTTAAATTATTCAACAAAAAGATTTCATGAACTCAGAAGAAAAGATGCATATGTATTTTGTGAATAAATTTTATGGGGTCAAATAAATGGAAAAAATATGAAATAATTGCCTCTATCAGACGGTAAGCAGGAATTATTTTGCACTCTATTGTGTGTGTGTATTGTGTGTGTGTGTGTGTGTGTGTGTTTATGTAGAAGAATGAGTTTATCAGTGGATGTGATAGTAATAAACGTATGTGCTTTCAACAAATCACTTTAATTGTATGAGAAATAACCATTGTGATAATATATACACATGTTGCAATTCATATTCTCAACAAAAGTAGTTTAGAATTGTTTTAAGAAGAGTTCATCCTTTGAATAATATAATATAGACTATGTGATGATGTCTCATTAGCATATCTTCTGTTATTTAATGGCTTATTTTTCAAGTAATATATCTTTTTATAAAGATTTTATTATAATCACTTAGCATAATTTTAATGAACTATAAAACACATTATTCACTGGTTGAATAAAGCAATTTTTAATAAGACTTTTGGCAAGAATATTGTTAATTTAAACTAGAGAATACTTTCAACTCCGTAAGTCTGCAGGGCATAGTTAAACCTGACACCTTGGATGACACATTAAAAATGCATCAGTGAAAACCTCTAAGTGCTTTAATTTAAGAAATGGTAGAGAAACAAATTAACACATTTTTAAGTATCTCACACAGTCAGCCATAGTAAAAAAAAAAAAAAAAAGTCATTATTTAACAATTATCAGTCCCTTTCTACAAAAACCTCACATACTGATAATAAATAGGTAATATTTTAAAAACTGCAAAAAATAGAAACTTTCTTGGTCATTGACCCTCTCAACTGTGAGTGACCAAAATTGGCTTTCCTTTGGTGCCTCATTTCAAAGTATTCTGTATACGTATTTGAAAAAATGAGATGCTTATATGTTTTTGAAGGAAGAATAAAATTCTTTTTTAAATCCTCACTTTGTCACTATTTATGCTTCTAAATTTATGTTATTTTAAAATGCTGTAAAGTCAATCTCATAATGAAGGCTTCTGAGATTCAGATTCTAAAATGCAGCAATGAACAAAGGGCAAATAGCATGAACATTTCTATTATAAAAGAATCTATTTTTACCTCAATTAATTAAACTCCTAAAATTTAAAAAATCCTGATCATTAAACTGCCCCCAAATTCATCGATCTCATTTTGCTGTTTTTATACCAGTCACATATTTAGGTTGTTATCCTCTGTATTGATTTGAGGAAGAATGGAAAGTATGGAGTTGGTGAAGTTTCAATATTAGTCACCTTAGAGCACCTGATACTTAAATGAATTTACAGTAATTATAAATTGTTGTCTTATTTGTTGTAAATATCTTGAGTCTAGAGCCAAGACTTTCACATTTAAGGAACCTTAACACATTTTACATTAAGATAAAAGTTACTGCTAGTTTCACAGCCTTTATTATTGATTCTGAGGAAAGTATTTGTGTAAGGAGACTTCAAGCAATAATTTCTTGAATGTGATACTTGAAATTTTTTCCACATGTTGTTAACCATGCTGCTTAATTTTAAAAGAACTGAGAATCAAAGTAAGAAAAGAATGGGCAATAAAAAAGAAAACATGCATGTTTTCTAAAAATCAGAATAAGGTTTTTGAGTTAAACAATAGTATAGCACCAAAAAAGACAGCAGCCATTTCACCTAAGGTTTATGCCCCAATGTCCAAATATAAGTATATTCCTTAAGGATTTTTTTCAGAAACTGATGTGACAATGTGCTAAGTGTGACAAATGAGAACCATGCTTGTAAATGTAAATGAATTATAACTCTGTAGTGATAGTAAAACAATGTCTTAATCTAAAGATTTTTTCCCTATGACCTCTGACATTAATCATGCTACCTGTCCAAACCCTATGCAAGTAATTAGTTTCAAGAAATAGATTTCATGTAAAAAGCATAGGTAGATTGTATAGATGATCTCTGATATCATTCTACTTTTAAACTTAAATTATTTACATTGATGCACATTCTAACATAGTCTAGTTCATTATTATTTTCTGACTAGAAGCCCAGTGCATGAATTCATGCACCAGTGGGGTCCCTTGGCCTGGCCTGTGGAATCGGGCAGAAACCGGCTCTCTGACATCCCCTGAGGGGTCCCGAATTGCGAGAGGGTGCAGGCCAGACCGAGGGACCCCACCCTGCACAATCAGGGCTGGGGAGGGACCGCGGGAGGGCTCCAGAGCATATCTGGCCCATCTTGCTCAGTCCCGATCAGTTGGACCCCAGCAGCAAACTAACCTACCAGTTGGAATGTCTGCCCCCTGGTGGTCAGTGCACGTCATAGTGACTGGTCGACTGGTTGACTGTCTGTCCCCTGGTGGTCAGTGCATGTCATAGTGAGCAGTTGAGCGGCCTTAGCATATCATTAGCATATTACGCTTTGATTGGTTGAATGGCCAACTGCACGACTGGACACTTAGCATATTAGGTTTTTATTATAAAGGATATAAGTTTTGGTATTACATTTGGAAGGAATATATATCCTCACCCAAATGAAACTCCAAGTGATTAATAGTCAACAAATATTTATTGAGCATCTACTATGCATGAGGCATCATTTGAGGGGCTGGACCACTACAATCTTAGTTGCTAACACAAAATCATGGAATAATCAAATAAGTTACAAAACTGCTTCCTATTCATCACTATGTCAAAGGTTGATACTTTCCCATAACTATCACAATTTCCCCTTAATTTACTGTAATTGACATCCAGAAACAGCATTAAAGTTTAAAGGGTGCATGTAATTTAAATTTTGTGTTTAAAAGTAAGTAACTATGTTTTTTTTATTTTCTAGAGTTGAATTGGTTTCACATTATAAAATCTCAGGATTAAATAATAAAATGCCCAACATGAATACACTGCTTTGTTTACAACCCAGTAACCACCTTTCTCAGCATTCATTTCTTTTTAAATTTATTTTTGGAAAGCTCAAGTTAACTAAGTCATTTATATTATATATACATATATAATAAAACTAGGAAGATTTAGTAAAAAATTAAACCAAATTTGACTAGGTGTGTGCTTATAAGAAAGATTTCTGCTATTATTCTTTAAAAACATTCTGAATGTCTATAGTGTTATGTTGTTTTGTAAACAGGAACAGATATTATCCAGCTTATTTCAAATTCTTAAAATATGTTTAAACAGTTCTTTTTAAAGTAAAATGTTAGACTTTCAGATACATTAATCAACAATTGAGACTTAAGAGGTAAGTAGACTTTTAAAAAATTACAGAAATAATCCTCTACTTAACTACTATTGATATCAGACATGAATAAGAAAAGCTTTAATTTATTCAAGGGAAGAAAATTTACAGTTTATAAAGACCCAAAGTGTACTTAGAATATATAATTTTGTTTTTTGTTTTGTTTTGTTTTTTAAATTGGGGTTTTTATTTGTTTTGATTTTGTTGGGCTAATAAAGTATTCTCAAAAGCACCTCAAAATTTAGCTAAATATTTGTTTATTTTTAGGAACTCTCAAACAGTGAAGTGGTTGGATCTTATTTCTCTGTGAAGTCTTTCTTTTGGAGGGTAATGTCTGAATCTTTTTATTAAAAATCTTGATTTTTGGTTCTAAATAGTAATTTTAAAAGTTAAATATGAACTAAGAAATTTACTTTTTAAAATAGGCTCTCAAATGTATTCATTTGCCTTCTTTATTAACTTTGATTTTAAGTCATTCATATGACTGATTTATTTATTCATTTGTAAAAGAACTTCATATGTTTAATATATTGCTTGAAGTCACTTCCTTGTGGGACCAAGTTTATCCCAAATTTTTAACAGCTTAGAGGCCCACGGACCTTACAGGAATATGATGGTGTGGTCTAAATGGTCCATTTAGGGTCTTAACCCTTCTTTTAAAATCTGTTTCATCTGTTTGAGAAAATTTTCTTCTATTACAGTAATTTTATATTATATACATACTAGATAATTGGTGTTCTTTTTTTGAAAAAATCTTATCAATTAGAAAACACCAACTCTGCTTTTGATTTAAATAAAGAAAAAAATGAAAATTCCACAGAGAATTTGTTTTAAATGCCATTGCAATTTAACATTATTTACTCTTTCATGACTTAAACATAATGAACTCTCATCCTTTTTTCTCTACTATAATCCTGCATTGTGCACAATATGATTTATTACTAACGCATTTATGATTTTGCTTGCAAGAGTTTTTCTCTTTGAAAATTCACACTTGGTACATGACTCTCTTAGCAATAGATATTGCAGTGAAAATGCTACACTGGTAGGGCTTTGCCATTTTCTTTTTTTGGCTCTTTAACTGCTCATGACTGAGAACTACCTTTCTCTTTTTTGAATATTAAGATTTGTTGTGGTATCTCTTAGGATGACTGGCAGGTACTAGATTAAGTCATGCACTGACTTGACCAGTGAGCAAGAATAAGCCACATCTATTCATTATCTGTACCTTTCACACACATGTTTTCTTTACAACCTTTTATTGTTGTGAGCTTATTTTAATTATTACAGCCTCTTCATTCCCTTTCAGTCTACTGCTGGCTGCCTTCACTGATGTAATTCTGTATCTTTGCTAAAATAATAATAATTCCTTTTGAATCGTCCCATTACCCTTAATAGAAAATGGATTTTTTTCAAACATTTGTCTTTGTTTTCTTAAGACCCACAAATATGGTGAATTCATATGGCATACTCCTTTGCCAAGAGAGCAGAATTCAGGGGCATTCTGCATGGAGTTTGGTCTTTATGCATCAAATGTGCAGACTGATTATTATGAATGAAGACTTGTCATCAGGACCAACTCCATAATTGATACTTTTTAAGGATTTCCCTTTCAACATCTTCTTTCCACTTTGCTACTTCCAAAGGAGCCTTCCACTTATCAGTTCTTCCCATTTGGTTGTTTTCATCCTTAAGTATTCTTTATTAACCTTTCTCAATCTCTTGAACTATCTTATTTTAGATTAAGAAATACGCACATTTAGAAGGTAGCTATTTTTTTATCTTAGGTATAGTGATCCAATGTCCTTTTTTCCTGAAAATAAGTGACAAATTGAATCATAAAAGCTGAACCTTTAGGACTCATTTATTTTATCAATGAGGAAACTAAGGCCCAGAGAAGTGAGTCCATTGCCCTGAAGTACCTAGATGGTATGATCAGGACCAACGTTTTTCTCTCTAAATGTCATAGAAATAAATGTTTTGGTGAAGATTTAAAGCAGAAGAGTTCCTTTTGGGGTTGATGATGAATAAATATGTGATGTATAAATTGAGTTGCCTCTTTGTTTGTCTTTACTGACACCCTTTCAAATTCTTCTTGCATTATATGAACCTTCTCCATGCTTCTTAAGCCCCCAATGGATGGATGTGTTTGAGGGCTATGATGTAGCTAATGTTTGAGGTCCCATTTTACCAAATCAATGACCAAGTCTCTGTAAGTCAAACCTAGAATTTATTGCTTTTTACCATATTATTAGTGAAAACTGATAGATTACTTTTGCAAACCAACAACATTATAACATATGATGATTTTTATTAGTGTATATTTGGGGCAAATATAATAAAAGATTAAGAACTTTTGTTTGGCCACAATTAACTTTAGGGAGGGCAGTTAAAACATTTGAAGTAAACATAAATACCTTCCTGACACTGTAAATTGTATCAAGAAGCAATAGAAATAGGAAAGAAACTCTAAGGATAAAAACCAGGAGAATTTCTCTAAGGATTATAGTGTCAGGGAATCATCTTCTAAGAAAAAAAGGGATTGAAGCTCTATTATTAGATGAGACACTTCAAACTAGGCTGCACAAAGCACTGGGAGGGATTTCTGTAAAGGCAATCGTGCTTTGAGAGGGTGGATGGCTGTAGAGCAAATCTACTTGTTGAACTTCATCATCCAGGTGCAATTCACGGGAATAAACTCAGCAGGAAAAGGAAAAGACAGAACATGCCTGTGCCTTGGTATTGAGCTAATAATTGCTCCACACTCCAGGCATTGCAGCACAAAACAGTCATTCTAGGCTGACATTATCTTTTCTTTGTAGTGTCTCAGCGAATCATTTAATTAAATAAAAGCATGTGCACTCTCTGTGCTAAAAATAGAGGAAAGGGCTGACTCCGCACACAGCTATTGTAAAGACACAAGCAAGGTCTTTCATTCCAGATTCACCGTGTCTGGGTCTCATTTGGAAGGATTAGGTTGTGTGCAGGTAATAAAAATCCAGAATAACAAAAGCCAAAGATTATTTCCACATTTCTGGAGATTAGTATAGTTGAGTGTTCCTTTAGCCACATGTTAAGTCTAAATAGATTTTTTTGTTTTGATCTTTTTTTTTAATCAGGATCTAGAACAATAGGATACCTCCTGATACTAGCAATTCAGTTTTTCAATAAATGGAATTAATAAAATTTATTAACTAGAATTGGAATATATGTGTTCTCAATTTATATGCAAGATTCTAAAACTTCACTACCTAATTAATAGACATTGGGCTATAATTTCTTATGGAATATAGTTAATGCTCAAAAGCTTTACTAAACATTATATGCTACAGTTATTACCACCTGCTGACTTTTACTTCTTCTAAGCCTCTGATTAGCCTTTCTCAATAATTAATACCCAAGAATGTATTTCATTTAAATGTAAGTCAAAATATCTCAACAGTTCCTGTATAAATTAGTTTCTTTCTTTTGTATCATGAATTTAGGCTCTGTCTAAAAAATAAGATATAGTGGGAAAAGAGAATCAATTAAGTATCAGCAACCACAGATTCAAATTTCAGCTTTGCCAATCGGTAGCCATTTGGCTTTGAGTAGGGTATCTTCTCTGTGCCTCCTTTTTTTTTTTTTACCTTAAAAATACTTGTCATGAAAAATACTGGAGCATGAAAACTCCAGCACATAATAGCTGCTCAGTACAAGTTTATTTCTTTCTGTATGATCTAATCTATCTTTCAGACTGGTCTAATCTAATCCTTTCTTTTGATGTTATTAAACCTGATAACTCTCATCTTATCATACTATTGTTTGGAAATGTCTAGTTGTTCTAGAAGTCATTTAATACAAACTTTTAACTCAATATTTCTTGATGTTCATCTGTATCTTAATCCATCTCTTGCTGCTCTTGGTTATAGCAGTGAAGGGACTTTTGGGTTGTTTTTTTAGTAGCAAAGGCAAGTGTTATGTGGAGCAAAATTTCTGTTATTTTAGAGATATCTCTTCAATCATTACAAAATATTAGCATGTGGGAACAGTTAACATTGTCATAGCTTTTTTTCTGTTCATGTAACAATTATTCTTCTAGAGCTTTATCACTTTATTAAAAATATATACATATATAAGTGTATATGTATGTTACACACATATATAAGTATATATGTGTGTGTTATACACACATATATAAGTATATATGTGTGTGTACATAAGTATATATGTGTGTGTATATATTACATATATTATGTTTTTTTTCCATCATCATTTATGCCCCCCCTCCTCCACCTTATCACTTTTTTGACATTGGAAACAAAATATATTATTGGAAACAGTCTCCAAAACTTTTTGAAGTGGCAGACTTGTGAAAATGATTTTTTCCATGATTTATTTTGCTGTTTCTTTTTCTGCTACACCTATTAACGACCACCAGAAACCACCCAAGCGGGATGCATCACCATATAATCTCTGCCCTTTATGTTCTTGACCACTGCAGCATTTTGCTACTAAAGAAAATAGTGGCTGGAAACTATATCATTGCATTGGCATTTATCTTCATTTTGCTAGAAGACATTTTTCTGACAGTGATTTAAGAAGCAAATAAATATTGTTTTCAAATAATGTTTTTTGACGAGTAATGCTAACCTCCGATTGAAATGAGGTGTTGCTAGGAGCACAAAGCTTTCCCGTACAGCTCTGATCGTTCATTTCCATCCAGACGTGCGGCAGGCCTGCTTTCCCTGTGCTGGGCTTCTGCAGAGCAGAGCTTCAGAGTGCTTATTACCAAAATGCACAAGTAAGTTCCACCATTCCGTTTATTTATTTATTTTCTGAGCTTGCATGAGCTGTGAATTCTCATGCCCAGCGGACTATTCTGAAAACCCATTCCCTATCCTCACCTCTTCTACGCATATAATTAGGAATTGAAGTCATGTATTTCTTTTCAAGGAATAATATACATAAACGAATATTCTCTTTAAAGTGCCAGCTCACTAATTCTAAAATCCTACTAAAGGTAAATATCATTGACTCATTGACTCAGACTTTGAAATGTATTTTGTTGCCTGGCATCCTGATACCCTTTATGAAGTCTGAACGGGGATGAATATTCCTTTGAGAGAGGATGTCTCACTGCTGTGTGTGGGAGTCACGTGGGTCACATGTTGGAAATATACATGTGACTCTGCTCCACAGAAACTGATTCTCGTCCAGGAGGGTCAGACCCCGTGATTTCAACAAATGGCCTACTAAAACTTGGGGACTACTGCTTTAAAAATCTGAAGATTATTTCTTCCTTTTGCAGAGCTGGTTCTTTGCTTTGAAGCTAGATTGGTCTTCCATTTTATTCTTTTCTTTCCCTCCTCAAATAGAACTCTATTTCAACAAGGGCATAGTTGAAAACAGTATCTTAAGTAACTATTAGTAAGTACCAGCTGTAATATGTTAATTTTATCCAGGGACATGCTGTATTTGTTTAACGCTCCTTGCCCTTTAGCTACTCAATAAGTAATTTTTGGTTGACTGGTCAATATTTCAATTAATATGTGTTATATTGATGTATTTTATGCGAGAGAAAAAAAAACATTAACAAAGGAAGGAAATAATAAACAAACTTCACCTAGTTTTTCAGTAGGTCCCTACTTCGCTCTGTAAACCTTCCACATATCCCGATCAATATGCTTTCCTAACCAGTAAATTCAGAAACAGGACTAAAGAAGGTCTTTAATTAGCATGCATCATATCCATGCCAGTGAGTGGATAACTTTATAATCATAGTGATTAATTATAGTTATGAGAACATAGGAGAAGGCCAGTGAGCATACACCTTAGAACTTCTAACGCAGCAGTTCTCACACTGAACATGGGTCAGAACCTCCTGAGTGAGGGCAGGAGCAGCCGGAATGTGAGCCCCGTTCCCAGAGCTTTGGATCCAGTTGGTCTGAGAGGGGACTAAAGAATCTGAATTTCTAACAAGTTTCCAAGTGACACTGATGCCATTGGTCAGTGGACTACACTCGGAGAACTACTGTGCAGGGGAAGGAACCTAAACAGAGCAGCAAGTGACTCAAAGGCACCTTGGAGACCTAGTGGTTCTCAAAGGTTTTTCTTTCTTTCGTTTTGGAATTCTACTTGTCTCCACCCCTTTGATGAGCTCTCCAAAAGTTCAACTAAAAAAAAAAAAAGTAAAAGTAATAAATTGCTATCTTAAGCAGGTTAAATCTTTGTTTATGGAATATATTTTTTTCTATGCAGGCCCCTCAAACACATACACACACCCTCCCCAACCACCATTACCCCTAACACACACAGAATTGCTCTCTTAGTACACTTGGGGCCGTGGAGTACAGTCTGGAAAACCATAGATAAGAAAGCATGCCAAGTTACATAGTCAGAAAGTGCTAGAAAGATGCATGTGCATATGTATTTTAAGCACTTACCTTTTTTACTGTTGGTAGTCTAACTTTATCTCTTCCCCCTTTACCTTATAATTTTATTTCAAGTTCTTCCACTTAGACTAACTACTTATCTGTTTCATGACTATGCAGTTAATCAAATCATAGCTACATTAATGGAGTTTCTTTTTAAAAGAGTACCATTTAAACAAAGAGAATTGAAGAAGGAAAAATCACTTTTAAAAATGATATCTGATTAGTGTGTCTTTGGAGCCCCACCCGTTTTTGTTCTTTAAACCTTTTACAGAGACCAAGTTAACCTCCACATTCAGTAGCCCTGTTTTTGTATAGAAATATTCTCTCTACTCCTCCCTCTTAGCTCCCCAAGTCGTTTAGGAAATGTTCTTCCAGGTTACAGAAAAGCATTTGTAACAACGAATGACAGTAGGTAAAGCCTTCATTAAGTTCATCTTATTTCTGTGGAAACATGAAGAATCCCATGGAAAGCATTCTTTGTCCTTCCCACTCCATGTCAAGTTCTTGTTCTCATGTGAAAATGGGAGGAGGAGCATGCAAATAAGGGTTTCAGACATGGTACCATTCAAGAACCTAACTTAGCCTTGCTGACTGAAGATGCAGTGCAACCTAGACTGTACCCACTGTTATTTTACTGAGTGCTATGTATGGCTTCTGCTTCTAGAGTGCATAGAAAGTGTCATTAAATATATTCATCAGCTGGAATATTGTAAGTATGAATACATGTGCTTATATAATAATGCTGTAGAAGGTGATTTCATGTATTAACCACGTAGGAAAATCTAGCCTGGAATTTCAAATATATTCAACTCATTAAACTGGGGACTGATCTTTTAGCAACCTTATACTTAAATGATTACTTTTAAACCTAGGAGAGAGTCTCTATCCTAAAGACCAATATTGGGAGAGGCTCAGGAATAAAGGTCAGAAATGCTGGAGTCACATATGCTCTATTTATTAGCCAAATAAATATTTTTTTCTAGGAAAGCATGAAGGATCCCATGGAAAGCATTATTTGTCCTTTCCACCCCATAAGTCAACTTCTTGTACATCTAATTCCTCATCAGTAAATTGGGAATAGCAGTCTTTGCCTTCCTGCTTCATAGGATTTTAGTGGAAACCATAGGACACAATGTACACATATGCACTTTTAAATTCTAAAACTCTCTGTAAATGGGTAGTTATCAATTCCTTGGTCTTCGCTAAGATAATTATTTCTTCTTGCTTGCTAAAAAATGGTTTTTCTTCTTTCCTTCTTTGCCACTCTTATTTTTTAACAAAAATTTCAGACCCAGTGTTTAGAATCTGTCCTTTAAAGTCCACTGTCAGAGTCAGTCTCAACTGTAGTAGAAGTGGATGGGTGAATAGACAGACAGACAGAAAGACAGACAGACCCTGAAGTGTATTGCTTCATTATCCTACATAATAAAGATGTAATATGCAAATGGTTGTTACGCTGTGAAGTGTAACGACCAACCGTGTAACAACCAGATCACCGATCAGCAGGAGGGTGGGGCAGAGAGCTACAGAAGGGGGCAGGGCAGCAAGCTGTGAGGGGTGCAGAGGGAGCTACAGGAGGGCGGGGCAGCAGATGGAGAGCTACTGGAGGGCAGCAGTGAGCTACTGGCGCATGGATTCATGCACAGGGCTACTAGTATAATAATAATGAGTATGAAATCTTAGAACTAAAAAAAAAAACCTTGAAGATCGCTTGGTGCAATTAATTCTGAACAATTATATTAATCTGAGAAATCCTCGATTCAAAGACAATCCAATGTGTAAAACAGATGGGAGCAGTGGGGCTATAGGTGAAATGGGCATGGAGTCCTGTGGAAGTTAAAGGTGCCCCATGAAACCTGCGTTGCACTTCAGAACTCAGTGGAGCACTGCTCTTGGAGCTCACAGAGGTGAGGAATGTAGAGGCCAAGTTCCACATTGCTATCAATAAGGCAGAACCAATGTTCAAAATTTGCTGATCACCAAGGTAGGGAAGTATATAATGTGCTTTAGAAAGCTCTCCATTGAAATGTTCAAATATTAAAAGTATTATCTTTTAAAGAATGTAGTTTTCATTTTCCTAATAAAAGCCCCTTGAAATGCATGACTTTTGATGATGACAGATAAAAATGTCTGGCATTACTATGATGTAGAATAAAAATAGGTATTCAAAGTGGGAGTTTTACAAAATAGGCTATAACATTATAATGTTAACATAGAAGAAATTAGGACAAAAATGGAGCTAATTCATAATTTAGAAGTGGAATAATTTGAAGTTGAGAGAAAAGTTGAATTTTTTCATGAAAAGACGATGAGTGAAGAAAACACACTTGACAATATGAAAGAAATAGCAGTCTCTGTGTTACTGAATCCAGATTGTAAATATTTTAACATATAGCCACTTTCTCTGGCTTATTTTATGTGCTGTTTAATTCAAAGAGAACAGATATCCATCTTTAGTAGACTTGTTAATTTTCAAAACTTCAGATTTGTTTCACTGACTTGAATATTGTGACTCGGAATTGAGGATAATAACAATCATTAAAGAAAATATTTAAATACTAGAATGAGAAATAAACATACTATACCTGCCAATATAAGTCACATATGTAATTTTTAAAATTTGTATTGCAAGTTTCAAACATAGGCAAGACATTTTGGGTGGATATATTGATTTTGTCTTTTATGGTACCTTAAATACTTCTTTACTGAGCTGAAACTCTCAATATGGCAATAAAGACTTTTAAAAGTGACTAGAACTTACAACTAACCTTACAACTTAAAAACACCTGTAAAATCCATTTGTAACATGAAAAAAAAGATATTAAAATCCATAAATTATTAAAAATTAATATCACAGTGTGGATGAGGGCCTTCATATTTATATTTATTTTATGTTAATTTTGACACAGGCATATTTGATACTTGTAAATGTTCTCTTGGTATTCTTGAAGTACCTACAGCTTGTAATATAAGGAGTTGAAAAATTAGACTTTATTTTGAGCACTCACCATTTTTACATAATCTTAAATTTATCATGAGATGATAATATATTATTAATAATTGCATAATTAATAAATAATCCATAAATTATTTTTATTTAAAATTTATAACTACCTCATTTTTATTTTTGAAAAATTGTTACAACATTGGAAATGGTAATGCCAAATGAGGTGTTTTGGTGTAAAACACAATAAGCTAACTCTCTTTGGAAATGGTAATGCCAAATGAGATATTTTGGTTTAAAACACAATAAGCTAACTCTCTTTTCTTTTGCCAAAAGTTTCAGACCCAAAGTTTACGTCTGTCAGATGTACACAGAAAATCACATCTTTGGCGAGGAATAGTCAGTATCACGTTGATTGAGGGGCGAGACCTCAAGGCCATGGATTCAAATGGGTTGAGTGACCCCTACGTGAAGTTCCGGCTTGGGCATCAGAAGTATAAGAGCAAGGTGACATGTCTCTTTGTGTTCCTGGCAGTATTTGGAAAGCAGTGGTTAGTTAATAGCTATGCTTTGGAAGATGAAAACTTTTAAAAAATGCTTTACAGAACTTCTTTGAACATCATGTCAGCAAACAAGACCAGTAATTATATTGCATCTCTTACTTTATGTGCTGTGTGACCTTGGGTAAGCTACTTAACTTCACTATGTCTGAATTTCTTCATTTATAACACAGGAATAAACATAGGAACTATCTTTCAAAAAAAGAAGGCTGCAACAACCCTAAGTCAATGCCTGGCACATAAAGTGTTCAAAGAGTATTGGCTGCTCTCATTATTGCAACTAGTACTAGTATCAGTGCTACAAAGGCATCATTTTACATGCCATAAAAATCTGTGCAGAGTACTCTAAGTCATTTTATTCAAACTGATTTTCACCAGTGCAGATTGAAAATTGTTTTAAAATTTATTTAGAAAACAAAGAGTCAAAATTCCCTCTGTGACTACTAGCAGTGAGAAATGGGCAAGTACCTTTGCCTCTATATGCCCTCATTTCCCCATCTGTAAACATGAGAATTAAAATAGTGCCTACTTAATAAAATTATTGAGAAGAATGAACAAATATGTTATACATGTAAAAGGCTTGGAACACTGCCTTACCCATAATAAATAATAAGTGGAAGCAGCAGAAGGAAGAGGAAGAATAGCGTCAGTAGTAATAAGTACATTGTGTAATACCAATTATATTAGTAGTAATAATATATTAAATAATCATATTGTTATATTAATGAGAGGAGGAATAATAATTAGCAAAGGTCATAGTTATGTTTGGGGCACGTGTCTTATCTGTTGTTGTATTCAATTTCAGCCTCTTTAATGACCAGCTTCATAGACAGCTTGGGACAAATGATCACATCCATCTCGTATTAAAAATCGCATTCTACTCCATGGGAATATCTTGGCCTTGACGTCACTATTTTCAGGAAGTTTTGATAAACAGCCTAACGAGGTTCCTTCTGGCCCGGGAAGTTTCGTCAGTAGTTAGAGATATCACAGAGCTCACTTGTCTGCGGTAGTGAAAACTGCCAGCGTGCTGGTCAGTCACCTTACTGAGTGCCCCCATGGAAGGGGAGGGCATCGTTTCTGACCCGAAGGAAACCAGATAGGAAGGACAATCCTTAAAAAGAAAACTGAAAATTTAGGCACTTTGTGGCCAAATAAGTAAGATAGACCACTCCCCAAAATATCATAGGCATTCATCCGATCCCAGTGATGAGTCACTTGAATTATCATAGCATCCACCCAGTGCCATAGTTTTTCCTGCCATGGGCTTAATCACATGTTTTAAAGGAATGACTGATTCCAAAAATAGGTACCTATGGCCACATCTTTCTTGCCCTTTATCAATTACCATCATTTCCATGTTCTGGTGGGCTTACAACATTACTTATTTTTATAGTTCTGCTCTTTAAGTATGAAATATGAAACCAGGCTATGGACACGTGTCGCTCTTTGCTCTTTCTTCCCACGATCTATTGCTGGTTAATTTCAGATGATGAACTTTAAAAATTGTGATTCATTTGCATTACCTTTGCACATAACATACTTCATTGCTTTCAAAGTCTTCACATCAGAAGATCTGTCTCCCATACATTAAAAAGAAAAAAGGCCACCACATGCCCTCCTGCTAAAATGAAAGCATAGGGAAACAAATATGAATGTTGTTTAACCCAATGGGGAATGGAGTTTCAAAGCAAATCAGTATGGGTCACCTGATTCATTGATTCCACCCAGTGTCTTATCTGAATACTTGAAGTTACAAAATTGCACTTCAGATATCTTTCTTGTATGTGCAACATGGAGATTATATACAGTACACACATATTCATATTAACTCACAAACATTTCTGGCATATTGTTTGGGGGAAAGAGATCTGAAGCTCTAATGAAAGACTTGAGCTAGAGTCTAGATACTAAAACGGAATGACCTAGGATGGGTCACTTCATCTCCAGGTCTTGGTTTTTCCATATATAAAATGGAGATGATACATCAATGCTCTAATTCGAAGATATGAGTTTACCTGGACACCCCAAAGCTACTTGTTTTTCCTCCTGTTCCCATAGAACATTATTATTTTTTTATGTATTCAGCTCAAGAATTCCCATGTATAGGAGAGTAAGGAAATAAAAGAAACCCTGGGAATTGTCATCTTTTTTTATTATAAAACTAGAGGCCTGGTGCACGAAAATTCATGGCACTTGGGAGGGTCCCTCAGCCCAGCCTGCACCCTCTCACAATCTGGGACCCCTCGGGTAGGGTTCCTAGGCCTGGCCTGAGACCAGGGTCTATCAGGGCTTTCCTTCCCCCAGCTGCAGGCAGCTGGTCCCACCCCCGCTGCTGCCATTGCTTGCCATCTGTGCAGTGCTGACCTCCCTCCCCTGCCAACGGTGGCCTCCCTCTGCAGGCGACAGGTGTGGGGTGCGATGGCTTGCCTGGCCTGGGCCTCCCTCTGCAGGGCGATTGCTGGCCGGCCACACACCTGCCACAGAGTCGCCTCTGGTGACCTGAGCCTCCCTCTTTCTTTGCTGGGGGGCGAGGCCAGCCCTGCCAGAGGCCCTCTGCCTACCTGATCGCCCCTAACTGCTTGCTGGGGGGCGGGGCCAGCCCTGCGAGGGGCCTTCTACCTGCCTGATTGCCCCTAACCGCTGGCCTGCCTACCTGATCTCCCCTAACCACTTGCTTGCCTACCTGATCACCCCTAACTGCTGGTCTGCCTACCTGATCACCCTAACCACTCTGCATGCCTGCCTGATCGCCCCTAACTGCTTGCTTGGGAGTGGGGCCAGCCCAGTGAGGGGCCGTCTGCCTACCTGATTGCCCCTAACCACTTGCCTACCTACCTGATCACCCCTAACAGCTGGTCTGCCTGCCTAATCACCCCTACCTGCTTGCTTGAGGGCAGGGCCAGCCCAGTGAGGGGCCATGGTGGTTCTGGTCTCTGGTCTTTCTGGTCATTACACTTATGGTGGCTGGCCTTTTATTATATAGGATAACAGACTATCAGTTATATCTTTGTGCATTAGCTGGTAATGTAAAATAAATGCTAGTGTCAGAGTGAGCTATTTCACTTATAGACTATGTTTTTGCCTTTTCTTTGTAATACATATCTCTCAGCTGTTATTCATGATGATGAGGGGGTGACTTTGGTTTTCAGGACACATCCTTCAGGGTCCTGTCAGACAATATGCAATAAAGATGCTAGTGATCTTTAATGGCTCATTTTCAGTATTTCTGGAAGCTTTTGTTCAAATCTCACACTTACATGCTTTTCTAGACAGTACCTAAAGTTTGATTTAATGTCTCAAGTTACATTGTATTAAAGACTGATATGGGTGAAACAATAATGACTTTTTTGGTTTTGCAGATTATGCCCAAAACTTTGAATCCTCAGTGGAGAGAACAATTTGATTTTCATCTCTATGAAGAAAGAGGGGGAATTATCGATATTACTGCATGGGACAAAGATGCTGGGAAAAGAGATGATTTTATTGGCAGGTTTGTGCAATTTGATATTTTTGGTTCACCCTAAGGGGGTAGAATTTTGTTAAAATGATATTTGCTTTAATTCTGGTTATTGTAAATGATCCTGACTGTTTTGAAAGAAGGGATTTTATGGTAAGGCTGTGCTTGGGTGAACTGAAAACTAGGTTTGAAAACTGACCAGTAGGTGGCAGTTTTGACCAGTTGATGGACAGGCGATCCAAATTTGATATCCAGAAATTTTCTCCAGATGTCAGAAACATTGTGCGTAAAAGTTATGGGAGTTGAGAAAGAGGAATCTCACTTGATATAAGATACTTAAAGGAACAAAGAGCATATTCATAGTCTGTAAAGTGATCTGAGATTATATTACTTTTCATAAAGCATATTGTGACCATAAAATGCATTGTTTCCTAAAAGTCCTTACAAGGCAAAGAGTCTTTATAATCTCCTACGAGTTCATAAATTGGTAGAGTTCCCAAGTTTTAGTGAAGGAAGTGCTAAGTGGGGCAGATCCATGTTAATCTGATAACGCAGTGAAGAAAGGACTATTCTGAGGCTTACGTGACATTTCTGCACAAAGACAGAGTCACTTTGAATGCCTGCTTGGTTACATGAATTGTTTTCTCACATTCAAAGCATATTTTTATATTTCTTGATAGTTTTATATGTGTCTTTATAGCAAAACATTGAAACCTGCCAATACTGAAATACAGGATGCTGTATAGAAGAATCTGTTAGTTCAGTAAATTCTTTTCTCATTGTGGTTCACATGATTCCAAGTCTGTAAACATACAGCCTGAAGAACTGCATGCATACTAATAAACAGAATTTTATGCTAGAAAAGCAAAAACAGTATCCAACCCAACATATCTATCTGTGTGTGTGCGCGTGCATGTGTGTGTGTGTGTGTGTGTGTGTGTGTGTGTGTGTGATTCTGATCTATATGGTTTCCTACACAGGATTTTAAAGTGAGAGGTCAAAGATTAGCTTTCTTTAACCTTTAATATTTAGCTTATAAGATGAAATGAGAAAAACACCACTGTAACTGAATAGTATGTTACATTTCAATCCTTTTAAAAGGGCAGGCCTTTGTTGCATATTTTTTTTCCTCTAGTGAAACACTATTCTCAGATTTTTCTTAAATTTTATCTTGTTCTCTACTTAACCACCAGTTTAAGTAGCTATATACAGTTGTTAATATTAAGTACATTTTATTATAATTATACTAGGGGCCCGGTGCACGAAATTTGTGCACTGGGGAGGGGTCCCTCAGCCCAGCCTGCCCCCTCTCACATACTGGGAGCCCTCAGGGGATGTCCTACTGATGGCTTAGGCCTGCTCCCCGTTGGGAGTGGACCTAAGCCGCAGTCTGGCCTCCCTTTGTGGGAGGCGACTGGGCTGATCAGGGGAAGGCGCCAGCCCCATCACCCCGCTGCTGCAGCCACTGCCAGTCACCGCAGCCAGCAAGGTATTTTCATCAACAAAAACTCCAGTCCCTTCACCATGAAAAAATGACAACTTTCTTGAGGCATTTTCAAGATGTGTCTTTCATAGTATATGCATTTCTTTATTTTTCTTTTTATCCTCACCTGAGGATATGTTTTCATTGATTTTTTTCCCCTTCCCTCTGATCCCAGGCTCGGCCCCTGCCCCACCCCTCTGATCGCCAGCTCAGGCCGCCCAGGCTTTAGGCTTGGGAAGGGGGCCCCCTGCCCCTCCGATCGTAGGCTCAGCCCCTTCCCAAGCCTAAAGCCTCCACCCGAGGCTTTAGGCTTGGGAAGGGAGCCCCCCCGCCCCTCCGATGGCCGGCTGGGAGTGACCTGGGTGCCAAGGAGGTTCCCAGGACCCAGGTATGTATGCAAATTAACCACCATCTTTGTTGGGTTAATTTGCATACTCACTCTTATTGGCTGTGGGGGTAGCAGAGGTATGGTCAATTTACATGTTTCTTTATTATTAGGTAAGATGTCTATATTTGTCTCCCTCAATATACTGTGAGCTTTTTCAAGTAGATATTATCTAGCTTTTCCTTGAATAATTAATTCACTTTCATAATTTGTAACAACCTTAGCTATATTTAGTGATCAAAAGATAATTATAGTCCAGTGGGTGTGGCTCGGTTGTTGAGCATTGACCTATGAACCAGGAGGTCACAGTTCGATTCCCAGTCAGGGCACATGCACAGGTTGTGGGCCGATCCCCAGTGTGGGGCATGCAGGAGGCAGCCAATCAATGATTATCTTTCATCATTGATGTTTCTCTCTCCCTCTCCCTTCTTCTCTGAAATCAATTAAAAATATATATTTAAAAAATAAAGACAATTAGAATGACTGTCACATGCAATTTGCTATCTTAATCTTATTACTTTTATTCCACATAACATATGTAAAATCATTTAACTCCTCTTCCCGGTAGTTCATAATGCTCTTCATGGTCTGGCTCTGTGACCCCTCTACCCTGAACTTCTGCTATCCTGTTCCCTACTCTCTTTGAGCTGTGCTAGCCTCTTTGCTATTTCTCAAGCACACTGAACATTCTCTCACCTCAGGACTCTTCCCTCTGTCTGTAAGACTCTTCAGGTGTCCACCTGCCATTAGGTCTGTGCACAAATTTCATGTCAGGGAGGCATGCATACCAAATCTATTTAAAATTGAAAACCCTTTTTCTAGATATTCCCTCTCCCCTATCCTGCTTTGTTTTCTCAATTAAAGAAGCACCACTTGACATACTGTGCATTTTATTTATGTTATCTTCTATTTCCCATCACTAGAATGTATGCTCTATGTGAGTTTTGTTCCATGAGGATTTTGAGTGTTTTGTCCAATGTGGCATCTTTGATGCCTAGGAAAGTATTTGGCACATAATAGGTACTCAATAAACAATTGTCGAACTTTAATGTAAATATCTGAAGCTTGATTTAATACTCAAAATTATGGTTCTTCCTTCTCTAAATAAATACACAATATGATACCCAATATTAATGAAAAGGCAGTTAGAACAACATGCCTTAGTGGAAGGTACAAAGTTTTGGTATAATTGAGGAAAGATATTTGAATATAAAAGGGGAGAATTGATGAGTTAAAATGTGAAAGTGCCTGAGTAATCTTTATACTTAAAAAGTACTGAATTATTTTTTGAAAAAAAAAGTAGCCTATACTTTTATCAAGATACATATATCATAACTTTTGTATCATTATGATATCTAGGCAGTTAATGCCCTCTGGTTGTTAAAAGGGCACAATTGCATCCATTAGCTCAACATTAGGCAATAATGAGGATGGTTCATACAACAATTTTCCAGATGCACAAAGTGAGGCAGCTAGAGGTTTAAAGGTTGCCTAGTTTTTTGAAACTGGATGATGTGAGACTCAACTCCAGGACTCCTGACTCTAAAGCCCATGCTCCTTTCACCTTGGTTTTATATTCAGAATGTTCTGAAGCACTTAAGTGCTCAATAAAATGCCGAGTAGTCAGTAAACCAGCTTGGGTTGTGTACATCATACTGCAAGTTTAAACAGCAAATTCTGCCTGTCACTGAACTACAGATGTCAAGTGAAGGTGAAATAATGTTAATCTGCAGGTAATTATTTAACTTTCTGATCACCTGCATTTTGGCAGGCAAGACGGACTGCCACCTTTACGATAATCAGCTAATAAATCCTCACGATTGTTGCACTTTTATGCAGAGCAGTAATCTGAACAAATTGGCTGCTGACAGCTGTGGTAAATTGCCAAGAATGAGTGCTGTCAGAAACAAGTTGTTTTTATGAACATGCAGAATAAGGAATCCCGTGCCAAGCAATTTTATCCAGTTGGAGCTATTTGCGATCCAATATAGCAAGATTTATAGCATTATTTATTAGTGTGCAAAATATTTGTTTATCTGTAAACTGGCATTGATTTGGGGTACATATATTTTAGGTTAGTGAATTGCTACTGACTTTATTTGTTGCATTGTTATCAGGGCTGAGGCTGCCCATGACATCCAAGATGTAAGCTTGAGTAGAGAGCTCTATGTCAACAAAATTTTTATTAATGATATAGGATAAGAAGAACTTCTTCCAAATGGGCAACTTGTGGGTGAAAAACAAATGCTTTAAAATTCTACAATCATCAAACTAAATCTGTACCTGCGTACTTAAGGCTGAAAGAGAGAAATGTGGGGTGTGCAGGTGCACTCACTGGTGTATTCACGTGTAGTGCGGCAAATGGGGAAAACAGCATTTGATGTTGGATATTAACCAAATTAATGTTTTCCAAAAGTTGAAGGTCAATGCATTTGAACCTTAAACACTCTATAGATTCTGATTTGCAATGTTTCTTATTTGTGATAGCAGTACTACAATGATTCTTTTACTTCCCACGTAAAAAGGGGCAGGAATAGTCCTGATGCATTATTAATTTGAAAGCACATAGATAGATCATCAGAAAGTTCCATACTGAAGAGAGTTCTTTGACAAAATCATGATATTTCACCATTTTTCTTACTAGGGATTGAGTAAAATATTTCATTAGGAAGATAGACAATATTTAAGTAAAGAATGGAGTTTGTCATTGATGTTCCTCTTCATTTTTCAGAAACTCAACCTAAACCAAATATATGAAGATTTTAATCTACTTGCTTTTGTGGGTTACTATTTTTTCTTCAAGATTTTCTTAGAAAGTTTATACTCACTGCAATATTTCTTATACAAGGGGCAAAGTTTCCAAAGTGTATATTAAATAGTTTATCTTTGAGTCACTGAATGGGAAATTTCACAAGCTTACAGGAGAATGCTCTGATAAGGCAATGCGCCTAAAAGATGATTGAACAGTGACAACCTCTGACAGGAGGAAGGTGACAACAGCATTAGCCTTTTATAGTGTCAGAGATGGCATAAAAACTGCATAATTGTGAAACTTGAAAACACTTTTAACAGTTACATATTGAATTCTTTATACTGCAAAATCCCAAGGAACTAGGTATTGTATTGATTTCTAAGATTTTATAACATATCATGTATTATTATTTTTACTAATATAAAATACAGGGTGTCCCAAAAAATGTATTTACACATTAACATCTGATAGCTCAATTTTGAAAATGAAATGTATTTTAATAAACACTGCCTTTATAATTATTCAAACTATGTGTATACATCCTGGGGAACACCCCATAGTCCCCATATACTAAGAAATCTTAAGAAAAAGCTTCATAGTTTTATTGTTAAATTTGGTCAAAATTATATAAAATATGTTCTTAAAAATAACCCCCACCAAAGAAATTCTATAAAGGCTTGTGTTTTTATTCTGAAGGCTTTGTTTTTAAATGTCTTTCTAATCATGATGGCTTCATAATATGATTAGCTAATACTTCTAGGCACAACATACCCATAGCAGTTCATTGTCAGCGAGAGTAGATGGACATTTCTATTGCTAATATTCTTCGGGATAATTTTGACTTGTCTTGGCTGAATTCCTTCAGACGCGATTGCGGCACCTTGGGCGTGTGAGTCGGAAGGTGGCTGACAGGGAGCTCCGCTGGAAGCGCCAGCCCTGCATATTCTTGTTTATCATTCTGTTCACTTGTGCTTGTTCAGTTAGTGCTCTCTTCTCTCCACAGTTTATTTACTGGGATCTCTTAAAGCAAGTGGTGTCCGTTTTGTGAAGATTCGTTCAGTTCCATTTAGATTACCTAATCTGTAATTTCACTTACCAGGGCATACTATGTGAACTGCAATTTAGTGAAAGCAAGTCAGCAAATAAAGGGCCACTGGCAACCCCTCCAGGTTATGCAGCTCCTACTTTCCCCTCAAAATACTTGCAGGCCATATGCGACATATCCGATGTGTGGGCCACCTGTGTTAATGCATGTATAAAATATTTATAAAATTTGATTCCTCTCCTATTTTTAAATTATTTAAAAATCCAAATAGGTCTAACATTTACGTCCTCTGTTAACGGAAGGGAGAGGTTGCCAGTGGGGATGAATTTCTTGCGATATCCTAAGAAAAATAATTTTTCTGAGACTCACACGGGAGGATGCGATATAATAGAAAGCTTTAGTTCTGTGGATCAAACCCCTGAGTTTCCAAGGTTTCGTTTCCATCAGCCCTACCAGGAAGAAGTCCCATTTTGCCTTTAGCAGGGCTAAAAACAAAGCCAGTGCCCAGAATTTCTCATCCATGTTTGCACAGTCCAATACAGCATCAGGCTAGCTTAATTTGTGTTTGCTCGCTGCAGTCCATCAGTCCATTGCATGTGGGGTCTGCAAGTTCACACGGCGATGGAGGAAACATGGGCGAATGCAAGGAAGCCAAGAGCGAGCCAAGAGCACAAGAGTCATGACCCACAAGAGCAACAAGAGAGCAACAAGAAAGAATTTCTTTGTTCAGGAGATTATGCAATCCCAACTTTTATGTGCTTGCAGTGGCCATGCCCATTCTGCCATGCCAATGATCTTTGTTCCCAGGTGTGACGGACAGACAAGTAGCTTCCCTATGTCATTCCAACTTTACTGGACATGTGTCCATCTTCCTTTTGTTGGATCCCTTCTCCCAGTGTTTTGCTGCTGGGAATAGGCCAGTGGTTCCCTGGGGAGTGCAAAGTTGCAGCTTTCTGAGGAAGCAGCCCAAAGGATATGTGTATAGTGTTTGGCTTCCCCGTCTGCTCCTTTCCTATTATTAATAACTAGCTAATAACAACGGTATCACCTGCACCCCAGTGGTCTCACACATGTAATTAGTATCCAGGTTGCACAAGACTATTGTTTCTGATAGGAATATCATCGGCCACTAGCTCAGGCATGGCAGATAAAATGACAGGGGAGGAAAAAGGTGATAGAAACACTGAAATTTCTCTCCTTGGACTCGTAGGGGAATATGTCACCAAATAAATATTCATGTGGCTAAATAAATACATAGATTTTTTTCTAAAAGTGCAAAGAACTTTAAGCTTTCCTATGGGAGACAGGAAATGTAGTTTGATTTCTTGCCATCACTTAATCTCTCTGAGTCTCAATTTCCCCATTTATGATTACAGATTACAGTAGCTCTGGGATCTTCAGTTTTGACTTTGTTTCAATTCTTCTATTGATTGATTAATTGATAAGTTGGGTTCAGTACATATAGTAAGTTTTGTAATTTTTCAATATCAAACTAATAAGGCATATGTGATAAAACTACAACACACTCTGTGGTAGTTCTGAAAATTAGGATGTGAGAAACTAGAAGGCTTACAAAAAACTGATTCCCTAAACCTAACAGAGACCTGACATCTCAAGTACTTAATAAATAGTGAGTGAATGAATGAATGAGTGAGTGAAATAAGTGTTGGAAAGAAATCTTTCTAGGAAGACAATATAGGAGTGGTAAAGTGAGTGCATTAAATGCCAGTTCTACTCTGCCACTCTGCCCTGGGTAAATTTTAGCCTCTGCAATTTCACCTCCTTGTGTGTAAGTACTTTAATACTTACAGAGCGGCAACTATGTTCCAGGTGCTGTGCTAGGTGCCTACCCTCCAGCTGTCTCAGGATATTGACAGGAAAAGACAACTGCAGGTTATTGAAATGAGAATTAGTAAAAATTAGTGAAGCCAAGCTAGCTAGAACGGTTGTCTTGTCCAAACACAAAGAAACAGTTGAGCCCTAGCATGGATGGTGAAAGAATTACAAGCTGTCTGGAATGGTTTAAGGAGCGAGTCAGCAAGTGACACACTAGCTGATGGCAGGCTGTGGAGGGCGCTGTTACCTTGCTCAGGATATTTCACAAGAGGTAGGAAGCTGGCGGGGGGGGGGGGGGGGGGGGCGGGGACAGGGGCAGGTTTGCGTGTTAGACATCTGTAACTAAGGGGACTGAATGATACCAATGGTTTTTGCCTAGCCCATGTTCCCTATAAACAGAGTTTGAGGCAGTGATTAAGTGCTGATACTTAATTGGGATGTACAGTCCAGCCACAGAGTGAGAGGAGAAAACGTGAGGCAGGGAAGACTAGGAAGCAATGTAAGGTGATATGTTACTGGGCTGGCCACTGTGTCCTGGTTTCAGAGACACAGCTGATTGCTCAGCAGGGGCACCTACGTGGCCACATGTGGACAGGCAATGTAGAGAATTTCACTTAAAATTGCATCAGAGGATTTCTCCTGAGCACAGTTTTTAGATGAATAGGAGATATGCATAACCTCAACTAGCAAAAAGAGCCTTGAAGTCATTAATACTCTTTTGTCCAATGTATTTGTATAAATAGACATTTTCTCCATCAGAAGGATTAAAGTCAAAATTCTGAAACATTAAATATAGGACAGGACCTGAGACTATTTCTATGAGTACACTCAACATAGAAAATGTAGTTGTAGCAGAAAAGCATAATCCTCCCTATAAATTATAATGCTAATTTAAATATTATTGGTTTCAGAGTTTTAAAAATTCAATTTGTAAATTTTTCTTACTTTATTATCTTATAAGAGCAATAACTTACAGCTTTTTCCCTAGCTTATATATATTTAAAGCATAAAAATTACATAGTTCCATACTTTAAAACTGAAATAATTGTTCTGTCTAAAATGAATCCAGGTATTACCCAATTTAAGAACCACTGCAAACAACACACACTTCCTCCTAGGGTGCATGATTACTTAATGACAGACTGGTCAAGAAAAAAGAAAAAAAAAAAAAGCCTAGATCTTGGATTCTAGAGTCCCAAGTTCAGGTCTTGGCTCTGCTAATAAAACTGACTATGACTTCTCTGGCCCTCAGTTTTTTCATTGGTAAATTCAGGAGATTTCAGGGACCACAAATCCTTATTTCTATTTGAAACAGGTACAGAATTAAGTGAAGTAGGTCAGTTATAAATAATGACAGTTTTGGGAACAGTAAGTCAGAGGACATTTACTCTGTCTTAAAAATTATTTAACTTCAAAAGTTTAATGCTACAAGGAAAAATCAACAAATCCCTGGACCAGATTTGGTTTGAAAGCTGCCAATTTGTGATGGCTGGGCCAGATTACCTTTAGAGCATCTTCCCTAACTCTAAAGTATTAAATGCAAAAACTCTAGCATAAACAAGGAATAGCCCAGCATCTATATGACCAATGTGAAATGGGAATAGGCATAGAAGGAAATCCCCCAGAAAGCTTCAATGTGCTTTGTGTTTTAAGAGTGATACAGTGTCTCACCAAAGAATAAGGCAAGGACAGGACTGGGAAATGCGTGATCAAAGTGAGTGAGAGACCCTTCTTGATACCAACTTTATCCAACCAAAAGTACTATTTGAATTGTAATCTCTGTTCAATTCTTTAATATCATACTCCTAATCTGGTCCAAAGATTTATTCACATTCAACACACTACAGGCTAGGTAGGCACTGTACTAGATACTGGAAAGATTTATAGAAAATTATATTGATGTTTTTCTTTTAGTAGAGAATACTTTTGACTGGCTGTTTTTTTCCATTGCATTTCTTTTATGCTCAATTTGTTCCAGGTGTTATTGACCAGAACTTAATTGCAATTAAAATGAGAATATTAGAGCCCTGGCTGGGTAGCTCAGTTGGTAGAGCATCGTCCTAATACACCAGGGTTGTGAGTTTGATCCCTGGTCAGGGCACGTACAAGAATCAACCAGTGAATGCATAAATAAGTGGAACTACAAATTGATGTGTGTCTCTGTGTGTGTGTGTGTCTCTCTCTCTCAAGTCAATAATTTAAAAAATTTTAAATTAGAATATTAGATAGCATTTGATATGTCCTTTCATCCTTTAGAGTTTAAGAGACTGCATGAGAGCATATTGAAATGGATGTTGTATTTACAGAAACAATGAGGTTATTTGATATATATTCTAACTTTAAGAAGATATTTTTCAGACTTGCCACACACTCTAATTTCCTTCTTTCTCCATAGTTAGCATTTAGCACACACACATTTTTATGTCACTGACCAGGGTGTTTATTTTCTTTCTTCCTTTTTTTTCCATTTCTTGCATCCATATTCCTCTTCCTCCCAATTGTTTCTAGTCCTGATTATCTCTGCTGTCACTTTTGATAGGCAAAAAGAAAGGGTAAATGTCAAACTATGGATTCAATTCCTAAAATCAGTCATGCTTAAAAAGATGTTTGAGCACAACTATAAGCTTTGAGGCCCTAGTCATAATAGTTTAATTTAAAAGTAAAACAATGAACAATAAATAAAGTGAAGAAAATGAGCAAAAATTCAATTTGTCCCTGATAGCTGACCATCCTGTTTATATGTTAACCACATTGATTCTTGTAACTGGCTATTTCCTGTTTTAAATGCCTTTTATTCATATCTGCCCCCTTTCTCTCCGTTTACTGGCCTTGTAGTTACCACAGTATCTTTCTCTTTCAAATCAGTTTTCCCTTTTATGAAAAGAGCTTGCAAGGTGTTCAGCCCCGAGAGTGGCTTGTGGTCCATGGGCTGCCACATTATGAAACCTCCCAGGACAGTTCTGCTACATAATACTTGATGTTTTCAGAGGATTTGTTTGCTTTTTATTTAGATTTATAAATGCCCTATGAATAAATTGGCATGGTTTTAAAAATGTAAAACTTATGGCATCACCAGAGTGCATATTCTAATCATTGCTTTATATATTACATTTATAGATGAGGGGAAAAACACCCACTGGTTTAAAGGTGATACAAAAATTCAGACTCACAGTAGCCTTTCTGTAAGCAAAGCCCCACTGACCTGGGCCATCCCGGAACTGGAAGTCCCTGCCAATTTATGAGTATGGTGACCATGGGCAGTAAGTGAATCAGATAAGCACATTTTTGTATCTTACAGGAAATCAGCAATTAGACACTAAGATAATCAGGGGCTGAATTTTGTGAAGAAAGTCAGCTGACATGAGGGATGTATTCTTCCAATGGTCCAAATACTGTTTCTACTGATTTACTTTTCACATTGCTGTGAGCAGCCTGAACTTCCACTGTTTGATGTGGGGTGGGGTGGGGGGTGGTGGAAAGCCACTTGCTAATTCAAAACATTTGTCTCCAGGTGCCAGGTCGACCTGTCGGTCCTCAGTAGGGAACAGACGCACAAGTTGGAATTGCAGCTGGAAGAGGGTGAGGGACACCTGGTGCTGCTGGTCACCCTGACAGCCTCGGCCACAGTCAGTATCTCTGACCTCTCTGTCAACTCCCTGGAGGACCAGAAAGAACGGGATGAAATATTTAAAAGATATGTACGTATGGAACCCTCCCCCCTCGAGTCATGTGTGACTAGTGAGGTTATAAATAATTTACCTGGAGTGACGGAAGTACATCTGAAAAGCTGTCTGACAGATCAATCGGCAGGTGCAGAAAACTGGGCAAATGCAAATGCCACGCTTACCTTTGCAGACGCACTTGCATTCCCCACTGATGTCTAGACACCAGGTCTTTTCTAGAGCTTCTTCCAGAGCAAGGTCTCTAGATTCTGAGATTCTCCTCAGTGATTTTATCAGGCAGTACAACGACCATGCAGGGAACTTCCCATAAAGGAAAGTTAAATTTACACAATATTACTTTAAAATTAATTCATTGACTTTTTGTCATTGCAATCCATATTTCTTTGTCTTTCCAAGTTTGAAATGGAGTCAATGGCACTTACATTAATGAGTAGCTTGGTAACTAGAGGGTATTCAGAGAAATCATTTTTATTTTCAACTGTTTAGAAAAACCTCACTTGTTCCTTTACTTTTTAAATTGAATAGGAAATACAATCAAAAGGAAGCCTCCTTACCTTGTAATCAAGTGTAGAGAGATAGGTTGGAATAGTGAGTCACTAAAATAAGTACCCTTCTCAGTTTTTACCAAACCAAAATATTCACAACCAAATCTGCCTCTCAACAGCATCCTCACACTTTACATTTCCCACCTTGTAGTTTTCTTGAATCAACAGAGAGGGGAGCTCTTACTCCACCGTTCTCTCAATGGAGTCTGGAAAAGTGAATACCTCAGTACCCATGAAACTGGGGGGAAAGCTTTTCCACTTAAAATGACAAAGCTTGTATTGTACGATGCTGCCAGGTGTTTAGAAGGCTCCTCTAGACACTCAGCTATGAAACCAAGCTCTGACTAACAAAGGACCTCTTAATATTTTTTTTAGATTTTAAAATATTCCTATTTGCTGACTGACATCCTTTCAATAACTGAATTTAATAAAGATGTACCTTATCAGGCTGTGCAGATAACATGAAGTGCTGGTACTAATGCTCTACAATATTCTTCAAACAGATTAGCAGGCTGTGCACTTCAGCAAATTTATTCTGGCTATCTCCACTGAATCAGCTGTCTGCTAATGCTTGTACAACTCATCCTCCAATGGTGTCCTCATAAACAGTTTAATGGAGGTGACTTAGCAAGGCTAAATAGTATATATTTTTCAACTACCTAAGAGCCTAAGGTATTGTGAAGCATCTTCTAATACGTAATTGCAATTACGAAAATTGTTTCACATTTTGATACCTACCAAAACATAGTCTGCTGTCAGCAGAAGAGAGCCTCATGGATTAAAACAATTTAAGGGAATTAATTAATATATGTGTTAATAAATTATTCTAGGTATTATAATACTATATTTCTCAAATTAATATTTGATACTATGCCATATTTTAGAATAATACTGCAGGCTAGATAATTAGAAATAATCCAACTATTATTGATTTTTTTTTCATTTTGCTGGATGGGTTTCCTTAAATTGGCTATTTCCATTTAGAATTTGAATATTTGTTTCCACACCTTTTTTTCAAATGTTATTATTTCAATAAAATGTAAAATATTATGGGGCTGTTCCAGCTAATTCTCAGATTATATTCTCATTATATTAAAAAGTGAACCACATTTATACATAATTATTTTTAGCCCTGAATTTCAAGCGTAGGCCTGTATCTGCCTCTATAGACATACTTGCCAAAAAGCCACTGTATGCAATAGCTCACGTGTTATAATTAGTCATAGCAATACAAGGGCAAAACCCTATATTTTAAGGTTTCAATGTGTTTCCTTTTTTTAAATATAGATTATGAGATGGATGAATGAACGCTGTATCATATCTGAACTATCACTTGTTTTAGAGCAACATATAAAAGAAGGTTATTTGGGAAATTATTGAGATGTTTTCGTGTGAGAACGTGTGCATTTTTGAAAGTTTAGGTTAGACTTAAGAATTTGGTTGTGGTAAGGAAAGTAAGCGAATTGGCCCACTCTCCTATGAAAGAGCCTGCAAAGGCTTTCCATTGCTGTCAGTCAGCGGTTCATTGCGGAGCACTGAAGCCCCACAAATTAAACAGACATTACTGTGTGAGCCATTATTTGATCACCACATTCTGAAAAGATGGCTAATTCCATTTTTTTCTTTTTTTTCCCCCCTTCTTTTGGGGGGAGGAAAGCAGGGAAGGTCAATAGGGGGCGAGTAGTAATGGGTGGTAGACCAAGAGCGATTGCCTGACCTTTTCAGAACGGGTATGCTGAACCCTTGCTCCCCCTTGTCACAGTTTAAAAACCAGAGGAGCTAGTTTAGAGAAGAAGTTGTTAGCATTCCATTTTTATTATGACATTTCACAGTCATCTGATTTAATGTCCCTTGACCAGATTGTCCACCGTGAGACGATGGGCTTGAAATGTTATTTAGAGCATTGATAAAAGGTGAGCGGTTCTAAGATGACAGCGAGTCATAAGGCTGGTGGTGTGACATTAATTTTCTCCATAACAGAGATGGAATAAGACGTCACGGTGACAAGCTGTCAATCAGCCCCGGCCCCTCAGAGCATCGCGATGCCATAGGATGGGGTATTGCCTCTCCCGTAATAGAGCTGAACTGAGATGCTCTCCCTGACAGCTGCTGCAGCCATAGAGAAAATATATTATACAGCCTTTCATTAAAAAAATAAAGAGGACTCCTCTCCTGAGCATTTCAATCTTTTCCCATCTATTGAGGGCTGAAAGGATTCACAGCAAATCATACATTCCTCTGCTATGGAAATTTCTGGCTTCAGAAGCCATCTAGGTTTTGAAGCCTTCTAAAATAACCATAAATAACAAGGCAGGAATACCTCTTGATGAAGCATTACTTAAAGTTGTTATTTTTTTTTAGCTGGAATATTTCAGTCTTTGGCTTTTTTTGGAATTCTTATCATAATCGATATGTCACTAGCCTAAGCAGCTGAAGTTCACAATAAATGACTGAGCGCCAGCTGATTCAAGGGAATGAAACCCACAAACAATAATTACCTCTCCTAAAGGGAAGCAGAACACCGAGCCGGAGCCCCCGCAGCCCTGTGTCTGTGCAGTGAGGTTAGCAGTGCGAAGCGATTCTCAGACATGAGGACTGATGTTTGTTTTAGTCACAGTGAAGGTTGGTTCAAATTGCTTCCGAAAATTAAAGAACAGGAACCTTTCCAGAGAACTCTTCCCCATCGTTAGGATAGGAGGCTTACCTGGCTTAGAGCACTCAGCAAGCTCCGAGATAAGAAGCTTCCCAAACCTGCTTAAGGAAGACGACATGCCTACAAACCTCTGAATTCTAGTACTGCTGTCTACAGTTCCCACTTTAGAGCCTGGGTTTACAGTAATTTAAATGGGGAGGGAAGTACCTTTTTATTGAACCCTGTTATCCGGTAGCTTAAACAGTTGGGGGAGATAAACAGCCATTTAAAAACAATAAAAGATTAAGAGCTAATCCTTGGGCTAAACACCTTTTTTAAAAAAGTTGGGTTATGAGATTGCACATATATCTGCATTTCCTCCTCTCAATGTGCCAAGGTCACAGCTCCCGTGTAAACAATGACTAGTCATATGGGACTGATAAAGTTAATATCGCAGTGAGCTTTGCTTCTCAGTATTCTCACATGCTTAATACAGGATGCAAATGCTCTTTGGTAACATTTGAATAGCTAAGTTTAATGCAAAAGTATGCTATGTTCCCTGGTCATAAAGCATTTTAAAGATTATGATAAAGAAATACCTTTGATTTACTGAATAGAAATGCTGATCTTGGCATAAGTAAAACGCTATAATTCATAAATAAACAAATGCATATAAAGTTCTATAGGTTTATTTTACTCTCTAAGTATTTGTGCTCATTAATTAGAGTTTTGAATTATTGTATTAGTATCCCTCTTTTAATTCCTTCCAGTACTATGCTTATTAAAACACTGCCATTATTAATTTATGAAATTAAATAGGTTTTATCATCTGGGTCTGATTCTATCACACTTTCTCTACTTCTACTTCCGTACATACTACAATCGTAAATAAAATTGCGAATTTAAGAAAAACTACTCATCACTTTTTAGTGGTCAATTTTATTTATTTTTATAAATGTGTGTTTTTAAATTTATTTTAGAGAGAGAGGACGGGGGAGGGGAGGGGAAGAGAGAAACATCAACGTGAGAGAGAAACATCAATGGTTGCCTCGGGTACCGATAGCAAACCCCAGATACGTGCCCTGATAGGGAATAGAATCACCGGCAATCCTTCGGTGCACAGGACAATACTCAACCAACAGAGCCACATAAGTCAGGTCCAGTTGGATTTATTTTTGAAGATTATATGTCTTCTACTTAAAAGGTTTATAGAATACCTAAGTCTTTTAAATTAAATATAGAAAAGTATTTCAATAATTTAACCTTCATTTAGCACATGCAATTTCCAATGCTCATTAAGAAGAAAATAGTAGAAAACATAATTAATGTTGACTTTCATCTGAAGTAGTATATAACCAAGAATTTAAGATTCAGTATTAAGAAGTGTGAGTCTCCAAACCATCAAACTCATAAGAAGCTTTGGTAAAGGAGATCAAAGGGGAAAAAAACAGTCATATCCTATTTTATAACTTATTGTTCACCATCTACTGATAATTATTTATGGGGAACAAATGTTGTGGGATTTAAATGTGTGTGTGTATGTGTGTGTGTGCATGCGTGTGTATGTACACATTCATAATGGTGGAAGGGTAGTCTGTATTGAAGAAACACCAATATCCTTTGAATCACTTAAGGGGCATCCTGAAATCAACCATAAAACTTACTGTTTTCTTAGAACACTCGTTGAGACCTTTTAGGACCTTTCTTTTCTAATACTAATGTTGGGGTCTTTCAGAGCCCCTTGCGGATATTTCACAACCTGAAAGATGTGGGATTTCTCCAGGTGAAAGTAATCAGAGCAGAAGGATTAATGGCTGCTGATGTGACAGGTAAGAAATGATGCAATTACCCTGTTGTGTGTGTATATATAAATATAGGTGATATAGACTTAGATATAGATATAGATAGGTATCAAGCAGCATGCAGGGTCTGTGGCATTTAATGACTGAACTCTTCAGTTTACCTGGTTGGGCTATCAAAGTAGATAATATAAAGTTTCAGGGTTGATCTTACAAAGGTTTGCCAGCCTCCAATTTTTATATTGCCAGTGCTTTTAAAAATAAGGGTAATATGTTAAAATATAAACAATAAAATAACTTTTGAAGTGTTGTCTTCTCCAAAGTTCAGTCAGCTGGATTTTTCTTCCAGCTTTTGTCATTTTGGAGTAATGCTGTATCTTCTCTCAGGGGGGTATCACCTAAGATGATACCATAGCATCAACACAAACATGCATAATAGTCATTGCATAGTTCATTGAAAAGTTTAGATGCATAATACTCAATTACTTGGTATGAACTCTTGGTATTTGGGTTGCTGATCAAATTTCTTAGTTGCCCTAATTCCTTAGCACATTCCAGAGATAATTTTGGATCTAAGCTAAGCATCTACATTTTTCTATAGTAGATATTTTAAAACAAGAAATACTACTGTGAAAATGCCAAAATTAGTTTTCTCTCTTAAAGCTTTCTGATTTGGGTATTGCTGTTTCTATAACATATTAATTGGCTAATGGTAATTATTTTATCATTTTCCAGAATTAAATCATTGTTTTGGATTTGCAAACATATGATCATTCATTAATTGCTTATATCACAGGATTTGGGGATGTTTATACCATTTCTTAAATTGTCCATCTCAAAATAGATAATAAATAGGACTGATTTGACCAATTTTTGTGCAAATTAAACTGTTTTTGAAAGAAAGTATGCACTTATTTGTGGAAATATGCTTACCATTGTATGTTCAGCCAGTTGACCCTAAAACAGTAGCTGCTTCATTTGAAGGGGAGAAATGACTCTCCTACTATATAAAGGCTTGGAAATCTATTACATGATGACTGGAACCCTTCTTTAATTCATCAAATCAAAACCTAATTAAAAGATAACATGCCTTAAAACTAAAATAGCAGATTTCTGCTCAAAAACAGCAATATTTAAACAACTTCATGTTTGCATATTTTCAAGTGACTAATGTGTGATAAAAATTAAAATGTTGGGAGTTTACAGTTTCTTTAAAGAGGTAATTGCCAACTTATTTGTAGGCCAGAAGATAATAACAGTTATCAAATATCCTTTCCAAATAGGCCTACCTGAAAATAGCAGGAGAGAAGGTAGTCTGTCATCTTTCTGGATATATGCTGACTTGGCTCCTGGTACTAAATAATTAGTGAATGCTAAGTGTATTCATTTTCTTTTTTGTCTCTGATGTGGTTGTAATCAAATTAATCTGGACACCATGATTTCTTTTTTATTATTACTCTGCTGCATATATTACCAGAGCTAATAGTCAACGATAGATGATTGGTTAACTACTCTTCTGTTCCCTTCGGACATTAACTTGATGACTGGAACAGGAACACAGTATTGCTTTTACCCCAGGGAGGTTTCGCCTAGCCTGCGATTCCCAGGTAGATTCAGGAATTCAGGGCAGTAACATTGTCTCTTGGGAGACACCTTTACTTTTCTTCAGGATTTTCTGTAGGGGAGGGGAGCACCCAGTGTTTGGCTGAGACCATCTGAACATAGAGAGAAAAGCCTAGGTAATCAGTATCTCAGAGGGCACCTAAGTGATCTGAACTATTACTGAACATTTATAGCGGGCACAATAACTTATTATAGAAAAATTCAAGTTCCATTTACTTTACATGCTTAGATACCTGCCCATTACACAGGTTGCATGCAATTACGTAGTTTGTTTTTCTTGGAGAGAAGCTGTCATTACTTTCAAAACTCATGAATATGCACACTATGCTAACCCAGTTGACCTATATGCTACTATGAAGACTAAAGTATATTCTTTCAATGCTGAGAAAAGTAGATACATTTCTTTCCAATGGTTGTAATGTCCTAATATGTAAATGAATGTGAACAACAATAGCCTTCTTCCTAGGGATTCAGTGAGACATAATTTTTATCTGATAAAATAAACGTTAATTTGGGGAACACTAAATAACAGATTCTTCATTTTCCCCCCCTCCAGTTTTAGGGATATAAATCTCATGATTTCTCATTCCACACTGACCTTATAATTTAATGTGCTCTGAACTGAACAAGAGAGATGTTGAACTATTCAGGGGCAAGAGGATAATTCAGTCTTTGACCTTGCTCACTCTTGGACCTTTTGTGGTCTTTATGACATTTGTGATGGTGGCAGAAACTGAGGAGTATATATTTATGTCAGAAATATCTGAATACAATACCAATTTTTAAAATAATCCTTCCGAAAAGGATAAAGATTTATATACATATACTGATCCTTCCTGGTCTTTATCATTAAGGTTGGGGCACAAATAAGCTTCTCATATACTTCATCTCTCACTTGTTCAAAGAAGTACTTTAAAAATGTGTTGTATATCTCCATGGATAATCATAGTCAGGCTCTCCAAGATATTCAGCAACATTTTTTTTAAAAAAGGGAATGGAATCAATGGTGCTGTCTTCAAATCCGCAAATTAGCATCCATTTAGGAGTACTGTGGATGGAGAGGGGAGATTTAAAATCACTGATAACTCTCTGTGCTGAGTGAAGAGTCTTTTCTGATAGAAATGAAGCTATATTCCTATTAGATGCTCGGTTGGCTTCAGAACTTTTTTTTTATAGACAAGTCGAACAAGATACACTTATATTTGACCAACTTTGCTGTATTTTAAAAAATATATTTTTAATGATCCAAAAGTGAAGTTAAACGTCCATAATTTAAACAACGATTTTAAATTACAGTATTTCATCATTTAACATGAACACAGGAAAGAGAGAGGCTCTAATCTTTTAAGTAGCCATCAATCTTACCGCACTTCCAAAGAATTTTTCCCTTTCAAAATGTAAAATTTTTCTTTTGTTACAACACATTCATTGAGAAACATTGTGATACTGTATTAACTCTGTGCGAATAAAGAGCAATTGAGACTCTTTGAATGAGGGCGCATAAAGCACAAATTACTTTTTAATGAAGCCCTCAATTCTTTCCCTTTCCACAGAAAGCCTATAGCCTTGTTCAGCTGAGCACCACTACAGTAGGTCACTTCAGTTAAGCCCCCAATAAACTGTTGATCGTTGAGGGTAGTTTTTTCTCCAGTCTCAATAGCCTAGTGTTGGACAGTGCACTTCAAATCATTAAGGTTAATACAGATTTTAAAAAGAGATTAACTCTGGTAGTTGAGGCCTCAATTTACAACTCCCACACATACACATGCATTGAGCAAGGCACAAGAGTGGATTGAAATTTCAGTCAAATTGTGGGCTGCCTTTCACAGCCTGAGAAAGTGGCGCTCTGGTTTTCCAAGTTGGTCAGCTAAACTCTTTGGGAGGGAAAAAGTTTGACTAACTGGAAAATACTGTGCGGTACAACTTACTTACCTTTCAGCCAACCAGTGAAAAGGTCAGTGTCTCTCTGTGCCATCAAAGCAAAACCTAGAGACTGTCTGGCCCTGTGTTCACTGGGGAAGATTCTCTCTCCCTATAAATCAAGTGTCCTTAAAACTGAATAGATTGTGAGAGGAGAGAGACCCATGTGGGGAGGGAGGAGGGGGAAGTTATTTATTCATTTATTTATTGCTGGTGGAAAATAGTTCATGGTGGAATTTGCCTCTTCTAGCTTCTAATTATTCTTTTCTTTGGACGGGTCCTAATTTCTGCTTTCAGCAGGACATATAAAGTCTTCTATACTGAGTGAGGCTTTCTTTGCAGAATATTTAGACCTGGCTGTTTAGTTAGTTCTTTTAAGTTCTAAGAGAAATAAGAGAAAAGAATTCTTTTCCTCAGCCCCTCCCCTGAGCTCCCAAGGAAGAGGTCGCAGCCTCCCCAGGGATACCAGCCACTCGGTTTCAGAAACAGTGATATGGGAGCACGGTGAAACCCTTTCACAAGATGCCCTACCTTTTCACTCTGTTAAAAGGTGCACTACTCTAAGGCTTCTGCACCCCAGGTGAATTGATATATCAAATGAATGAACCACCTCATTCAGGAAGAGAGAGAGAGAGAGAGAGAGAGAGAGAGAGAGAGAGAGAGAGAGAGAGAGAGAGAGAGAGAGAATTTTACAGTTAACATAATCTGTCACTGAAATGGTCCTGTTTAAATGAGCATATCTTTTTCTAAAGCAAGGCTCTGAATATAGACTGTGTTCAGCTCACCAGCCCCACAGTTGGAAACCTAGTAGTTATTAAGCGAGATGTTTACTACCCATTTATTTGCACAGACTTCTCTCATGTTTTTTTTTTCTTTAGGAAAACCATCTTCATTGTTGGAAAATATTTAAGTAGCAAAACAGCAGAAAGACATGCTACAGTTTCCACCCTCCCCCCCCTCCTGCCCCAGCTTCCGTGAGAGCCTTATTATCTTAAGAAATAACAGTTAGCAGCTCAGATTCATTAGCAGAGCTAAATTTAAGCCCCAGTTGACAGGCTGCCTAGAAAACATTTTGTTTTGCTGTCTGTGGGCTTTAATTAAGATGTGTTCAATTTCAGTCCTCTCAGTCTAGCCCTCCCCCCCCTCCCCAACTTGCTGTGTCACAGACGGGCGATCAGACACTTTTAGATGGTCCGGCCCATGACTTTGACCTTCTGCGCAGTCCAGCGTTCCCTGGGGAACCGTTCAACTCATGAGGTCTGATTTCACACTTCCAGGATGCCTCAGCTCTCTTAACAATGACAGGGAGACAAAGCCCTTTAGAGCAGGCCGCATGGGGACTTGTTTAAATTGGAAACCAGAGAGGAGTCAAGGAACAAGGTTATGGGCTACAGAATAGTGCTTTTAATAAAGAGCTCACAGCTCTGGCTCAGCTCAAAGAGGTCTACCTCTGTACAATTAATTGAGCCATTTATCTGGAGCATCTTAGGCCTCTACTTTCTCACAGAATTGCGTGGTAAATATCAGCTAAGAAGCAAATGAGATATGCATGAAATGAATTTTAACACTTTGATTACTGTGCCTCCAGTCTTCATTAAAAGTAAATTTATTTGTATTTCTGACCTCATTATCAGTAGGCTGCCTGCATTTTTATTGGTTCCTGTGATTTCCAGCTTGAGTGTGTCATGAAGGTGTATTTTATACAGAGATTTGGATTTATTATTCTTGGTATTTTCCCTGAACGTTATGGGTCTATTCAGAGAAAGAAAGTGAGAAGGTATCTGTACAGAAAAAAAAAAAAGCAAGTCTGTTCTTTGAGAGTTTTCTACACAGTTGGAGAAATGCTAAGCACATATACATAATATTGTCTTTTAAAAATTAATTTTTGTGATTTGCTTAAGCAAATTGTATAAGACATATGCAATTCTTGCTTGAGTGGCCCTCAGAATACAATAGGTTTACTGGAAGAAGTAGCTACGTTGCTTCTTTTACAGAATTGTAGCAGTTTGAATTTTTAATAGCTGGCTACTTGAATTACCATTATCACATTCAATAACATTGATTATGTCTGATAAATGCAGCCTTGGGTTTTATGATCATTATTTAAAATCTGTATTAGAAGAGGAGAAAATATATGTCCTTTAAATGCTGCATAGTTCCATTGAAAGTACTATAATATATAAAATATAGGGGAAGTCCTTCATATTTGTAAATTAACAGGGGTAAAATCATTTACCAAATAAAAGGGGTTATGTATGGATGTCATTCTTAATTTTTAAACGTTTACTATCTGAAAATCTTGAAATTATACTGCTTAAAACAACAAACCTACATTTTACACAAAATGTATTGAAAATTGCCTCAGCAAAGTTTGCTTTATTTCCATTATATAACAAATAGAGGCCCAGTGCACGAAATTCGTGCATGGGTGCAGTCCCTAGGCCTGGCCGGTGATCAAAGCACCAGCCTCTGGCGTGGAAGGGCAGGTCCCAGCTGACCTCTGGGCCCTGGGCAGCACCTGGGCTGTCTGGCCCCCGCACTCCTCCCTCCACCTGAGTCACAGTGCCCAAGTCCCCACGTGGAGATGCAGGCTGGGGCGCAGCATGGGCCTCGGGGCCGCCCAGGGGTACCATACAGACTTCGGGCGGGCAGCTCGCTCTCTCCCGGCTGGCCTCGCAGACCAGCTCCTGCGCGGCGGGTGGCAGCAGGTGTCCCCGCATCCTGCGCCCACGCCTGCTGCCCTCCGTGGTGTTTATCTGGAAGAAGCAGCAGGAGCGGCAGCTGCAGCTCTACTCCAAGGAGTGGTGAGCGTGGGGCAGGCAGCTGGAGAGGGTCTGCAGGTGGAGAGGGAGGGACCTGGCGTGGCACCCGCTCCGAGGCCGCGACCGTGAGCACGCTTGGCACCCTGGCCGGGGCCTCAGCCAGAGCCCGGGGTCGGGGCGGAGGCTGAGCCTGATCGGGCCGAGGCCACCAGGGCAGGGCGGGCTCCTCATGGGCACCCAGCCCCTGAGCGTAGGGGCTTGCCAGGCATGCGAGCCCTGGCATCCTGGGAGAGGGTAACAGGGAGAGTGAGAGCAAGCTCGGTGGACACCCTGCATTCTCACCACACCTCCCTCCCTGTCACCCCCGCCCCCAAGTAGCCGGTGAGAGGTCACAGTCCCCTGCCTGGGCACTGCGGGAGGTTGGTTGCCACCACCCACCCCCAGTTCCCCATCCCAGCCTGAGGCCCAGCCCTGATCAGGTGATCAGGGCCTGCGGGCCGGAGGGAGGGGCCAACCGCCACCATGGCGGGAGGGCGGCAGGCCGATTGGAGCCTGCCAGCCGGGGGGGGGGGGGGGGGGGGGGGAGGGACCCGGGAGGTTGGCCGCCGGCCCTGAGGAGGGATCTGGCCTTCGGCCCCCCTAGGAAAGGAGCCATGTCTGCTGCCACCCACCCCCGGTTCCTAGTCCCAGCCTGGGGCCCGGCCCTAATCAGGCGGTGGGGGCCTGCCAGCTGGAGGGAGGGACCATGGGAGGTTGGCCGGCAGGTCCCATTGGTGATCGGGGCCTGCGGACCGGGGGCAGCTCCTGCATTGAGCATCTGCGCCCTGGTGGTCAGTGTGCATCATAGTGTCTGGTCATTCCAGTCATTCCCTCGTAACGGTTGCTTAAGCTTTTATATATGTTGCTGTTTGCTTTTTAATAATTAAGCTTATTGACAAGACTATAAAACGCATAGTATACTTTGAGAAGAAATCTCATCCAATTTATAATGCATCAAAAAATCCAACACCTGACGTTTTTATCATTATAATATACCTAATTTAGAAGACAATAATATCACACACATATATGTTAAATATCTTAATACTATATAAATTTCTTTCCTAAGAATGAGACTAACCAAAGAATTAAAAGTAAAGAAAACAAATCGTTGTTTTCATTATTTTATATCACCACATAGATATAAAAGTTGCTTCATTTTTATAATTACGTTTATATAATCATAATCTAATTATAGAAATGCAAAAGTGTCCTAACAGTTGATATAAAATATTTGTGAAAAGAGGAATTAAAATGTTAATTTAACACAAAGACTGGTGAGGCCTGCGTATGAACTAGTGTTTTACAGGGAATTGCAGAAATCATGTGTGACTCCAATGCAGGTCACATGGTTTGAAGATACTGCTCTGGAAGAATAGGTAGGATGACAACAGAGATTAATAATTGGATTTGATATGTTCCAGAGGTGAAGGACTACGGGCTGAAAAAGTGGTGGTCCCACTATCAGTGGGAAATGAGGGGAGGAGAAATACTATAAAATAATTAATTGAGTTCTGTGGAACTAAGATTATAAAATGATCCTCTGAGTAAAGAAATAGAGAATTGCTAATTTGCTTTAGAGGGCTAGTGCCAGGATTTCACTCAGTGCTTGAAGAAATGCTTTCAGATGTTAGAACCATGGTTTAAAATTAAACTATAATTTATATTTTGTTACATTATGATATAGTTGTATAAATAAACAATGCCTCTCCTAGAAAATTGGATTTGGAAAATGCTGCAGAGAGCATCTGAAAAAAAAATTTACTACAAGAACATTTGGATTATATGATAGTACTAGAGGCCCGGTGCATGAAATTCATGCATGGGGGGGTGTCCCTCAGCCCAGGCTACACCCTCTCCAATCTGGAACCCCTCAAGGGATGTCCGACTGCCCGTTTAGGCCCGATCCTACCTGGATCGGGCCTAAACAGGCAGTCAGACATCCCTCTCACAATCCAGGACTGCTGGCTCCCAACTCCTCGCCTGCCTGCCTTCCTGATTGCCCCTAACTGCTTCTGCCTGCCAGTCTGATCACCCCCTAACCACTCCCCTGCCAGCCTGTTTGCCTCTAACTGCCCTCCCCTGCGGGCCTGGTCACCCCTAACTGCTCTCCCCTGCAGGCCTGGTCACCCCTAACTGCCCTCCCCTGCAGGCCTGAGTCCCCCCCAACTGCCCTTCCCTGCAGGCCCGGTCGCCCCCAACTTCCCTCCTCTGCTAGCCTGGTCCCCCCCAACTGCCCTCCCCTGCAGGCTTGATCACCCCCAACTGCTCTCCCTTATAGTCCTGGTCCCTCCCAACTGCCCTGCCCTGCTGGCCATCTTGTGTTGGCCATCTTGTGTTCACATGGGGGCAGCCATCTTGTTTGTTGGAGTGATGGTCAATTTGCATATTATTCTTTTATTACATAGGATTAGATAGGATAGAGGTCTGGTGAATGGGTGGGGGCTGGCTGGTTTGCCCTGAAGCGTGTCCTGGATCAGGGTGGGGGTTCCCTTTGGGGCATGGGATGGCCTGGGTTAGGGGCCTGTGGTGGTTTGCAGGCCAGCCACGCCCCCTGGCGACCCAAGTGGAGGCCCTGGTATCTGGGATTTATTTATCTTCTATAATTGAAACTTTGTAGCCTTGAGCGGAGCCAAGCCTCCTGCTTGCTCCGTGGCCGCAGCCATTTTTGTTGGGATTTATTTATCTTGTATAATTGAAACTTTGTAGCCTTGAGCAGAGGCCAAGGCAGGCCAGGGCTGCAGAAGCTTGGCTTCCTCCATCACTGGGGCAACCCAAGCCTCCTGTTCTCTCCAGCTCCATGGCTGCCGCCATTTTTGTTGGGATTTATTTATCTTCTATAATTGAAACTTTGTAGCCTTGAGCGGAGGCCTGGGCCGGCCAGGGCAGGTGGAAAGCTTGGCTTCCTCCATTGCCGGGGAAAGCCAAGCCTCCTGCTCTCTCCGTGGCTGCAGCCATCTTGGTTGGGTTAATTTGCATACTCACTCCTGATTGGCTGGTGGGCATGGCTTGTGTGTGTAGTGGAGGTATGGTCAATTTGCATATTACCCTTTTATTAGATAGGATAGTTAGACACATAAACAGTCAAACCCAAAGAGTGGTTATATGAATGGGTTGATGTCAGTGGGAATGCCAAGCACAGGAATACAGGGCCCTGTCTTTGGTCTAACCCCGTGGTCGGCAAACTGTGGCTCGCGAGCCACATGTGGCTCTTTGGCCCCTTGAGTGTGGCTCTTCCACAAAATACCACGGCCTGGGCGAGTCTATTTTGAAGAAGTGGCGTTAGAAGAAGTTTAAGTTTAAAAAATTTGGCTCTCAAAAGAAATTTCAATCGTTGTACTGTTGATATTTGGCTCTGTTGACTAATGAGTTTGCCGACCACTGGTCTAACCTGTTAAATCTATTTACTAATGACTTTGAGGAGATAATTGGCTGCTTCTTTATCGAACTTGCTGAGAGGATAGTTAATTCATTTGATATGAGACCAATCTATATATGTGTATTATATGTATTGTATATCTATCTCTATATATAAAATTATATAACAGGCTTAATTCAGACTGAAATAAATAGGCTTAGATCAACAAGATGATTATTAAAAAGTACAAATGAATATAGTCAATAATACTGTGTCAAGTTTACATGGTAACAAATGATTACTAGAATTAGTGGAGTGATCACATTTTAAGGTATGAAAATCACTATATTGTACACTTGAAACTAATATAACCAATATAAAATTGTATAACAACTATACATAAATAAACAAAAACACAAATCAAAGTTTTAACTGGGTACAAAACAGTGATGTCTTGTTTTAACAGTAGGAAACATAGAAAACATTTTAGGGTTTGAATTAAGGTGTTTTTTTAAAGAATGTATTTTTATTGATTTCAGAGAGGAAGGGAGAGGGAGAGAGAGATAGCAACATCAATGATGAGAGAGACTCAATGATTGGCTGCCTCCTACACACTCCACATTGGGGTTTGAGCCCACAACCCCGGCATGTGCCCTTGTCCGGAATCGAACCTGGGACCTTTCTGTTTGCAGGCGGACGCTCTATCCACTGAGCAAAACTGGCTAGGGAGAATTAAGTTTAAACTCCATGAGAGTGAATTACACATGCATCAGTTTTGTTACATTGAATAAAAAGGCAACGTTGATAATGATACTCTCTTCTGGACTCATCAGATGCACTGTGGTATGAATTTAGTTTTGGAAGCTCTTCATCTTTAAAGAAGGATATTGACAAACTAACCTGAATATATTCTCAATTGGGATATCTAGTGTTTAAAGCCAACTCTATTGAGAATAGTTAAAGGAAAATGATAATAATAATAGTAACAACAACTAACATTTGTTGAACCTTTATCACATGTCAGACACTACCCCAAACTAATTTAATTAACACAATGATTGGGAGCCCTTATCACATGTAGACACTACCCCAAACTTGGAAAAAGGATTATCACAATTAATCTCATAATAACCTAATTAGATACTATTGTTATTCCCACTTTACAAATTAGAAAACTGAGATGTGGAGAGGCTAAGTAACTTGTTTACATTCGCATGCTGGGAAGACACCATTACAACTTTTTACATTATTCCTGCTTTCTGTCTGCAGCTACAAAATGCCCAGTTAACTGAGTCGAATGTCTAATCTTAGTGGTATATCTGATGGGTACAACCTAAGTTACACCTGCAACCCCAGCTGCAAGAAAGCCTAGAAATGTCACTTTGGCCTTTGTGGCCTCTCTAGTTCTGAAGAGATGCTAGAAGGTAGTTAGAATATATGCTCAGCAAGGCATCCACGCTAACTAGTACAGGAGGGTGGGTAATGACCATTAGTCAGATACTAAGTAACAGATGCTGTGCCCCACTTTACACCCATTAATTTATTTAAACTTAAAAGTTATTACAGTGGGAAAGTCATAGAATAAATAAAAGGTACATTGTGCACAATGTAAAGAAGCATTTCTCAAAAGTGATAATTGCCAAAAACTAGATCAGAATACTCCTGTGGAGGTGTTTATTTCCTCGTCACTGGAACTGTTGAAGCAGAGCCTGTATGACTTCATGGTTGCAGAGAGGTTCAAACCCTAGATGACCTTTGAACTTGGCTTCTAAGGCTGCTCTCCTGGCCCTCAGAATCTGAGATTTTGCAGTAGGTGCCAAGATGAATAACTCCTGAGTGAATGCATATTATGTAGAAGAGAATTCAAAACGACAAAGATATCATTCTAATGACAAAGCTTGACAGATGACAATTTTCAACTTTATTGCCCCAAAATATATAAAGATTTAATTACTTGATATAGTAAGTTTAAAGAATTTTATTTCACTGCAATAGATCTCTTCAGCTAATTACGTATGGGGAAGATTATCTGAAACATCATACTTTTCTGTGGAGCACCTAATTGAATATATATTTACTGTAGGTCCTAACGTATCTACAAGAGCTTGTAAAGACAAAGGAGCTTGTAATATATTTTTATAATCATTTTAGACCAAACAATGTTTGTGTTCCTAATCTTGGAACAAATACTTGAATATCATTTCTATATTAAATATTAATTGAAAATGAAGTATTCAAACATTTTACCATAATTTATCTAGACTCTTAAAAGCTTAGACATAATTTCTTCATAGTCTCTCCTCAATTTTATAGATTCCATAGTCTTCCTTTTCTTACTTTTCAAGTTTCTTATCTATTTCATTGTATTTCTTAGTCTTTTGTCATAAATTTCAAGCTTCCAAACATATACCAAGATGATTCAATTCTAAGACTCAAGAATGCATCTAGTTACACACAATACTATAAATATTCTTTTGCAGCTATTTTCTAGATTCCAGGGGAAATGAACTCATATTTACATGAAGCTTTATTTTCATTGTTCTTTGTCATGGTTCTCAAAGTGTGGCAATCCACAAGACTCTTCCAAAGTCACAACTATTTTCATAATAAGACTAAGATGTTCTTTGCTTTTTTTTTTCACTGTCATTCTCTTATGAGTGTGCAATAGAATTTTTCAAAGGCTATATAATATTTGATCACTCTGATGTTAACATGTCATGAATTTATTATTGAGGCCTATTCCAACCACCCTAATTAAATTTATAAACTGTGCCCCTCCTCAACATTCTTCAAACCCCTTATCCTGTTCTATTTTTTTCTGTTTTGCATTAACATGTATCACTCTTTAACATACAACATAATCTACCTATGATATTTATTCTCTTTCTCTTTCCTCACCACTACAAGTAAATTCCAAGAAACCAGAGACCTTTCCTTTTTTAAAAATTGATATTTAGAGAGTAAGAAAGGGAGAGAGAGAAAAACATTGATGTGAGAGAGAAACATTACTTGGTTGCCGCCTGTACCCACCCTGACCTGGGGTTGAACTCGTAACCTATTGGTTCATGGGATGACACTACAACCAACTGAGCCACCTGGCCAGGGCCAGAGACTTTCCCTTTTTTGTTCACATGGCCAGTCACATAGTAGACACTCAATAAACACTTGTTAAATAAATCAATATATAGTTTTATTATAGTCAACTTTTTATTTTGTCCTCCTTTATAATAGCATTAAGGCATTCTATTAAATATTGAAATCATAGCCCTGACCAGTTTGGCTCAGTGGATAGAGCATCGGCCTACGGACTGAAGGGTCCTGAGTTCGATTCCGGTCAAGGGCATGTACCTTGGTTGCGGGCACATCCCCAGTAGGTGTGCAGGAGGCAGCTGATCGATGATTCTCTCTCACTGATGTTTCTAACTCTCTATCCCTCTCCCTTCCTCTCTGTAAAAAAATCAATAAAATATATTTTTTAAAAATATTGAAATCATATATGAATAGTTTTATTTTATTTCATGATAGTCGGGAGGGCATTACAAAATCTTCAATATGAAAAAAGATGGATTAGATCTAGTGGGCCAATAGCCTCAACTCTAGGGGGTCAATTTTCCTGCCACAGTGAAACCTGCTCATGATTTAGTGAGAAAAGAGAAGCTCTATTATTATTATTATTATTATTATTATTATTATTATTATTATCTACACTAATAAAAGAGAAAGTTGCAAATTGACTGTACCTTCGCGATGCCCACCAGCCAATCAGGAGTGAGGATGCAAATTAACACAACAAAGATGGCAGGTTAATTTGCATACACAGGTGCCCAGCCGCTGGGGGCGGGACGCTTGCATCATTGCCATGGCGACGATGCAGGCATTTTGCACCGCCCCAGCCGCTCGGGGCCTCTGGGCAGCATGGGAAGGCAGAAAGGCGGCTCCTGGCAGAGCGAAGGCAGAAAGGGGGCTCCGGGCTGGGAGCAAAGGCTATGCCAGCAGCCAGGGTAAGGAAGGCCCATTCCGCACGAATCTTCGTGCATCGGGCATCTAGTTTAAATATATTTTTATTGATTTCAGAGAGGAATTGAGAGGGAGAGAGAGATAGAAACATCAATGATGAGAAAATCATTGATCAGCTGCTTTGTGCACTCCCCCTACTGGGAGTTGAGCCCGTAACCTGGGCATGTGCCCTTGGCCAGAATCGAACCCAAGACCTTTCAGTCTGCAGGCTGACACTCTATCCATTGAGCTAAACTGGCTAGGGCAACAGCTCTATTATTATTATCCAGTCTCTGAATCAGATCCACTGGGAACCTAGGGAAGAATATCAGTTAATGTAATTCTACCAATGAGACATTTAAAATATGTATAGGTCAGACAGTGAAAAGGGCTAAAGTCAAAGCCCCCACTCCTGTGATAAGGGGAGGGTTGGAAGATGTCTCCAACATACACTGTTTTTTGTTCTGGTGGGTCCTATGGAATTTCCTCACCTATCACTTTGGTACATGTTATGGTTGAAATTCCAGTTTGTAGAAAGGACAGATGGCAACCTTGATTATAATTTTTTTAAAAATTAAAGTATAGCTAAGTCAAACTGTGGCAACTAAGGAAATTAAACCACAGAGCTTAGTTTGTGCAAGGTGGGCCCAAAATAAAAGGCCCCCATGGGTATGAATTGCTTTCCAAGCTGCTCAAAACCTTCTGTGTTTACAGAGACATGGCAACAAGAAGATGGTCACTGGGTTCCTCCACCCCACACACACACATTTTTATAATACATCACATCCTCCAGCAGCAAAATGACCCTGGACAAAGCCCACTACTGACGGATCAGGATTAACTTTCTATTCTGGGAGTAAGACTATCATTCAGTATCTTTTGAGTGACTTTAATGTTCAAACCAGCAGTTTGCACAAACTGAAGTCATTCACTTGCCCATAAAACAGGTAGCAATCAAGCAGGGGTGGTACAGACTTTCCCACAGTTCTTTATAAGTGTGTCAGTGTTGTGACCTCAAAGATCAAGGGCTAAACAGTGAGAGAGAATTAGCCAGTCCGTGCACCTCATCTAATCCTCAAGGCCGTTTTGAAGTTTGCCAGAAAGGATGCCCATTGGAGACAATTCTGACATTTGTTTTTATTGTTGTAGGAGTGCCTTTTCACCATCAGAAGAATTGAGATAATAGAGGATATGCTTTAAAATCTGTTATAGATTTAGTTTTATGAGTTAGGGTAAAAAAAAAAAAGTATCTTTCCAATATTAATTCCCATGGGAGTTTTTCACCTATAAAAACATCTAAAGAAAAAAAATAGTTTTGTGTATTTGAATTATAGAGACCCAATTAAAAGGACACACAAATAGATTTAAGCTAAATATCCCTGATTATAAATTGTTAATCTTGTTTTTATATAATTGTCCTTCACTTCTAAAATTGCTAGTGCTAGGGATGTGTAATCACCACAGATCACCAGAGTCATCTCCCGTGGGGAAAAGTCTTCCCTTTCTTTCCCCTTCCTGTTCTAGTATTAGAGCCTGAGACGCTTCCTTCTCCTCGCTGCCCTTAAACCCTTCACTTACCTTTATTAAAGTGCTTACAACCCGGCTTTATAATTGTGTATTTGTATGTCTATCATGCCTTGAAGGTTGGACTATGTCTTAATTATACTTATAATTCTGGGGTAGGATAAAGAGAAGACAGTAAGTAATTAATGCTTCACAAGGTATTCCTATTTCTTCCCAGAAATTTGTCAACATGGAAAATTGCCATGTTCTCAAGGAAAGCTAAGATTCTGTTCTAGCTGTCAGAGCACTTCCTGAGATCAGCCCCACTGCCCTCATCCTCACCCAGCACTGCAGCATCTCCTATATTGCATCCAAACCAAAATCCCCAGTTTCATGTACTACAAAGGGCAGGAGTAGGCACTTTTGGGCTAAAACGGTGGACGTTAAGGAAGATCCAGTCGGTACTCATGGGTCTGCTTCTTTAGTCTTATGACAAGAATGAGTAAGAGGAAAACAGAGATTATGTAATCGGTATTCCCATACATGTAGGCTCTTTAAATAGCCAAAAATTATCAGAAACAAAATACCAATTTTGGATGCTGCCTTTATTATTTTGCACCCCTAGCCACACTGCTTTGAATAAAAACATTACAGAGCATGGCATTGTATCACTCTCTAGAGCAGGGGAGGGGACTGTCCAGCCCTCGGGCCACATAAGGCCCGTGAAATCATTTGGCCTGGCCTGGCCCTGCCAAGGCATTAGGGGCGAGTGAAACAAATGTTTGACCAAATAGGGCAGGCTAATTTTTAAGTTGATAATTTTGTATGGCCTGCAAATGATGTTATAAATATCTAAATGGCCCCTGGCATCAAAAAAGTTTCCCCACCTCTGTTCTAGAGCTTTACAGAGAACAATGCACTTTGTTAGCCATCAACACTCCATCCCGTAGTCAACCTCCCTCTATCAGCAAGCAATGCAGCATAGCACAGGGTCTAACTGGAATGATAAAAGGATGAAAGGAAGGAATAATTAAGGAGATAATTAATGGTTAAATCCATCACTGGTATTTCTGTGATTGTTTGCATTTGTTTAAGTGGCACATAATCGGGGCTGCAAAATTTAGGAACTGAAAAGCCAGTCATTTAAAGCATCATTTAGCAAACCAGATAAGCACATTAACTGTGTGTAGCCACTTTTCAAAAATAAAACTGTAGTGTATACTTTTTAGTAGTAAGTTTATAGAATTCAGTATTGTACGTTTACCACTATTTTGGTTGAAATTGCTGTTAATTTTATTGCCTTTGAATCATGCAGTGGCAAAAGGATAGTTTCTAAATTGGTCAAAAATAACACACTGTATAATGACATAATCTTGGCATCCATTACTGATACCTGTAAAAAGATAACTTTTTATATGGAAGAGATAAATAGAAGGCAATGTAAAATTGGCTACTTTTCCTCTTTGTCAGATTTTAGATATCTAGTTTATGTACTTTGTTGAATACATCTCGACCATGGGAAAAAAAAAACCACCGGTTTGGCTAAGGTCAATGAATTATGTGTGTTTTTTAATCTCCAAATAATAGTATCAGGCATAATAGATTCTTCAATATTGACATTTGCAAATCCTGTTAGTTTTACCTTCAAAATATGTCCAGAATCTAATTACTACACATCACATATTATTGCAGTAGCCTCCTAACACTTCTCCTTGACACCCCCATTGCCCTCGCTCTACCTATTCTCCAAATAGCAGACATCAGATCATGTCACGCATCAGCTTAGGGCCCTCCAAGAGCTTCCCCTTCCACTTAGAGTGATAGCCATATTCTACAGAGGCCTGCCATCCTCCTCGGACCTCTATGAACATGTCATCTATCGTTGTCCCTGTCACAATCCATTCCTCCAGTCACACTGGCTTCCTGGTTATTCCTAGAACCATCAGACACAGTCATTTTCCATGACCTGTTCCTCTAGGTAACCCAAGGCTCATTTCCTGCCTCCTTCATTCTTTGCCCATGTCACTTGGTCAATGAGACCTTCTTTGGCAGCCCCTTTAAAAACTGCACATACATACCAGCACTTCTCATCATCCTTCCCATTTTTATTTTTCTCTATAGTATTTATCACCTTATAATACCCTCTAAAATGTTATTCATTATCTATCTTCTTTCCGAAGGTAAACTTCATGAATCCAGGGTTGTTGCTTTTTAATTGTTTTATGTACTTATATCTCCTCAACACATAGAACACTGCCTGATACATGATAAGTAGTATTTGTTGAATAAATGAATCCTACCTAATAATAGACAAATATGCAAATTAACCGTACCTTTGCTATGCCCGCGATTGGCCAGGAGGCGTGGGGGGGCGGGACTTGGGGTGGCCAGGGTGGCCGATTGGGCTGGCAGGATGCTGAGCTTGCGTCGCCAGCGGCGGCTCGAGCTCAGCATCTGCGCCATGGCTGTGCTGTGGCACAGAAGGGGCCTCTGGGGCAGCGAGCTCACGTCTCACCATGGACCATCAAAAGCGGGGAAGCTGGGTGCCTGTCCACTCAGGCAACAGGCCTTTCAGAAGCCTCCGGCGGGGCGGAGGCTTCTGAAAGGCCTGGTGCACCAGCGGACAGGCACTCAGCTCCCCCGCGATCAAAAGCAAAAGCGTGGGAGCTGGGTGCCTGTCCGCTCAGGCACCAGGCCTTTCAGAAGCCTCCGCCGCGCTGGAGGCTTCTGAAAGGGCTGGTGCACCAGCGGACAGGCACCCAGCTCCCCCGTGATCGCCTGGTGCACCAGCGATCAAAAGCAAAAGCATGGGAGCTGGGTGCCTATCCGCTCAGGCACCCAGCTCCCCCCCCCCCCACATGTGCATGATTCAATCATGCACTGGGCCTCTAGTCTATGATAAAAATGTTAGCCACTTCTTCCCGTGTGTGGCCTACTAACTATTAAGTTATGACATAGCTATTGGGAAACGTATTGCCTAGTGACTTGCATTTAAATATATTTCATTGTAGGAAACATGGACCATAGGGGTAGGGCAAAGGCTTTGAAGGTCAGATAGACCTGGATTTAAAAACAGCTCCACTACTTACAACCTGTGACCTGGTGAGTTACATAGTCTCCCAGCCTCAGTTTCCTCATGTGTAAAATGGGGATAGTAAAAGTTCCTTTCCCATGGAGTAGTCATAAAATCTTCAAGCAAATGAACGTAACATAATGTTGGGCTTATAATAATATAAAACCCAGTAAATGTTTGCAATTATTATAATGATAAGCATTATAATTGCTCTTTATTTGCTATTTTTTTGTAAAATATTTTACAAATGTTTACTCTTTTGAATAGATTTAACTCAAAATATGAGTTATTCCCTGTTATTTTTTGTACTTTAAGGCACATTTTTATGTTTTAAATATTTCTGCTTAAAAAGATAATTACTTAAAGCTCTTATTTATTGATGCCCTGCTAATGTGCCAGACATTCTGCTAGTTATATTCTAAGTATTATCTCTGCAAAGAGCCATTACTGTCACTACTTTTCACATAAGGGAACAGGCCCAGGATCATGTTCAATCCCAGTTTGTTCAGCTTCTGTATTTAGGCCTTTCCCCCCAGACCACTGGCCTCTCGCTTTGAACTTCACTGCCTTGCCCGGTGCTCTTGGAAGTACATGGAGTGTTTGAGGATTTGAAAAGTGTGGTGTAGCTCAGGTGAGGGGCTGTAAAGATCTTGAGATTGGAAATAAGGCTGAAAGGCTATCTCCCATGCCATACAATGGGTTTTAACCTGTAAGCTCTGGAAAGACATCAAAGGTATTAAACTTGAAAATAAAGTTTCAGAGAAGAGTAAAATGGCAGCATTTTCCAGGATTGTTCATGTCACTGACCAGAGTTCAGCCTTTCATAAGACTCTAAGCACCTTAAGAATTATGGATTTTAGATTGAGAAAAATCAGTGTAAATGAAAGCCATGTTAAATAGGAATTTGGTCTATCTTAGGCAAAGACTCTCTTAAAAAGATGTAAGTACCATTATATTCCACAGAGTGTCTACTGACATGGCCTCTTAAAAATTATATTGCTTACCCATTTCAAGTTATAAGATAAGTGCAGATAGGACAATATTTTTGATAATGATAGCATGACACTGGAAATTAGAATAGCAAACTGACTGAGAAGTGGCGCCAGTAGGTGCTCAAACTATTATTTTGGTCTCTCTTACTTTAACACCTTTATTCCAATAGAAAAGAGTGACAGAGAGTTAAGTAATGTGATGATAGATGACTAATACTGGTTTTCCCTAGGAATAGTTTTGAGAAATAATCAACTAAGAAAATGTGAATAGCCACTGCCTTGTGGGCATAGGGTTAGATAAATATATTTGTTTCTTAACAAGATGTGGGAAGTGTTAAACATTAAGAACAGATTTTGTTTCTTTAAGATCGTTTAGCCCTAACCGGTTTGGCTCAGTGGATAAAGCGTCAGCCTGTGGACTGAAGGGTCCTAGGTTTGATTCTGGTCAAGGGCATGTACCTTGGTTGCGGGCACATCCCCAGTGGGGAGTGTGCAGGAGGCAGTTGATCCATGTTTCTCTCTCATCGATGTTTCTAACTCTCTATCCCTCTCTCTTCCTCTGTAAAAAATCAATAAAATATATATTTTTTAAAAAGATCTTTTAGCCAATCACTATCTCCAGATCTCTTTTTGTCAGCAAATAAAGATACAGTAACAAAGAAGGTAGTGATTTAAAATAATTTCCATGGGGTAAACTGAAAGAATAGAAAACGTTGTACACAACTGAATATAATTCCTGTGAAAAAAATCAAATGAAGATTTTCAACCTCTACTTGTATATGTTTAAAGTACCTTTTTCTCCATAGATATTGGTCTGTGGAGTTAGTTTTTGTGTTTTGCTATTGGAGATGTGGTACAGTTTTGATTGAATCTATTGCATATTGTTGATCACTTGAGGGCAAGTAAAACTGAGTGAAATAAACCAGAAGAGTAATTGAAGTAAAACAAGTGAAAATGGGGGAACAAAAATACCCCAAATTGCTATTTTTATATAATTTTTTTTTACTGAATTAAGATTAACATTAATGTATGAGAAAAATTCAAAGAAGATCCAAGAGAGAGTATGAATTACACTTGAATTTTAAGTATGTGCTTCCAAAGCTAATTATTTAAAGTCTTGTCTAAAGTGAAGTAGTTACTCTTTTGACAAGGAATTCTATCATCATAAACATGGCTTTAATTTTCTCTCTCATTGTTATAGTAGATATATTTTAACCTTCCAACACTTTTTTTCCCTTCCAACACTTTTATAAACTATTTGAGGTTGTAGTTTATATTCTCTGCTCTTTTGTTTATACTATAGTTAGTACTCACAAAGCTAGGTGGAAAGAAGATACCTAGTATGAGTCTTAAGAATAAGAAAGGCTTTGAGAACTCTTTGAATGGAATTTTTATGCTTGTACATGAAGTATATGAGAGAAAATAAAGTTGTTCATGTGCCAAATAAAACTTATTACAATGTGTTTTAATGAATAAAATATTATTTTTAAATACAATTCTCCATGGTGTGTGACTATGGTTGCTGGTAGGGCAAAAGGAATGAAGGTGGGAGAAAAAGATAACATGCTAAACCACAGGTAAAATTCGCACCAGACCTTGAAGACTTTCAGTCGTCTAGTCTTTATTGAAAATTATTTGCAAGACCAAAAATTGAGAAGACTACCATAATGTTAAGTTATGCAATTATCCTGGGGTGTATGAGGCCACTGAACTAACACACATATACTAAATCTCTTTTTTAATATAAAATTAAATTAAAAGTGAGTCAAAGTTTGTATGGCTCATTTTAAGAATTATAACATGGAAAGTAAATAACTTGCTGTGTGGGAATACATAGCTTATCTGTCACTGATAGCTAATGAATTCTTTCCTATTAAAATTTAATTGAAAATCTTCACTGATATTTAAGCTTTCACAGAAGTGTAAACTACTGTGACTACAATTCACAATTCATTTAAAACAATTATTCTTTATCATTAAAGTTAATAATATTCACATTAACCTCTTATGTAGTCTAAATCAATATTGTAGTTTAAAAACTATGACCTCTGAACAGCTTTGTCCAAATATTGATTTCATTGTCATTTGTATAAGGTATCAAACAAATTACATGCTGCAGTAATATCATTAATGCTGCCCCCATAGAGCCTTTGACTTTATGGGTTCTTATAATACAGCTCGTGACATTACAAAATATTGAGGACATCACATAATATAATTGCTGAATGGACGATATTTGACTATGGAAGAACAGACTTGCTGTAAACAGATAACTTCCAAATCCTTTACTCTCAGTGGACAAAAGAAAAAAAAAATACTGCTCTTTACAATGTGGATTGGTTGTTGAGGTTAAGTTTCAAATAACCAATTTTTTTCTGCCTCAGAGGTGTCTAATTTACCTTCTTGTGATGCCTTAGATATTTTAGAAGAGAATCTTAACTTAGATTAAAATGTTATAATTCTGAAATATAACAGTTTTCCCAAAATCAACTTGTTTAGAATGTCTGTTACAAGTTACAAGTTAGTCAGATGAGTTGAAAAATATATGGATAAAAAGAGAGGGCCTGAACATTTCAAGTGGTTGCTATAGAATTAAATAAAAACTGACATAGGGATGGACATGCATCATAACTAGCCATTATATTATTATTTTTGTAAAAAATTATAAATTGAAATACTATTGGTTGTACAATTTACTTTCTTTTGCTTTTTTTTTTTTTCCTGGTTCTAAATTTCATTGAGTCACAGTGGTTAACATCATCCAGTTACAACTAACTGTATTTTGATGTTGTTTTAATTTTTTTTTAAATTGTACTTTACTTTTTGTTTGCTATAAAAAAATTTCAAAAGAGATGTAGTCATGATATGACACTGAGCTGTGGGTGCTATTTATACTAAAAATGTTCCCCCCCCCCAAATCTCTTGTAGGTAAAAGTGACCCATTTTGTGTAGTGGAACTGAACAATGATAGGCTTCTAACACATACTGTCTACAAAAATCTCAATCCTGAGTGGAACAAAGTCTTCACATTGTAAGTAGTAATTGCCTTGAGCTCATTTCAAAAATGGTGCCAAATGATATTTATTTTTGAGATTTTGTGTGTGCATTTATTCTTAACCGATTAACAGCTCAATGCATCTGGGCTGCCTTTGCTAGCAACAATGAATATCATAATTGCCTCACTGTCCTGATAGTGAAACCTGGGGAAAGGGTTTGCCATTTTTCTTTGTTTTCACAGATATTTTTTTAAACTGTGCTTTCTATATGATGTGACTAAGGATTTAGCTCCCCTTAGCTGAGTTGCCATACTGCTTCTTCCTTTTATACTTTCTATTGAAATTCTCCTGGATTGCACTGACACCAAGGGGACAAAGCTCTATTTGTTCCATTGCTCAAATCAGCAAACAATCCCGTCTCCAGTCCGGCAGATGCTTTAGTTTTGGTTTGTTGCATTTTAGCACAATAAGAATATTAAGTATTGGTCTAGGTACCAAAACACCCTGTGAGTTAATTTTCCTTTTGTTTCAAAAAGTTTATAAGCCATTCTGATCATGTACTGTGAAAGCTGCCAATGCTACACTATAGTATCCCCTAAATTCGCTGTTGATGTTGTTCCCAAACTGGGCTTTTAAACTGAACAAAGGAAAACTCCAAAAGAAGTGCTTCTTAAAAGTTTTCTAGCATAGGGTGTGTGTTTTTTGTATTTGAAAAATTGCTAAATTTCTTACTAATGTCTTAGAATGTCTCTGCTTAAGAACCAGTAACTAATCAAATTTAATTATCTGACCAATTTATCTTTAAGGAATTCCTCATTTTTATAAAAGATGAAAGCCCTGGTCAGGAGACTTGTACTCCTAAGAAGGTTGTGGAGAGTGTTTTTCTCTGGAATGCATAATTGAATGAATAGGTTTGATTATTATCAAAGCCATTAATTGATTGTGCCCTGATAAAGCCTTTTCTCACATGTGGTTGCAGTCTTTCAGTAATTAATATATTCATTTTTGTCTTCTCTTAATTCATGTTTTCTTGGTAAACAGTTTGATCAAAGAATAAATGCTGTCAACAATTGGGGCTTATTTTTCCAGAAACAAAAATATGAAGAGCTTGCACAGTTGTTTATTAACAAATGTTGTCTTTGGAACATAATGGAACACTACTTAATTTCTAAATCCTAGGGTGGTACAATGGCTATCAATGCTACATTTTTTCCATTCTGTTTTCTGTGTTAGTTAATTTTTACCATAAACCCAACAGAAATAACTCAATGTTTTCATGAGAGCTGTAAACAAAAAGGTGTCCTATTATAATTTAAAAACCCACAAAATTATATTAATTACATTGTGACTCTTGCTAATATCAAACCTGGTGGTATTTTATGTAGAGTAATAGGAAGATAGAAATTATTGTAATAATGAGAAGAAATAAAAGTCTAAAAATATTAGTGCCACTTATTGGTGGTTTGTTGTTGTTTTTATAATAATTTATTCTGTGACCATCCAGGTGGAAAATTATATTTCATTAAAGAATTATAACTTGAAATTATGTTGGTGCTCAAAATTCCAGATAATAGGACCATCATTGTAGCCTACTAAGGTGCATTGTGGGAAATTCTATCACATACCAAACTACCTTGTGTATGTGTGTATGCAAATAGCATGCATAAAAACATATACACACAAAATCAGCTGGAGCTATCTAAATTTTCAAAAGCATTTTTATTCTTGTTCTCCACTGATGAAGTCTTTTTTCCTTACGTATGTTCATTATGCAGCAACATTAAAGATATCCATTCAGTTCTTGAAGTGACAGTTTATGATGAAGATCGGGATCGAAGTGCTGACTTCCTGGGCAAAGTTGCTATACCATTGCTGTCTGTAAGTTTTATGCACCTGACACACTGCTCTGTGTTGCTTTTGCTCAAGGAGAAAAAAAAAAAAAACCCGTCAGCTCTATATCTGTCATTTCTCAACCAAGGTCTGTAATAAGAACACTAAAAATTTTAACATACTCAATTCACGGCCATGTTGAATCCCATGATAGTTAATTTTTCCTGACAGACTTGATCCTGGTAATGAACAGGTACTTGTCAGAATTGCCACAGTTGTTTTGGGTTCTCTGTCAGTTTCAGCAGCTGGGGGTCAAAGGTCACCGAGGGAGTGTATTCAGTGGAGACCGTGAGACAGACGGCTGTCATGTCCTTTTCCCGCAGATTCAAAATGGTGAACAGAAAGCCTACGTCTTGAAAAACAAGCAGCTGACAGGGCCAACAAAGGGGGTCATCTATCTTGAAATAGATGTGATTTTTAATGCTGTAAGTCTTAACTTTGGCTTTTTTGTACTGCTAAAGAGTTCAGTTTCATGAAAGCTTTTGTTCCTGATTTGTAGAGAATTTCTGTCATTCCTCATTTTCTCTAAACCTTGATGTATCCTGGAGAATGCGCTTCTGCCGCTGCCTGGCACACCCACACTTTCTGTTAGAGTTGGCGGCGGCTGCTACGGCTGAACTCCGGCCGCTGCCTGCCTGCGTAAGCAATGTGCATGCATGTGCCACTGTATGCATTTATATTTTATGAGCACAGCAGCCAGGCCTTTGGAACTTTAGAAACTATTGCAAATTGAACTGCATGAAAAACCTGTAAACATTTGTACTATATTAATCCATAACAGACACATTATGTTGATGTATAGGTGAAAGCCAGCTTACGAACATTAATACCCAAAGAGCAGAAGTACATTGAAGAGGAAAACAGACTCTCTAAACAGGTAAAAAGCAAGGAAAGATTAATCCCTCTGGGAAGACCTGATTAATCTGTAAAACATCTAACTAAATTCAAATAAACTTTGGAGGTGTGGAGGTGGGGAAGACGATATAATTTTTTAACATCTACTTATGTGAAATGGCTCTTTCTTTCTTTTTTTTTTCTTTCTTCTTTTTCTCTCTTCCCTTCCTTTCCTGAAATGATCAAACAAGGGCAATACCAAACTAATAAGTGGGATGGGGGTGGTCAAAAAGGAAAGGGGATACTGTAGACACTGCATAGAATGGATATGTATTCATGCATTAGCAAAAGAATGATCATTTTGAACATAAAATACAATTTGATTGCCATGGAATGTGTAAATGAGAACACCAAAAGCTAAGGTTCAAGTATATGTCCAGACCACCCACAGGTACAACGCAGGTGTGTGTAAAGCGAGCCCAGCATAAAGCTCTTCCTTCTAATCCACAAGAGAGGGGGCTCCATCTTTTAAGGGAAAGCTTCTTAATTAGATTTTGACTATGATCTTTTTGAAGTGAACTTTTATTGACATTTTCAGCTAAGAAAATAGAAAATCAGGGACTCTGATTTTTCTGTCATGAAGAAATTTTAAATTAGGTTTGATAGCTTGTAATTAGACTTACAGTTTTAAATCAGGTTAGAATCTATTTAAGAAAGAGTACTAAGCGACCCCTTTAAAAAATGTTTACTTTTAATTAACACAGCTAAAATAAAATGAATGTGATATGTCTATAAAGTTTGCAGAACTTGTGTGTTAAAATATTTAATAATTTCTTGTGCTATTAGAAGACTAAAAAGATTTTCATTTTTAATCAAATCAATCACCATAAACAGTGGGATTTTAGGTTGTTTAAAGACAATGTATGAGACAAATTCAATATCTATCTAAATAGAAATACAGGTTATATTTTTCCATAATTATAGATAAAATTAATAAAAGTATCTCTTAAAGTAACTGATCAGGGGCCCTGAAGGAAAACAAGTAGGGAGACTCTTAAATTTGACTGAAAGGAATTTGAATTTGAATAACTTATTAAAGCTGATATACATGTACTTGCATCTATATTTACACATATATATTTTTCCAGATGGCCTCAGTAAACTTTACATTGCTACTTAGAAATACCAGATCAGCATTGAAGTATATTTGGAAGTAACAAAATATTAACCTACATACATATTATTCTAATTATTAACATAGCTGTAGATAAATTTTTGAACAACATCTAGTATATGGGATGTTCTTTTTATAATTATAGTCATGCCTTAATTTAAAATTTTAATTATATCAATTCTTATATATCTATTTTAGTAAAAGATTTTGTAAAGCACTTGGTTACCATAAAATTTTCCCTAACTCCAAAATTATGAGAAAATATAGGTTAAATATATTGTAGAAAAGAGAAAGATAGAGATAGGAGAGAGGGAGGGAAAGAGAGAAAAATGAGAATATGATAGTAAGAAAGGGAGAATCCTACTAAAATGGTAGGGAAAAAAGTGTTTTCTATAATAAAGCAATATTTGGCAGGATTTTTCTCTAAGACCCTAAATAAAAAATTCCAAGTTATCCATTTCACTTTGAAATAGCCTAAAATTAAAGCACTTAAAGAATCTTTAAATCTCAATAAGATTTAAGAGCTTAACAATATATTTAAGGTTTGCAGTAAATAGCAAAAAAAAAAAAATGTTTTGAATCCTTTGGAAATTTTTTTTTTCTTTTGAACAAAGGTAGTCCATCCTACCTGATAATATTATTTAAAGAAATATATTGAGGAAATTGCTCTTATAATTCAGTTTTTTTCCCACTTCCTCCAGAGATACTTCTTTTCCTTTAACTCATGAGCCAAACTGCTTGGTATATTCTTACAACTTTATTAACTTTCTGAATCCTTTGAAAATCACAGTAAGCTTGAAGACTTGGCAACATATCTGATGGTTTTTAGTCCTGTGAATTCTAATAATATCTCATCTTCATTACAGCTGCTACTAAGAAACTTTATCAGAACGAAGCGCTGTGTCATGGTGCTTATAAATGCTGCGTACTACGTTAATAGTTGCTTTGACTGGGACTCACCCCCAAGGAGCCTTGCTGCTTTTGTGGTATGATCATACTGTATTACTTACATCGTTATTCATTAAATTCAGTAATCATAGCTGCATGTTTCTGTGGCTATAGTAACAGTTATGTTGATGTGACCATTTTAAAACTCCTATTTTAAGACTTGACTGGACAGATTTGCCGTGGGCAGAACCTGATGGATTGTTCAAGGTCTGAGTCCAAGAATACAGCCCTCCTCCCCCCCTCCCCCCAGACTTCCGGAACACAAGACATCTCCGCTGCCAATGTATAATTTTCTCCATGACAGCTATAAAGTGAAATTTTATATATTGCATAATCCAAAATCCTAATAGCAGAGCCAAGAAAAGTCCTTGGTGTTAAAAAAAAATTAATATAATTTTGACCATGCTCATTTTTAATTGTATTCATTCTATAGATATATGTTTTTTTCAAAATATGAAATGATTGACAGTAGAATGCTAGCTGGTAATACTTTAATATGTGGATCAATTGGAACTGGATGTGACCTATGTAAGCGGCATTTTATTATTTCTGAGATTTCCAGTTTTCATAAAGGCACCAGTGAGAATTTGATAAATCCAAATAGTCCTCTAACAATGTTCATCTTGTAGCCTTTTACTTTGGTTATTTAAAAACTGCTGAGGAGACCAACTTTGCAAAGCTAGAAAATCCAAAAAATACTTTCCTCTGCGCTTTAGCTGGAATTTTCTGCTTTCATATTATTTTTGCTTGTTCAGGATTTCAGTTTGAAGTTTAAGTGAAGTCCTTCTTCTGAAATCCTTTATTTTATTGTCATATTTGTTAGAATATGAAGACCTTATGCTTCCTTATAGATGCCAGTTTAGCAGAATATGACTTTATTATGGGATTTACATGAAGAGCCTTAATTATATAGTAACAAATCAACATTTTAGTATTACCATTCAAATGAGTGTGTGCACATCTGTTTAGTACTTTGAGCTCTGTCCTCCTTTCAGGCCTTTATGGAACTTTCATTAATGTCTGAGCACATGGAACAAAGAGTGTGTATGTCCCTTTATGTTGTAAGTTACCAGAAAGTTAGGCAGCCTGCTTCCCATAGACATGTTGTTGTCTTCTTAAAGAAAGAGATTGTCATCATCGTTAAGTTTTAGAAAGGAAACCGCTCTTTCAATATTCTTTTATTTAGTTCTTTCACATATAAAGTACATGGGGGATACTGTTAAGCAAACTTAATTGTGATTTTTCACTATCATAGAGGTACTTTGACATAAATGAGGAAAAATGACATTGAGTTTCTTTGTATATTTTAGGCTATTATGTGCAAGTTCCGTGGCACCTTACCAGAGACACAATATTCTAACAAAATATTATGCTGCTATCTGTGATTCGCTCCTTCCAAAGTCATTCCCCCATAGCTGTTTACAAAATTGGAAGATAGAGAAATCTACGTAATTATATAATTTGTTGAGGAACATTCCCTTTTAACACTTCAGCATTACAATGTGTTTTGTAAGTCATCAGAAAAATTCATCTGGCTTCTAGATGTCACTCATGTGCAGTGATTCAAGATGGCAGACTTTGTTCAAAACTTCTTTCTGATTAAAAATATCAGGCACCAAAATTCTGAGAAACTTGGGTATATGTACATGATAATACTTGAGTGATTTCACTGTAGGAGGGTCAAAGTTCACTGCATAAGAAGTGTAATATCTCTTTTAGCTGGTGGTCAGCATGTGAAGCAAGCTGAATGCAAGATGCTTGCAAAAAAGGGAGGGAGGGCACAGTAAAGGTAGGAAAAGAAACTGGTCACGATGATGAAAAAGGGCCAAACTAATATGTGAATGCACAGTAAGAGTACTTTTGAGAAGAAACAATAATATTAACTGTTTCATTTTAAGAAAATAAAAAGCGCTGAATTACATTCTGTTGAATGTGATGAGAACAACAAATAATGAAACCAAACTTCACTTATCAAGATCTGAACTGAGAGTTCCACGAAAATGGGCACCCTGCCCTTTTTACCATTACCTATGGAGTATCTCGCATTTAGTAGGCTCCCATTATAAATGGCTCTCTAAATCAACCGACCAACCAATGAACCAGTATGAAAGTGTTTCTTATGTGGAGAAACTCTTTATTCAGTGATGCCAGATAAATAAGGGTTTGCTCTAATAAAGCTACTTATTAAATGATGAAAGACATAGCTTCATGGTGTTGTAGCAATTTTCCCTAGACCTTCCATTTATATTTTAAACTATCTTATAATCTATCAATCATCTATTTTAACCTCAGATTTAATTCTGTTGCAAGAAGATCCTTATATAATAGTAACAACTAATATTTATTAAGCATTTATGTGCCAGGGAACTGTTTTTCAAGCACTAATACATGAAAGTGCTTTTTATGCATTAATCAATTTAGTATTTCCTTATTATGAGTTAGATACTATTATTTTCCAATAGGCAGAAGAAAAAACAGAGGCACGGAAAGGTTAAATATATTGGTCAAATTCACACAGCAGATATTAATTTCTTTCTAAAAGAACTTTTAAAAATGTACTGTGTAATCTTAGTATTATAACAATTCAAAAAAACTTTTGTAGGATTTTACTTACCTTATAGATATTTAATGATGTGAGTACTTAAAAATGAAATGTTTCAAGAATATCATTGCATAACCAGAGCCTTTTTAGCCCAGTTTATTGAAAAGAACTGCTTTCCATTAGGAGAAGAGTGTGAGCAGCACCCCATTGTTACAAACATATTGTTCCCATCATTCCCTGTGGCTGGATCATGGGTCTATTATTATAATATTGGTTCCACTTGGCCCACTTTTTTCACAAATGCAGCTGCCTCGTGGAGCATGTGCATTTGTACCATTATGTGGCTTGGTTTTAGGCCCAGATCAGTAGACTTTATAACGTTTAAGTGCCTTTTTTTTCTACTCTGTTTTATTCTCCTTTTCTAATTTACTATCCAAAAATAAAAGTAGAATGATGAAATCAAAATGGAAAAACGATGACTTTTTGTCCTAATGTCAAGTGAAGCGCAGAGAATGAGAAGCGCGGGGTTAGAGCTGCCCTGGCCTCTTTAGCACTATGCCTACGTGCTGTGGGGAAGATTCAAAGCCAGCTGCTGATACTCGGCGCTGAAATCGGCCTAGAAGGTGATGGGTAAAATATAAGCAAACACGTTCCTGGGAATGTCCGTGTTTTTGTGCTGTGAATTAGGTTTTTAAATTTTACTATGAATATTGTATGCCTGAGAGCGAACACAGACGGATGTGGCGCAGAAGGCCCAGCTTGTCTTTTGGAAACATCTACCGTAGACGTGGAAATGTCTCATACACTGGGCCTAATTTTCATCAGGCTCTTGACCAGACATTTGTGTTCTTATGGATGTCAGTGGGTGCAACATGGGGTGAAAAAAAAGAGTGCACATTCTCTCTTTCCAGTACTGTCATTTCTCACTGTAATGAGCACAAAAATAATTGGACAACTGAGCTATCAGTAAAAGGACACACTTCACTGTGCGTCAAAGAATTATTTTACAGGACAAACTTTAATCTTTAAATGCGATTGTAGATAATTTGTGGTACCATCTGTCCATTTGGAATTGTTTTAGCCTTTTCTGTCATTATACAGTAAGTGCCGCTGTGTTTAACATTAACATTTGATATTTTACACATTTAATTTCTGTTCTGCTGTGTGGTCCTTGGGGAGCGGAGTGCTAGTGCTACATGAGAGAGACACAGTATTGATCAGTTAACATTTCAGCTACATTTATGTATGTCGCAAAATTAATGAAAATGCCAGACAAAAATGTCAGAGTGCACAAAAAGGTAGAATTTAAATTTGGTAGTTTAATGAAAAGTTTAAGATGTGCATTATCAAAAATGTCCTCTTGCCTTTAAAGTACAGTTCCTAACAGAATAACTACAGGGAGACACATATTTTACTTAGAGGAACAATGAACATGAATTATGAAGGAATGTCAAATTCTCAAAGTACCTTGTGCTCCAACACGGTGTGTTTGAATGCTTTACTGTAACTCATAAAATACATTTGTTTCTGTTCCTATCTGGAGGGCTACTGGCTTTATTTAACCCTCTATCCTGACTAACCCACGAGGCAGGCTTCCTACTGAGCTTCTCTCGCTAGGTTTTCCTTGGTATCCATGTGTGTGTTCCTTTTGTGTCAAAACTGAGAATTCCCTCTCCAGCAATTCATCGAGGCCACTCTGGTTCATTACTCGTGCCTTTCTGGGTCCTTTTCAAAGGCCTGGTTTTCCTTTGCTTCCAGATAATTTGTGTTCCACCTTCATTCAATCCCCATTTTAGTAAAGGATTGCACTCAGGACAGCTGAAAAGCTGGGCCATTATGCAGGAAAAGAGAAAAAACAGAGATGATGTATGCAAAGAATGACATGAGGCAGCTCTGTGTAGCCAAATGATTTTTTAAAAATGGAGGAAGCACAAGCAGAGGAGGAGGAACTCACTTGCGGAGGCGATGGGATATAATATAACGCTCTGAAGACAATAGGTCCCAAGGATGCCTTATCAAGTACTTCCTGTGTGGAAAGCCTGCTGCTAGTAAACAACATGTGAATTTTTCTAAAAGTTATTACAAACAATAAGGACATTTTAACTGGCCTTCATGTTCAGTGACTAAAAGAGGAGCATTGCTTAAGGAGAAATATCAGTGTGAAAACAAAGACATGCCTATGTCACCTGTAGTTCCTGTCTTAGCATTAATATTACTGAGCAATTTAGGGTGATTGTACTACATATGGAAGGTAACCTTAGTCTTGCAATAGAAATTTCTTATCTTAAAAATTTTAGAGACATCACTAATACCACACTAACAAAATTATGCTTCAAGTCCATAGCAATTTTCAAATGATTATAATGGAAACTTCTGGTTGTTGTTGCTGCAATTTTATTTTAGGGTTAGCAGAAAAACTGGAAATATTTCAGATGTAGTTTTTGTTACTTCCCTACAATAACAAAACAGAAGGACCTCTGAAAATCAAAGAACCAAGTACTAAAGCAAAATTATCTATAACTGTTGGTCCTACCCCTGCATTGATGATTTTTCCTAAAGTTATGTAAATCTAAACTTCCAAGCCCTTCTTCATTTATGTTTCCCGCTGACATAAACACTTACTAAGTTTATTAAACAATACTTCCAAGTTCATGTATACAAATTATAAAGGTACTTTAAACATTGCGTCACCAATGTGTGAAGAAAGAACAATGCCTATATAGAAATTCACTGACTTAGAAGATAGTACACCTCCAAAGTTGCCTAAAATTTCTTTTACAAAGTCAAAGATTATTGGCACCAAGAAGATTATAGTACTACAATTTTTTTTGAGTAAATAGATTGTGTGCCCAATTCATATGGATATGCTGGCACATCAAGTTGATACTCAAAATACACATTTTCCTTAAATTTACCTGGATTAGAATAATTGTTTTTCAAATATTGGCCTATGAAAAATTAGGTTTGCTTAAATGGTGCCTCTCACAAAGCAATGCATGTAAATTCTTACAATTGCATCTAAAACCACAATTTGGAAGCAAATTGAGTTTTAGGGTTGATCACAATTAGCTAAAATCAGCCCTGAATTAGGAAATGTAGCAAATCAGATATTAAAGGAACAAAGCATTTTGACTAGATTTCTCTAATCCTTTTTGAGGAATGATGTTCTAGTTCAGTTTGGAGATCTATTTAAATGTAGTCTTAAAAAAATAAATGTATAGTCTTTTTGTTTTGTTTTTATAGCTATTATATATACAGATACAGCACTTTCTCAAATCACTGCTTAGTTCTCTTTAAATGATGCCAATGCATTTTGGGTTTTTTTTGCTGTTTATTTTAATAGATATCAGCAAAAGGGTCTCCCGCTCTTTGGAGGAAGATAATCACATAAGCCACTTTCTGAAAAGCTGTTCCTTTTCAATTCTATTTTATATTTATAAGAAGAAGAATTTAATTCTTATAGCACAACATACACATTCTACTATCTCTACTTCCCCTCCTTTGTCCTCTAAAGCAGGAAGATGCTATAATCTGGGGACAATTTCTTCCATGGGTGATTTAGAGAAAAAAGAAAACTATTGCACTTTTTCTCAGGTATAGTGCTGGTGTGCTACATTAAAATCAAACATGAACCACATATATCACCAAAATAACTATGATACAATACTGAATCTAGGAATTAGCCTTCTCATAAAGCTTAATGGTATCTGCAATGAAGGTTTTCCATAGTTAATATTCTATACAGTTCCTACCAAGCAGACTCAGGCAATGCTTACATGATTGCCTGGGTGTAGTCCCCATCCTGCTGTGTGGCTGCAGTCCCACTTCACCTCTCGTAGCCTTCTTGTATTACTTATCAGATATTTTCAGCTTCAGAACCTTTATGAGAACCTTATTTTAAAAAATGTGCATTGTCCAGATTTTATAACAGAATTGACTAAGGTTCAAAAATTATAAAATAATAAAACCAGAGATGTCTCACTGTCTGTCCCCAGATTCCTAAAGCAAACTTCTTGTCCTGTGAAGAATTTTCTACCTCCCAGCTTTAATTTAAAGTGTTAGGGACATACATTCTGAACAAACTAGCAAGCCATATTCCATTGCAAAATATTTTCATATAAAGTGACTTGCAAAGAAAAATGTTTAAATGAATAAGATAAGTATATAGTTTATTTTAGTAAAATTTTGAAAAATAAGAGTAATCACTTCTGAAAGATTGTAGATTATAATAGAAGTATAGTCATTAATATACTTTAGACAGTAAGTTCACTCTCCACATATTTTTATGCTAAATGTTAAGAAATAGGAATAGCATGCTTTCTGTTGTCCCATTTTTCTATTTTGACCAGTTATGAAGATATTCCTTAGAATTATGAATGTATTAGAGTTAATTTACCAGGTGAGAAGCTAACCTAAAATGTTGTTGAGGAAGTTGATCCTGTTTTTCATTGCCCCTTTTCTAGTCATCTTACCACATTTTAACATGACAGTCAGAATTGGATAAAAAGACAGAAGTCAGTCTTGCCACAGTAGAGTGTGTTATGACTCTGCATTGCATCTGCTTTGCTGTGATGACTGAGGTTCAATACTCAGCAAGTGCCACGTTAGAGATCAGTAACAGAGTGAAGATGAGGGGCCGTTCTTCATGTTCACACCAGTCATCAGCTACAGGCTCAAAGGGAAAAAATGAAGAGCAAATTAGAGAAAGCTAAGAAGCAAGGAAAGATGGAAATCATATCAAGTGTAAACAGGTAATTGGATAAAAATGAAAGTCAACCCTGATTTTAAGGATAGTATAAAAAAAATTTAGAGATAACAGTTGGCTTTTTAAAATCTTAAATCAATGCTTCTCAATTCTTTTTTTTTCAGATTCTCCATTTAAGGAGAAACAAATTATTTAATTAAATGAGAGAAACTAACTGCTAAGGAGTAAGATTTTGTCAGGAGTATTAAGTTTCAGAAGGCCACAAATCATCGTGATATTTTAAGATTTTTTTTCTCAATTAAAAAAAGAGAAAGATCTCATGGACATGAACAACAGTGTGGTGATTGTGGCGGGAACAGGGGGATGGAGTTGGAAAGGGTATAGTGGGGATAAATGGTGAGGGAAGAAAATAATAAAATCAAATTTAAAAAAAACACACATTTTTTTCCTCTCTTCTAAGACCCAGTTTTTACACCCTTGGGTCTTAGAAGAGAGAAAAAAATTTTTACAACCTTGCCATACAGCCTCTGTTGAGAATGCATGCTCTAAATGAAGTTTAATGTGAATTTAACTATGTTTACTTTCATGCTGTTGATGATAAAGTTTACTTTGGATTTACTGTAGTTTGCATACAATACAAATTATCCCCATAGATATTCAGTCTGCAGAAAGAGAATTTGTAATCTCTATACAAAATCATTGACTACATTGGAGTCTAACTAAAAGAAAAACTTGGTTTGGCTTCATATAGAAATAAATCTTCCCCTTATGAAAACCCATATGAGAGTTTTCTTCTTTTCACCAGTTCCATGGGTGCATTGTTGTGCTTCACTGAAATGAAGAAGTGGGGTGAACATTAATTGTGGCCTAAGTAATATAACCTCTCTCATTATGAGGATTTGATGGGTTTTGTCCATACTTTGCACTATATTTATGACTAACAGATAATCTTTATATTCTTAAATGCATATCATTATGTCAGAGATATGAAAGCATACTTCATTAGGTTCAATTACCTATTAGGTCTTCATTGGAAGGGCAGGAAAAAGATTGTGGAGTAGGAAAGTCATTTGAAACAGTAAAGATACCTGTTCCACTGGTTATTCTGCATGACAGTTCCCCAGTTTCCCAAAGGAATTAATAAACTACTATTGCAATACTATGTAAATATACGATGTGATATATCCCACTTCACCAAGTACAAATTATTCTACTGCATTTTCCATGGATAGCATTCTATACAGTTCCTACCAAGCAGACTCAGGCAATGCTTACATGTTTCAAATAAGAATAGAGCATCCAGTTTTGTCATAAAATATTGGTTAATTAAATATTATTTCCCTTAGTCAATTAGAGAAATATTTTTTATTTAATTTAAAATAATAGATTACCGTTTTTAAATCCAGTCCATTAATTACTCATAAATTAGTATACTGAGGTCATGTAAAAGAGGTGTTATATTTTTGAAGTGATATTAGTAAAGTGATGGCTGCTACTCAGAGAAAATTAATTCATAAATATAGAAGCTCAGATAACTGAGTTCACCTTTTCTAGATAGATAGCAATAATGCAAACTTATCTGGTCTTGTTTAAATTATTTTAAATGGAATTTGGCTCTTTCATTGCAAAAGCCTATTGTATCCCTCAACCAGGAAGCTGGTATTTATAAGAAAGACCTTTTAAACCTAGGGTCTACTAGTGTATCTGGGTGTGTACTGTTTCCTTCATACTTAAAATTCTCAGGATATGCGCTTCCTACCACAGTTTTATTTCCAACGCCTATATTTTTCATATGGGCTCCCAACCTCCAAATAAGATGTAAAAGTCTGTTTTGTAAGACAGTTGCTTAGACCTTGGAACTCATTTCCGCGTAGAAGGAATGCCATAGATTATGACATAGAAGCACTCCCAAAGCCCATTGAGCCCTTCCTAGAGTACTAGCCGTAAAATAGGAACATTATCCTAGTCTGTAAGAAGCAGATCCAGTGGGACACATCTGTTCAACCTCAGCTTCAAGACAGAGCACCTTTCTAGTGGCAAAGGCATGGGGCCTACAAAGCTGGAGATTGTGGAGCTGTGAAAGGTGCAGATAAAGTCATCGAATACCACAGTGGGAAAGGGAGCTTAGAGATCGTTTTACCGTGGAGGAAATTAAAGTGCTAAAAGGTAAAGGGACTTACTGAGACACTCACTCTACTTCTCCCCCACTTGCTGGTAATGGATGCCACAAAGACAGCAGCACTGAGAAGATAAGAAGGGCAAAGAGGGAGACAGAAAGACAGGGAGAGATCTATCTCTATATCCTGAAGTTCATAAGTCAAGTTGTCCTCAATTAAGAAAAACCAAGTGCCTGGCATTGTTCTGTAGAGTTCTAAGAGTGTAAAATTGGTTTACCAATCCTTGGTATTTCTTGTTTGATTTGGGAGGGCTGGAATGACCTCCTTGAATTAGTAAATCTGCGTTTACTTTGCTTAGTATTATTCCTGCAGTTTAAGTAATACGTGTGTATCTTATGTTTTGATAATTTTTTCTGTTAGTTGAGGTCATACCACATTATAGCTCCCAAAACACTGCAGATCTGAGTATGATAATAAAGAACTCTTCGAGTGCACTGTGTGTTTAAGTGAGATACATTTTAGACAAGTAAAAAAAAATGTCATTTGGCCTCTCAGAAGTATAAGTTACTTATTCCCAAAAGTAAATGTAGACTCATTAAGAACATATTTCCCAGGTTTCAAACATATATTATCACTGAGTTGCTTAAACAGTTTAAACCATCTATATTGATCCATATTGATTTAATTGTAGCTAAGATGAACCTCTACATGGCCTAAATTTTCATTAGACTAAATAAATGCCAGTGGGGGGAGGGGTATATGTATTCTGAATTATTTAGAAAAGCTGGTGATTCAGCTTTATTGTATTACTCTTATCCTAAATTATAATTTGGGCACATTTTGAGATACTATTAGAATTTGTAGGGTATTGCCCACTTCATTATATGAATTATGTGAGGTATGGTTTGCTATAAACTTGGTGCAGCAATTTATTGCAATTGGAGTTACTGGGGTGAAGAAGGCTAAATTAAATCATCTGTATGAAATGCTTTGAAGTCCTTAACCACAAGGGCCTGGGGATCATTCAGGCTTGAGTAATGTACAAAATCACAACCACACAAATTTTTGTTTCTGAGCGCTATGTATTAATCTTGAAAAATGATTTTGCTTAAAATTCTTATTTGAAAAAAGTCTATGTTGGACCTCAGAAAGAGAGATAAATCACAAGGGAAAACATCCCGTCAGTGTTTGCTGAAAATGCATGATTTTTCTTCCAAAAATATACAGAAGACATATTTAATAATACCTCAGTTCTATTTCTAATTGACTAGACTGTTTAACCTAAGTTTAAGGAACTAGGAAATAAAATAGATTGTAAACTTAAAAATGCCATTTATCAGTATTTTTAATCCATTACCAGAAGTAGCGACAGGAAATAAATTCAGGCTGTTCTGCCTGAGATGTGCTTCCGTTGCCATTAACAGATCTTCCCCGTTTCCATGCACACTCAATAAAACTGCGTTGAATGACTGACTCAGATGACTTCGGCAGCAAAACTTGAAGTTAAAGCTGTAACAGAAACCCCCAACAGTAGTATCAGATGAAGCTGAGAATGAATGTAGTATATCAGGCATCATAAAAGGGTAAATGTGGGGTACATTTATGCTCACCTCTATCTACTATGAGATTCATACATAAGATTCACACTCATTATTTTCGTCATCTTAATGAGATCAGTGTGGGAACATTTCTCTCCATCTTGACTGTCAGAAATGGGGCACTCCATTATTTCTCCTTCCTCTCTGTACTTTTAAGGGACTTGTAATATTTTCTTGGAAGGCCGGAAATGTTAACTGTTTACAGCAGGCAGCCCCAGAGTACAGCATAAATAAGGCTTAAGGACTTTAGGTAGAGACCACAGCGTTAGCCTCTCTCTCTCTCTCTCTCTCTCTCTCTCTCTCTCTCTCTCTCTCTCTCTCTCTCTCCCGCTGTTTTTCTCTTATGTGTGCGCTTTTATTTATTTTTTCCAGATTTTTCCCATCTGCCCTATTTCCCACTGGGTTTTCTTGGAAAGAAGGGAAAATATATTTTTTCCATGTGGAGGAAAATATGGTACCTGCCTATTACTTCTAGTTGCTATCCTTCTTCTCATTGGATCTATTGCCCTAATTGATTTTGCATACAGGCTTCTCAAACCAAATCTGAGTGTAATCGGTTCATGTGTCCAAGACAGACACACGTCTGGCCTTGAACTGAAAGAGGTAAAATAGGCAAGGGGCCAACTTCTAATGCATTTTATCCTCAAATGTTCAGATCTGTCAAGAAACAGTCACTGCTTACAATTAAAGCTGCTAGGAAACATTTTTATCATGTTTTTAAATCACGAATCCCCTTTGTCCTTAAGGACAAGACAGTGGGAACTTACGGAGACATTATTTAAGCCACCCAGGCTATTATTAATTTACCTGGTAACCACACTGGTTCTGGTCTGTGCTCCTTTAGAGGAGCTCATGTGTTGGAGGATCCCCTTTAACGTGATTGAAGAATTTTAAAGTAGGCATTTTTAATATTTGCTGTCCTCTTAATTATAACTTGTTTAATGCACCACTGTTAGCACAGGGATTATGAGTTAATAAAAGTGTCAGAGAATTACTGAAGAAAAAAAACACACTGTGTAATTTTCCCCAGGTAATGATTAACAGCATAAGGCTATATTAACAATACTCTTAGTGTACAGTTCCTAAATGTATTTGATTCTCATCTTTTAGAAGGTAATTTTGTGCTGAAATTCAATAATAAAATATTTGAGTGATTTAGTAAGCTAATTAATGTAAAGTTCTTAGGTGCATGCATTTTTTTCAAGTGATCTGTATTACACTGCTATGTAAAACACCATCCTTTTTTAAACTGAATCTGAAAGTTTTAAATGTTAGCTTAACACTCAGCAAAGCAACCTTATTGAGATTCATACAGAGCTTATTTATATCATCATGGGTTATTTGTTAAAACAGTCAAAAAATAAAATTAATAAGCCATTAGGTCATTATTACGTAATGGTTTTGCTAACATAGATAAATGGGTTTCTTTTTTCTCTCTTTCTTTTTAAATAATGTCTTTCTGGCTTTGTTCCGTGGCTGCAGCAGGCTGTTAGCATGTATCTTTATACTATCAGAATGAATGAGATATATCTGTATAAATTATTGATTCACTTGAGCTTACCTCTGTAATTCAGAGCTGAAAACTCTGGCAGCTTATCTAATAGAATGATATAACGAGGAGACTGAAGTTACCTACCACAGCAACAATTGCCAGTTGGGGGGTCAAATGCCCTTTTACCTTTATACCTGAACACCTGCAAATTGAGCTGTATCCCATTCAGAATTTTAAGAACAGGTCCATTGTCGCAGGAAGTAGAGTTTGTTTCTTGGAGAAAATTATGCCAGTTCTAGTTCTGAATGAAAGACAAGGCTTTTATTACTCAAGGGATATTAGGGCTGACTGCTTTTTTGAGAAAACAAATTTGCTGTAACTTTATCTGTAATTTAGTCCTGAATGGGTGCAAATAGACTGCACATTGTATGGTGCAGAAAGAAGAAAATAGGGGTTTGTTAAAGCCGTACAAGGACTATGTAACCATTATATTTCCGAGGGAAGTCTTATCGGAGTTGCAGGTTATAAGGGGGAATATTTTGGTTACAGCCTTAGCATTAAACACCTGTTTTGAATTTTAGTTTAGAATGACATTGGGAAAGAAAGTTTTTGTCTAACATTGTGGATGATGAAACAGCCAACTCCTGAAAGTTACTATACAGGTTGTCTTTGACTTTGAGACTGGCCCTGTCCAGAACCTTCAGAAATCATTATAATCACTCTTCATGAGGTTGAATGTTAGACTTGGAGCTGGTTAGAGTAGGTTGGTTTGTTTCCCTTATACAAGAAGATTACATTCATAGGTTTATGAACCCTTTCAAATTAAAAAATAAATAAATCGTATATAATATTCTTTGTGCAAGAGGATGATTCAAGCTTTGCCTAGGCCAGTGATGGGCAACCTTTTGAGCTTGGTGTGTCAAACTTCGCCAAAAAACTGAGCATAACTCGGGTAGTGTGTCACTTTGAGGAAAAAACATTATTTCGCAAATGTTTCATCCTCAGGAGCAGCAAATGTTTCATCCTCGGCATGCGGCCACCTCAGCGGTCGCGTGTCATCAGAAATGGCTACGCGTGTCAGTGCTGACACGCGTGTCATAGGTTTGCCATCACTGGCCTAGGCTAAGAGCAAGATGAATGTTTTGAGTAAGAGACAAAAGTATACCTCACCTAATGAGCTTCCAGGTCACACAGAATGGGGACTAATGGATCATATATTATTTGGAGAAACTCATCCCTTGAGTTAGTCACCCACTCCTTAGCAAGCTCAGTAGTTGTCATAGAAACACTCATTTTCACAGTGTTATAGTTGATCACGGACATGGAACCAGACGAGGTAATCAAACATCTTAGCCATATGCTTGTTCTGATCTCCAACATAGTCTATTAGCACATTTTCTATTAAAAATTTAGTTGTGATAGATCTTCATTAGCTAGCAGTTGCCATAATTGAATAGTTACTCAATTATGTTCTTCCCCTACCTCATTTCCACTTCTTTTTAGAGTCCAAGTAGGGATAGATCCAGGAACTTTCATGAGCCCTATTTCACTAAAATTCATGACCCCCACCCCAAACAAGCTAGTAGAGGTTGAACCAGGGTTTAATACTTAAAATTTTCTTGCTATGTTTTGGCATAGGTAACTAGGACTTTCTCTTTTTCTGTTTATTAAAGGATTTCTAGTGTTTCTTCATTGAGTAAAAGAGAAAAGAAGTGTTAAATGGTAAAGGCCATTGTCAATAATGTCTTTAGGATGTGACCACCTTTCTACTCTTAAATCAATCCCTTCTTTCACTATTCTCCAGTCTCCCCACCAGATACCCATCTGACCACCTCGTTTTCCTGGGATTACTCCCCATTGTATGCATTATGGTCTCTGCTACCCTTTGCCTGTGTGTGCCATATTTTATGTCACTGAAATTCACCTGTGACCTGTATCATCAGGTGATAAAATCTGTTATCTACAGGTGGGAATAGGCCCACCCCTAGATAACATATGCACATCTTATCACTGGCCTTATGGACAAAGTAGTTCTGATATTCCTTGCCATGCTAGTCTTTATTCACAAGCAGGTGCAAAAAGGTTGTAATTGGGATATCAGAAAGCACATAGAGCATGAAAATAGACCCAGTCCCTCACACCAACGCTCTTCTTGGTTGGTGAGACTTGTACCTCTGCTTTCTTTGAAACAGTATGGAAGATAATTGTCCATTAAGGCTTTCTGAGGTTGGTAGCTTCATTGTGCTTTTCTCTATGTAATACAAAATAAACAAATGCAGTTACCCACATAAAAAGTGCAACAAACCACACTTAGCTTTTAAAAACATAGGGTTTAAGTTTCCCTGCATAATGAAGCATGATAGCTGCAAATTTCTAGCCATCGGGATGGCACATCAAAAGGAATGGTACAGCCCTGGCTGGTTTGGCTCAGTGGATAGAGTGTCGGCCTGTGGAACGAAGGGTCACAGGTTCTGTTCCAGTCAAGGGCCTGTACCTCAGTTGCAGGGCCCTTGTCAGGGTGTGTGCAGGAGGCAACCAATCGATGTGTGTCTCGCACATCAATGTTTCTCTGTCTTTCCCTCTCCCTTCCACTCTCTCTAGAAATCAATGGAAAAATATTCTCAGCTGAGGATTAACAACAACAACAACAACAAAGGGAATGGTACAATGAAAGTCGTAGTAACATTCCTGTTGCTGTCCATTGTCTGGAACAAGGTAGATCCTTCCTCGGGCATCTATCCTTGCTGACCAGGTCTTTGAGACTTAGATTTGTAGGCTGGATTCAATGTAAGAATATAAATTGTTTCAAGGATGACAGATTATACATCTGGTTTCTTCTTCCCCCAATACCTGTGTTCATCTTTATAGCAATGTTTTTTTCAAAAAGTAATGTAGTTTTAAAATCATTTTAAGTTGGTCAACATAAATGATAAAAGCAAATATTGGATTCACAAACAATAGCCTTTATTGGTTTGTGACAAGTAATCCATCTTTTTACATTAGTGCAGCTTTCTGAACCAGATTATTTTTCATAATTGATAATTTGTGAGTCATATATTTGTTATCTGTTCTTTTATGGCTTTGGAAATAGTGAATGATGCTAAAGATCACTGTGCTTTTATAAAGAAAATTATTTTAGTGTAGTTTATTGGCTGGCATTTTCTGAAAGTATGTTACCAGTAAGTTTTTCAGAGAATGTAACAAAGATAAAAGTAACATCCTTTTCTAGCAAGAGACCTGATGGGTTTAGCATTCATAATGATAATGTGAATTTAATTTTAGAATTCATTCACGTCTAGTATGAGAACAATGAAAAATACAAATAGAAAAAATGTCAAATACAGTTTTCCAACCAAGAAAAAAAGTTATATTGCATATATGGGCAATTTTCACAATACATAATCCACATTAAAACAACATATAAATACAGTAGGCTATCTTGCTATGAGCATTACAATTGTGCCAAAGAATAATGACACTGTATCTTATGATCAATAATTTTAGGTGATTTTGATAGATAGCTTTAGGATAAGTATCTATCAACCATAATACAGTTTTTATTACTCAGCTTTATATTTTGTTCCTCAAACCTTCCTAAATGCAAATAGGAAAACCTTTATTATGGCTTATAATTATGTTATAGTAGAATTAGGACTACATATGAATTTATTTGCCCCAGGTAAATAATAATAAAGCCTTTATAGTCTATTTTGTCTAAGAGGGCAATATTAAAAACTTTTTCTTACCCTTAAATAATAATTCTCTCACACATCCTGAACATTTTCACTAATTCTGTTCACAATTATACTGACTGACAAAGTATAAATCAGTTGGCAAGTAACAACACAATTTACTGAGAACTATGTAAGAGAAAAATATTGTTAAATGAATTAAATATTTAATTTCACAGAAAATTTACTATTAACTGCTTTTAGAAATTATATGGTTCATCTTTGATCTTTATTAAAATTTTTCCTGAACAATTTAATTATAGAAAACTGTTTTTAATAAAAATATCATCTATTTAATTAAAATAAAATTGAGAGCATTTAATCATTACATAATTGCATTATGACTATATACAATTAAACACCATATATAAAAAATTTGCTCATCAGGAGACTAAAAGTAGGGGGGAAACACCTGTAGGTTGATGCCTTCACCACTCCCACTTTTAAAGTTATAGATTCTATAACACTCATTTATTATATCACCTAATTGCTTAAAATTCATAGTACTTTAATTGGGGAAAAATGCTGAACCATATATAGTTGCTATAAATCAGAATATACTAACAAATATATTCCTAAGTACAATGACTTTTCACTGCTTATTTTGTTGTATTTGAGCACTTTAATGGAATTTTACCTAAAATTATAACATCTAGATATATTTAAAGATATGTTGTAAGTAAAATTTTACTTTCCAAAACCAAAATCCAATGATAAAGAATAGTATTCTTTCCTTATTCAACCTGAATATGTCCTAAATTGTGTTTAAAATTAAGGATGTGTAGGACATCTTATCAGATGGGCAAGCAGAGTGTTTGAACTATAAAAATAACAGTATTAAAGAATGGTAACTTTCCTTTATGAATATCTTAGAAAATGGTGACAATGGTACTTAGCATCTAAAACAGTATGAGAAAGAATTTGTTCTACCTTTTCAGATGTTTCATTGGCCTCATTTATAGCATGTGCAGTAATAGTGGAATATATTTATTTGTACATATGGTGTGACAGATTGTTGATGTGTTTTAACCATAATATATTATTCTGTTTTGAAACCTACTTTCCTTAGAGTTGAAATTTCTTTATAGTTGAAGGGAAAATGCATTTCTAATAACGTCATTTTCAAGATCTACATTTTAAAAATCATTCTTTGTATTTTAAAATATGTGGGCTGCTATATAAATTACTGAAAATTCAGCATATTTATATTTTTTGGCAAATAAAAGTCAGATTCCTTTATTGTAATATGAACTATTATCTGACTTCATTACTACAGTATTGGATATTTTCTTAAAGAAGTAATATAGTTTAAAATATACATAATCTTTAAATTACTCTAAATACTGAAAGTAGTTATTAAAAACAAATGAATTTTAAAAGCTATATAAGATCAGGGAATATGTAGTATAAACAGTTCCCTCCCATCATCACCACCTCCTGATAAGATTTCTTGGGTGGACCATGGAAACTGATTCCAAATTTTGTGATTGATCACTGTACCACAAACAAATAAAACCATCAACTTAGATTCTACATAGGATCTATATTTAGTCAGTGAACATTCAGAGCTATTAGAATATATCATTGAAAGAGAACTTTTTTCCCTACCGGAAAAGCAATTTACATTTTTCAGAAGATAAATGCCCCAAAAGAAAAGAGTGGGGAATAATAGAAAACTCTAAAACTGAACTATAGTTTTAAAAAAAACTGTCAACATTTATCCCAATATTTATTATGCAATCTTACATGCTCCTGGTCTTATCACCTTGTCAGCAAATAACTTATGTGCCATTGTAAAAAAAAATGTTTACCTTTCTCCCCTCCACCCCAATTATATTGTATGTCATTCTGCAGTTTGGCCTGTAGGTAGCAATCTTGCACCATAAAAAGCTCTCCATTTACTCATTTAGGCTAGAAAAGCTTACACCATTAGATCTGTTAAATGTAAGCAGTGTTATTTGCATAAATTCCAGACTTTGATGATGGTCTGTGGCCTACAGAATATTTATGCAGTTGTTTGGCCTTGAAGTTCACGATTTTGCTCAGAGGTGACTTTACTTTGCATTGTGACCCCATGTAGGTGGGAGACAGCCAAATGGCTGGGTACATAACCTGGAATTTTGAAAATCATAAGGCCTCTTGTCTGAAACACAATGTTTTGTTTCTCATGCATCCCTTCATATAACAGAGAAACCCATTAGTCTTCTAAAATACAGAATAATATTTTAGTACGTATGTAGCAAAGATGATGAAAAAGAGCTTCTGAAGTCAGGGACTCTCATGTGCAATGTGGCAATTGCTGTGAACATTTCAGAGCCTTCACCAGTTAGACCTCTTTAATCTAATTTCTTTTTTTTTCTTATTATTAAGAATAGCTAAAAGCCAAACAAACGAACATTATTATTGTGGTTTGTTACTTTTAAACAAATACTACAAAGTGCCATTGCATATATAAATATATATATATATAGTTTTAATGGCAAAGAGGATCATTTCCTTTCTTATCAGACATTTTTTAAGAACTGATAAGTATATTAATTCAAACAATTGCAGAGCACATACCAAAATGTACCTTTACTTCTAATTAATGAGTTGAAAATAGGACATGATGTTTGTAAACTTGAAAAATTAAAAAATATTAAAAAGTATAACTTGATTTCTTTCAGAAGGATAGTTCTCTTTTGTTATCAGGGCTATTTGTCCACTTTTGGTCTTCTTTCATTTGTTCCTTCCTCTCATTAGCTATCTAAGTGTCTAGCCTCTCTTCTGGATTGGGATTCAAAATTGGTTAGGCCCTTACCGTGAAAACATTTATATTTTTATTAAAGTCACATCTTACTGAGGATGGAAACAGAGTTTAATTACATGGAAATCTTATCAATGTATTTTACTTTCAGGTTAATATTTTATACATATGAATGTCTAATTCCATGTTATTTTTGTGGAGCTCAAAAAATTATAAACCTTCATCCATATGTATATTTCTTTGCTACCTGGGAACTTACTGAATTTTAGAAAATGGAGCTCGGTTTATTTCAGGGATCCTTTGAACAATTGTTTCTGAATTATTGTATTTCTTAATATAGAATATTATATTTAAATGGGAGAGAAACTAACCTTGGGTCATCACCGCTATGTCAATATATCTCAAACTATCAGCATTTCAAGTTTCAGCTATTGACCAAATTGGTAGCATGATACATCTTATTTTGCAAAAATTGCCCCATAGTCCTAGAAATTGTATATCATCAGTTATCAACTTTGCTGATAAAACATCAACTACTTACTTTTCTAAAGTTTGAAATTAACCCAATCATAAGAACCTTGTGGCTGTGCTTGCATTTTGGACCTGTCATGCCCACTCTTTATTATACTTTCAGAGGTTACAGAGTGCAGTTTCAGGAATAAGAAGAGCGTATTGTTTCTGAGGAGCGGCCTTTGATTCCATGGATCAATGGTTATTAGAGCTGCAGCTGGTTCACAGCAAATATTCACATCTTAAGTGGTTAGATAGAGAAGTCATTTTCTCATAGGGTAACCCCTAGGGCTGGGGGTAAGGGAGACGCTCAGAAAGAAGTAACTTGAGTGACTAAGAAGTTTCAAACTGGGATGAGAAAAATAACTTTAATATGGTAGGCAGGCTTATTCATTTCTTAATGTTACACATTTGATTTTTGAATCCTTTATTTTCCCAAGACTTTCTGATTATAAGAGCCAATGACATGTTCCTTTATTAGGTGTAGTTGATTTACATGTTGGTTTTAATCAGATTCAGGCATACTGTTAAAACATTATTTTTTAGTGTGCTCTTTTTAATCCTGAAAATGTTTTTCTAACAATGTAGATCATCCGACAGTCCTTCTCCCCACCTACTCTCCACCCCTCCCAAATCCAGGCTTAGGCTAGGATACCAAACATGTGAAGGACCTGCAGTTTCAAGGGATCAGTTCTTAGCTGAGCTAAATGAGGCTGAAGTTGCAGGTGAAAATAGAAGAGTGGAAAAACAGGTGCTTGAGCAGGTGGGTTTGTGATCTTTTGACATTACACTGGTTCTCATAGTTTTAGAATAATCACAAGAACAACAGGGCCCCCTCTGTTACAGAGAAGTCTGGGGCATCCTCACACCAGGGCATGACCTTACGGGGTGATGAACTTGACTTAGTGGGGATGACATTTCCCTTTCTCTTTCTAATTTACCCCAATATACATACAAATGCACACACTGCTGTCTCCTCATACAGCCGGTACAGATTTTTGTTTTATCCCCAGAGATCCCTTCCCATGTATAAGAGAGGACACAGAGCAAAGAAACCTCTGTGTTCTTTGTCAAACCCAGGAGATCCTATTTCCAGGGTAATAAAATGGACACATCTCAAAACTAAGGAAAATATCAGGAATTTTGACCTTTTACTTCTTCATTTTCTCAGAAGAGAAACAGAAATATAGAAAAAGACAGACCTGTCACCATATTGGAAAAACAACTTTGTTTCTCTTATAATAGCTCAGGAATAAGTGGGTCCCATTTTGAGAAATGAATAATTATTACATTTATTAATAAGACTGTAACGGCCAACTCCTTGGCAGAGTGCATGGAACTTTGGGTAAGTTCTTAAAACAGTGCTTCTTAGCCTTTGATCTACGTGCACATCACCTGGGGGTCGTGTTCAAACCCAGATTGAAAACCTCAGTAGACCAAAGGTAGATCTTTTAGGTGATCCTGATGCTTCTGGTTGAGGACCACACCTTAAATAAAAGCTTACAAAAGGTCTTAACTTAGGCAAAAAATGTCAACGACCTAGCACATAGTTTATCAAACTTAAGTATATTTTAGAATCAACAGGAAGGCTCTTAAAAACACAGAAATCTAGGCCCCAGTCCCAAGGTTTCTGATGTGGTAGGGTGGAGGTGAGGCTCAGGCATTTGCATTTTTAACAGGTTTGCAGGTGATGCTGATAATGGTGCAGGGACAACACTTTGAGAACCACTGGTTTTCTATAGTCCACTCACCTGGGTGTTCATTAGAATCACCAAGGATGCATACAGGGGTCCTCAAACTTTTTAAACAGGGGGCCAGTTCACTGTCCCTCAGACCGCTGGAGGGCCGGACTATAGTTTAAAAAAAACTGTGAACAAATTCCTATGCACACTGCACATATCTTATTTTGAAGTAAAAAAACAAAATGACAAAAACACCCGCATGTGGCCCGCGGGCTGCACACACACACACACACACACACACACACACACACACACACACACACACACACACGTTTCTGTCCTTCAGTGACTCTGATTTAACTGGTGGTGGATTGGGCTCAGGTATGATTAGTAAAATCTAACCACCCTCAGGTTATTCTAATGCGAAATCAGGATAGAAAACCCAGCTGGGTTCCTTCCACGAAAGGATATATAACACATTGGAAAAGGGAGAACTAAACGAAGAGGGGAAAGGAGGCAGAGTTGCAAAAGGCCGAAGAAAGAAACCAGAAATTGCTGGAGGAGAAAGACACGGTAAAGATCCTTTTTTTTAAAACATAAATACAAAGTAAAACTTGTGACTGAAGGAGGTTCAGAAAAACGTTCTTAATGCCTAGCATTTGGGGAGCTGCCAGGATTTCACCAACACTGACATCCAGACACTCCTCAATCCCTCTTCCTCCCCCGGTGCCTCTCTGTGCCTTAGACCAGAAGGGAAAGCAGCCTCTTGAAGTGGCATCCATAGGGTTTTAGTTCTTTTGGAGCAGATGAGTGTAGCTGTAGATAGCAATTAATGAAATAAAAATGAAATGTCCACACATTTCTTAAGATATTTAAAAATTGTTCTTATCTCTCCAACTCCTTTTAAACATGAAGAACGAAAGCTTTGTCAGTTCTGTGTCTCTTGATGACAGTGTTAATAGGGTAACGTCCAAGAAGCAGATTGAGGCGAAATATAGGAAGAGGGTGATCTTTCATAGTCCTTTTTGGTACTTGGTATCTGTTCTATTTAGAGTAGATTGAGCAGCTGCTTCCAGCTCATCTTTTTTAACATTTGGAGACATGGCAAAAAAGAAAAAAATCTTTATTTTTGCCAAAACACAACCTTTCTCTCTACTTAATAAGGTTTCCTCATTCAGATATGCTGGTCACACATCGAAAAGTCCCAGAACCCACAAATTCTTCTCCAGTATCTTGTCCAGTTCAAAGCAATCTCTCACTTGCATTTACATGATACATGCAAAGTTTTGTGTCTTCAGATTTAGTATTGAACATTTATTTTATACTTTTATTTTTATATAAACCACTCTATAATTCATAGAAGGAAGCACAATTAATGGCCCCCAAATCATTGTTAATTTGTTTGTTTAAAAAAAGATAACTGAAAATAAAACCTCAGAAACCACTCTAAACTTATTTCTTACGTATAGTTTCATCCTTAAATTCTATTTTCTAGGCCAGAGTTGGCAGTGACATTGTCTACATTCTCCCACTTCTGATGCCCTTTCTCTTGGCAGACATTATAAATTAATCCCAGCACATGTGCTTGCGCACATGCAGGTATCACATCTCAACAAAACACTCCAAATTACCACTGCCAGTTATTTACTTATTTTAATATATTTTATTGATTTTTTTTACAGAGAGGAAGGGAGAGGGATAGATAGTTAGAAACATCGATGAGAAACATTGATCAACTGCCTCCTGCATACCCCCTACTGGGGATGTATCCACAACCAAGGTACATGCCTTTGACCAGAATCGAACCTAGGACCCTTCAGTCCGCAGGCCGACGCTCTATCCACTGAGCCAAACTGGTTAGGGCACCGCCAGTTATTTAGAGTTGGTTCTCAAGATGAACTTGTTTGCTGTTCCCTAATTCTTTGCAAATGTATCTGTCTTCCCTCCTGGGTTTGAGCTTATAAGGAATGGAGAAAAGGTATTTATTTTTCTGTTCTACTCAGGATGTGGTAGAGGGCTTTGTACATAACAGATACTCAATGTCAATGCATTTTTGTTGAGTTTTTTTTTTGCAAGCTAGTCTAACCTGATGGAAAAATATATTTAATAGAATATTTTTCATGGAGGTTTTATTCTTAATAAACCGTGTCTCAACTTAATGGAAAGCAAAATATAGCCAAATAGAATTACCCTGAATCAAGAAAGATTTCTAGCTATTTTGGATACAAATGTTACAGCTAAAATAAAAAGTGGATTCTCACATCCAAAGTAAACATTCTCTCCCCTGAAATCCTTTTTATGTCGTTATAATTTTCTTTAGTAAACCCTTTTATCAGGGCAAGAAATCAATGGCAACTCTCTAAATTTTCACAAAGCCTGATTTAATGGGCTTTACACTAATGGTTTTTTTCTACATTATTTCCATCATGTTTCAGTAATAAAAAGCAAGTTGCAAAAGCCTCTCTATATACTCAGTTGTGATATTTCACTATCATTATTATTAAGGACATTGTTTATTCATAAGATAGCATCCATAACATTCACTTTGAGGAAGAACATTTTTAAGTAGTTAGATGTGTTCTGTCCTGATCGCATCACAAAGTTTAATAAGAAGGAATTGTTTGTGGCCCTTTATTCCTTGATCATTTTCCCCAAGACAGTACTAATTAATAACTTTGCTGAAAATCTACATAAATCAGGAAGATAAAATAAAGGGAGAAGTAGACATGGAGAGAGAAGATTGCTGTTTTTTTTAGATGACACAATCCATATGTCAGCAGTTAATGAAGAGTTTGTTTGCTTATGAAGTAAAACATGCCCTTTTTCTTAGCCACAACCTATAGACTCTGCGTGGGGGGAGGGAGGGCGTATTTTGATGTGGAAGGAAACATAAAATCAAGGAAAAAGCTTTCTTTACTGAAATACTAATGGTTTCTCAATAACTTTCTCTAATGTCTTTAGGGATGGGAGGGGGACCTTAGCACCTTTTAGTTTTGCAGCTGTTTTTACACTTTTATTTCCTCTTCTTTCCTCCCACATTTACACAAAAACCTTCTCAAGTCTCTTTTAAGCACTGCAGCAACTAAATCAATCCTAAGTGGCAACCACTTCTAACAGCGCTGTGTATGACTGTGTTAATTAGCTCCAGTAGATTATCCCCCGGTGTGCAGCGGGGTGTTGGTGGGAACTTCTCAATGTGCAGAGAGTGCTGAGGATTTCATGTTTATTTTCATGTACTGAGGCAAAGTCTCAGTATGACTTCAAATTATCTCCTTGGGGGTGTTTTTCTTGAGCTAATCCTGACAGAATCTTTCTGTCAGATATGCCCATCATCAAGAACAGGAGAACGGTGCACATACAGGAACCTCTGTGCTCGGGGCTGTATGCAAATTTAATGCCCGGCTCATTTCTGTTTCTCTTACATGGATGACAGACATTTTAACAATGTGTTCCACATTTCCCCCTGGGAATCCAGTTGGATTCCTATATGTATATGAGTGCATATATACATCCATTTGGAATGTGTCTTTGACTACGGCATTGGGAACATATATACATACAAATGTGTTTATATATGTACATATAAGCACATTTATTATAAGTAATATGGATATTGGGATGCATGTGTAAGGATGGGAAAGAGTCAAGCAGCTCTTGATCAGATGTGTCTACATCCCAGGGAGACTAATCAGCTGCTGAAAAACAGATAGGCTGGAAGGACTGATAAACAAATCTATTCCGAATGCAGTTCCACAACATTTGGGGTGGGAGTTGTGCCACTATGAAATGATGAGTAGCAACGGCATAGAAAGTCAGTTTTGTTTTCCAGCTGTTTTAATAGAAAAAATGTTGTATCCTTAGAGCTTTTCCAATCTAAATGCCAATCTTTGTGATTGACCATAGATTTGGGACTTTTACATTTTGCCAATCTATGAAGTGCTTTCTTTGCAATGCCATCGTTTTATTTTTAGGTCAAAATTTCAACCCCAGGGAATGTGTCCTTGAATCTCTATCTTCATTCCCTAATGAACTAGGCTGGCATCCTGGAGGGTCAGGGGAAGGACCCACCCTCTAAGCTTAGGACGCATGCTGGAGAGCCAGCTCTATGCTTTGCTTTTCCGTCTCCTGTAGCACTTCAGTGTCAAAGGTGCTTCTCATATTGAGCACTAACAGTGTGCCAAGTACTTAGACATTTTATCTGAAGTGGCCAAACCTAAGGTGCTACTTTCCATCAACAACTTGCCCCCCCCCCCAAAAAAAAAAAAAAAGAAAGAAAAAGGAAGCCACCTCAAATGAACACAGATGCTCATTAAAAAGAGCTTGTTTGCCCTGCTGGTGTGGTTCAGATGGTTGAGTGTCTACCTATGAATCAGGAGTTCATGGTTCAATTACTAGTAAGGGCACATATCTGGGTTGCCAGCTTGATCCCCAGTGGGGGACGTGCAGGATGCATCTGATCAATGATTTTCTCTCATCATTGATGTTTCTATCTATCTCTCCTTCTCCCTTCCTCTCTGAAATCAATAAAATATATTTTAAAAACAGCTTAATATTCAAATGCAACTTCAAAACAAACCTAGCTATCTTTCTGATTGGTAATACCACCTTTTTAGAAATTAGGAGGTATCACTATCTAGATTAAATTGCAAATATTAGATTATTTTCCTCTAATAGGAGTACTTATGCTTGTGATAGTACTCCTATTTTAGAAATGGAAACTAAGTCCAGTGAGTTTAAATCATTTGCTCAATAGCACATAGCTAGTAAGCCCTGATCAATCCAGGTATCTTCTCTTCTCCGAACCCAAAATAAGAAATAAAGAGAAAACAAAGGAGTTACAGGAAAAGGATGAGAGCCTTATGAAATCTAGAGCAGCCCAAGAGACTAAAAGCCCCAATCAAGTGGCCCTAGTAGGGTCAAAATATCTTCTCACTTTATAAGCTCTTCTCTTGGGAGATCCAAGCATAGCTTTTCTCTCACACTCACCTTCCAGGCCCCTAGTATTGCAAATCAGGAATAAGAAAGGAGAAAAAGAGGATGTGATTTGTCATCTGTTCCTCTCTATCCTAGGCTTCTTAACATTCTGTTTTCCTATTCAGACCATTTTCATTCTTAAATGAGAAACAATTCTCATTGTTTTTTCCACTATCAGACTTACTTGGATAGCTCCGAGAATCCCCCTGAGAGTTGAGGAAAGGGGGATTTTTCTTAGCTACATTATGAGTTCAAGGTGGGTGTTACTTTGAACCCAACCCAGTTGTAGCATATGCGATTCATTTTCAGTGATTCCAGGTTTATTAAAAAAACTTGGCTTTGTGGTCAGATGCAGCCATATTTCTAGTGCTTAGCCTGAGGTCATTATTCTAGATCTCTAATTATTACCAGAGGACATAATTAAATACTGCATCTAGGGTATAGGAAGTCCTAGAATTTGATGTGTGAATTAATTTCTTTCAATTAAGGAGAATGAATATTTATTGAGCATGTATTATATGCCTGGCAGTGTGCAGGTGTCATCATGTGATCTTTATAATCATCTCTTAAGGAAAGTGCTGTTGTTGTAGCTTTTCATGGAAGAGGAAATCAAAGCTCTGAAAGAGAAATTTGTCTAAGATCATAGAAAGTGCTAGAGCCAGGCTTCAAATCCATTGTTTGGGTTTGCATCTCAGTTTTTTCCAAATACCCTATCCATAGTGTAAGGTGGACACCCAAACCAAGGAGGCCTTCACTGGGCCTGAGAGAGACCATTGTGAGCAAGACATTTTTAAAAAATTATCTTATAATACTTTGAAATAAATATGAATTAGCCATTCCATTCTGAAACATTTTCATTTCATTTTATTTTTTTAATTACTGCCAATTAAAAAAAGAAGTCTCCTATCTTGCTTAGTCATATTTTGGCTTACCTTCAGCAAACTGCTGTGTAAACCCTGGAGTTTTTTGTTGTTTTTTTTAGTATTTCAGTGTGAAAACTTTACTACAAGGAAAATACTATATATTGTCTTAATGTCCTCCTATTCTGGGTTAGCATGTAAAGTAGAATCTGAGAATAAAGGTATTTATCCAAAGGCATGGTTAGAGTTGATTATAAAATTTTCTGGATATTCAGCTGTGATGACTTCAACGTGGAGTTGATAGCCAAGTACCAATACTGGGTACAATCTGGGTTTTGTTTCAAAAGATTGAATTTTGACCTCTTGTATTTCACTGTGTGCTTGCTGACTATAGGGATGACTATTTCACTGTGTGATTGCTGACTATCTGAGAGGAGTATTCATGAGAGGAGCACATGACTTGATTGGTTAGTTGGCTGACTGGTTAGTTGGCTGATCAGCAGGCAAGCATGGATCTTCACAGTATTACTGCCTAGATCCGTGGTCGGCAAACTGCGGCTCGCGAGCCAATGCGGCTCTTTGGCTACTTGAGTGTGGCTCTTCTACAAAATACCACGGCCTGGGTGAGTCTATTTTGAAGAAGTGGCATTAGAAGAAGTTTAAGTTTAAAAATTTTGGCTCTCAGAAGAAATTTCAATCGTTGTACTGTTGATAATTTGGCTCTGTTGACTAATGAGTTTGCCGACCACTGGCCTAGATAATTCCAGAGAAATTCAATACCATAGAACTAATTCTAGGAAAAATACTGATGAAATTTTGTCTTGAATCACACTTTTGTCTTGGGTCACACTATACTACTTAGGGAATGTAACATTAACAATTCTCAGGATCCCTTTAGTCCAACTAGTCCACACCTGCCCCTACCCTCACAAAACCTGCCATCATTTTCCTGTCCAGCATCACCTTATTGTCTTTTCTCTACCCAAATTCATCACATCTGCTCCAAATATATGTGATAAAACTCTGGTTGTTTCAATTGCAGCAGGTTAATTATGCATTTATTTGTCACCTCAACATTTATTTATTGAGCACCTCCTATATATCTGGCATTATGCTGGATGCTTAGAAGCAGGTCTGGTAATCTTATTAGAAAATTTCAAATTAAGATGGGTAAGGACTTAAGGTGATGTCCTTAGATGTATTCACTGCCCAGACTTTCCCAATGCATTTTACAGGAGTTTCTATAAATGACTTACCAGTCATTGTTCTGACTCTGATCCAATATGTCTAATAATTTAGTTGAGTCTTCTCTGAGAACCAAGAAAATGGTCTTGGTCTGACATGCCTCCCATCTCTCTTCCATATCATAGGAGTTTACAGTTTAGACTGTCAGTTATAACAATACCATCATGACACTAATTATGGACTTGGAGAAACTTTTATGGAGCAATTCTGTGTGAAACAGCTAACCAAAACACAGCAGTTAAGTAATCGTCCTTTTGGAATTAGGGTTGACACCTCTGTCTTAATGAAACTTTTACAACATATAATATTCTGGCAGGAAAGATGCTGGGTAAGTGTAAAGTATGATGATGGCTGCTGCTGTTGCTTCTGTGACATTTGGACAACTTAAACCATATGGCCTAAGTGTAACTCTAGATAAGTATATAATTTTAGGTTGATTTTGTTTCAGAGAACTTGGAGGTCTGTTGGAATTAGGAGCCAAATCAAATCCCAGAAACAGGTGTATTTCCAAAAAAAGGAAGAGCTCTGTGTTGCAGTTGACCCAGTTAACCAATCACAGCCTTAAATCAAATGGTGGTATATAAAGGAATGTTTAAATATTATTGCCAAAAGTCCTGTACAAGAGCTATGCCTCAGAATGTCTGGCTACCTGACTGACTCCTTGAAAGCAGAAAGTAATGTTAAATATACAGATTAATACTTTACCTTACTTGTGCATGAAGAGTCAACTGACTTGGGGGACCTTATCTTTATTGATTTTAGAGTGGAAGGAAGAGGGAGAGATAGAAACATCAATGATAAGAGAGAATCATCGATTGGCTGACTCCTACATGTCCCCTACTGGGGATCAAGCCTGAAATCCAGGCATGTGCCCCTCACCGGAATTGAACCTGGGACTCTTCAGTCTGCAGGCTGATGCTCTATCCACTGAGCTAAGCCAGCTAGGGCAAGGGGTCCCTTATTGAGACTCATTCTACTTTAAGAGATGACTTATCAACCAGTGTCCCAATTTCCACCCTCAAAACTGAGGGCTTCACATTTCAGATATTTACTTTTCTCATCCCTCTGACTGAAGAGAAGCCTTAAAGAAAATTAACAAGCAAGCTCAACTCCCTTGACTAATTTATCACACATTTAAAGTGTGCTTACCTAATGTGCCAGGCGTTGTTCTAAGGACTTTATAGATAGTAACTCATTTAACTCTCATAATCTCATGAGGTAGTTAGTTACCTCTGTTGTTCTTACTTTCCATACAGATGAAGAGGCTGAGGGACAGAGAAGTGAAGTAATTTACTCGGATACAGAGGTGCTAAGTAGTGGGTCATGTACCCGAACAGACTAGCTCCTGTTTTTGTTCTGAGCCACCATACTCTGCTACTCCCCCAGGGACTACTACTCCTCCACCGTGACTCATTTTTACTTTTGTCAAACCATAGAATCTTCCTGGAAAGAGATTAAAAATCAGATTTTCAACAAGGAGATTTGTTTTTAGAGGGGAAAACACTCTCAGTGTGGCATTGCTAATAATAATACAGTAGAGCATATTCCCAATCAAAACCTCTTTGCTTCCCGAGATGCAAATGACCCCATAATTTTAAGTCCTTGATTTTTAAACCACAGAGCAGAATCCAATAATTACCTTGCTTATCTTCTTCTTTTGTGGAAGGGAAGCAAAGATGTTATAAATAGGAAGTTGCACATTTTATCAGCTCCAGTTTATATAAGAAACTAAGGTTGCTGCTTAGAACAGAACCATGAGCAATCAGGTGGGTCCTTTAAATCTATTCCAAAGACAAAGACCCAGACTGTGAAATCAGAAAATCACTAGGGAAAGGGAATTTCAGAGTAGAAGCCTTCCAGCATTACATCTCAACCCTGAGTGTCTTTATAAAGAATCTAAGTTAATTCCAGCCGCCATGGTAACCAGAAAAGCTCAGGAGACTGGAGAAGGTGAAGAAATATAGTAATGAAAACCCCTCAACTCCTAGAGTGCTTTCTGTCTTTGCCATTCATTCCTCTGCTTAACAACACAATACCATATTTTATGTATCAGTCCTATGTGTGTGTTTTTTCTCCCCAGCCAGATAGTAAGCCCTTGAGGACTGGTTAGCACTTGTATACCATTGCCACCTCTCAGTGACACAATGCAGACATGCAGATGGGTTTGTCCTTCCATTCATTTCTTCCCATAATCCAGTTTGAGGAACTCTATTAAGGCAAGGGCAAGTGCTTTGACATAAGACGGCCTGGATGCAAATTATGACTCTGCTAAAAACGATTCCAGTGATGCTGTGGTTATGGGAGGTCGTGATATCACAGCTCCGCAGAAGCAACTTTTTTAGTCGGAACATGTGATGAGTCAGGCACCCACAGAGTTAGGACAGAGCCAGGGTTCACACCCAGGCCATTGTAACTCATTTCTCCCTGTTACATTTCCCGCCTTTGATAACTTATCTAAGCTCTCTGACCTTGGGTTAGCTCCTTTGTCAGAATAAGAAAACTCATACCTACCTTGTAGGGTTCTGTGAGATTAAATTAAGAAAATATTAAAAACTGGTATCTATTCACTGGACCAATCCCAAATTTACCTTCCCTCAAAGTCCCCTCTCCAGATCCCAAACCTTCCAATCTGTGCATTCATAACTGCTAACTAAACCAAGAAAGGTGATGTGGTATAAACTCACACTATCACATAATCCAGTTACTAGGTCCTCAAATGAAGTTTTATTTGGGTATAGGTTATTTGTGCTAGGTTGTTTCTGGAAAAGACGAAAAAGCACTGAAAGAGACAGAAGAGCATAGTCCCTGACTTAAGGAACTGCCAGGTCAATGAACAATGAGTATTGGGCCCTGGTCGGTGTTGCTCAATGGTTAGAGCATCGGCCCGCCCACCGAAGGGTTGTGGGTTTGACTCTGGGGGTGTGTGTGGGAGGCAGCCAATTGATTTTCTCTCCCCGTTCTCCCTCCCTCCATTCTACTCTAAAAATCAATGGAAAAAATTATCCTCGGGTGAGGATTAACAATAATAAGGGAAAAGTGTTAATGAGATGGGAAGGGACCCCTTTCACAGGCTCCACCCTCCATGCTCTGTGTAGGTTGTCAACCTCTGCAACCTAAGCTCTTCGGCTCTAGAATCAGCTGCCTCTGGATTGCTATGTGCTGTCTCCTTGTTCTTGATTATTGCCACCTGGTCTGAAAATGAATTCATTGCAACGCTGAGATTTTTATAAGCAAAAATTACTAAATATCTTAGTATCTGAGGCCTTCATAACCCTCATAAGGCCTGCAGCAATTAGTACTGTAGTACTAGTTTCAGCCTTGAGAAGCACATGTCCAGGGTTCAGTATCTTTCTGTGCATTGTAGACTATACATGTCTTGAAAGGATTCTAGAATATACTTGAAAATTCAGAAAGGGCAACTAGCTCTGGGGAGTGTTAAATGTTTTTCTTCCCTCCCCTAAAAAAAGTCAGCTATCTATTTGTCTGAAATTCCTCTCTGTTTCTTCACTGTGGACTGGACAGGCAAAATCGGAGTTAAGAAAGCTTTCTCTAGTGTGCAGGGGTGAAACTTTACTGACTTAAAGCCTACATTTCTTACTTTATAAACTTGTCACAAACTTTCACCATAATGTCCAAGTCTCCCCTAAAGATTGTGCAAAGCGAAAATCAAAATTCTTGCACAGCTTTAATGATGACATCAGTGGTGAGAAAAAGATTATGCACGCACATACACAAATCCAGCTGGCACATGAGCATAAATAACAGTTTGGTGACAGCAGAAAAGTATTGATGCCTTTCAAATTTGATGTCTTTCCCTGAAGAAATTTGCTGATTTGCTGTGTTGAATTTAGGATAGTTCTCTCTTTTCTTGATAAATCTATTTTTTTCTCACTTTCTTAAGTTATTATGCATTCGTAAACTGCATCTTGAAAGATCATAGTTGTCATCACCCATCCGTATTTTTCTTCTGTAGATAATCTAGGAAACTTTAACCTTTATTTTGGCACTTGATGAACAGCAAGATATTAATACATTTAACAGAAATGGGGAAAATAACTTGAATAGCCAACATCAGAGCTCCAGATAGAAAAAGTTTTGACAGCACAAACCAAGTAATATTACTGGTAATAATTTAGGAACATGCATATATTAGTATGCCTCTAATTTAAGAGATAATTATCTTTGTTTTCACTCTTAAAAACAAATTTGTTTTGTTTCATTAAATATAAAAATGGTTCCACCTTCTAGCAACCCCTTCATTAAAACTATGCAAATAATTAAAACAAAGAAATTACCACATAATTGGGCCATATTATGCATAATTTATTACACTTTTCCAGTCTTTACATAATAGTTTATTTGTATAAATAATTTTTATAGTAGTCTGGTGTTGTATAGAGAGGATACTGTATCCAGGATAAAAAAAAAAAAAGCAGTGTGATTAGGTCATGAGGTGTTAACATTGCCTTTATTTTATTATATTATATTATAGTTACATAGGTCGATTAGCATCATAATATTAGAATAAATCTGCACCCAATTAAAGTAAGACATATTGCAAAAAAAGGCACTCAGAACTTATGGCCTGATTCAATAAGTTCTGGCACAGCTGAAATTTTGCTTTAAAAAAAATTACAGCTCTTCTTTTGCTTATATTTTTTGGATGTGTTTTCTTGGATTGTTTTTTCTTTACCTTCAGAAAGATATATATAACTCTCTGGGGTGCACCATCCTACTGAGATAACTATGTTCTTAGATGCTTGAAGACAAAGATGAACAATTCACTTGTGGTATATGGTTATCTCATTATATCTACCCACACTGTAGTAGGGTATTGCTTGAGCTGCAGTGAACTGTTTGCCCTGCTGGCAAACAAGCCCCTTGCAGCTCATGACACGTGTTTTAACTGTTATTTAGGCTAGCTCTTCGCAGTGAGCCTGAATATGCCCTTAGGCTCCCAATGAAAAGAGAGCTTAATGATGTGTCAAGAATTGCACTACAAGGGCCTACAATAAATTTAGACTTTGTAAGTACAGGAGCCAACAGGGCAGCTGAAATTTAAGGTAGTGTTCAGAATCAGACCACTTGTCATGAAGTCATTCTGAAGGCAAGTGATCGTGTGTGTGTGTGTGTGTGTGTGTGTGTGTGTGTGTGTGTGTGTGTTCAGATAGCCCAAAGAAAGAGAAGAGAACCTGTGTCAAAATAACTGAGGGAAGAAGCCGAAGGATAACTGGGGACTGTGAGTCAAAGAGGCTAGCTAAGGGGAGATTTTTCAAAGCAATTTAAAGAAGGAGATCTAAATGTTGTCCATCAAAGAAGTCACGGGCATACTTCCCAACAAAAATAACCTTAGGTAGAAATGAAGCTGTGAAATCTGGGGAAGAAATGGCTCTGTCTTCTTGACGTGGGTGTTGGTGGTTACTTGAAAACTTTCTTGTCATATGCAGAAGAAAGTAGAGGTAGAACTGGACGACTTGTCTCTTTTGGCAATGGGATGAGGAGTATCCTCTCTTCATTTAGTTTAGAACCAATAGCTTATGCAAGGAGAACTGGATTATAAAAACTCCCAAACATTTGTGTAAAGAGATGCAGACCTTTTATTTTCCCAAAGCAGTTGTTGAATAATGAAGTCAAAGCGGAATTAATTAAGGATATCACAGAAACTACAGAACCCTTGGGATTGCCCCAGTTTTTAGAAATCTTTTAATTCCCTAATCAAACATCAGCAGATTCATTAAAGAGACTTTCCTAGGTTGCTACTTGATCAGTAAAAGATTCCATAGAAATATTTCTTCCTTAGAACTTTTTCCTTTTTCTGAAGCTTGAATATTATTGGCATTAACAAATTTCTTATTAATGTTATTTGAAGAACTAAATACCTATATCTGCCACCAGAAAAAAATGTATATATTCATCCCATGAAATCCTTGTGGACATTTATACTCTTAAGCATCTTAACTCAAGTTTAATTTTAAAGAGGATTCTTACTTAAGCACCTTTGACAAGATGGAACACCATGCTCAATGGCTAAAATGTCAGGTGTCTGTCAGCTGTGAGAAGAAAACTTGCAGGGTGTCCTTAAAGGACATTCAAAGATTATTTCTGACATTAAGTTTAGGAGTTTAAAACTAATCAAGGGTCTTATAAAAGTTCTTTGTAAGCATATTTTTATTTATATATTGCTGTAAAAGATAAAGTAAATTATAATTTGTTGTAAATTGGAAGCAGTGGTTTGGAGACTCTTTTGGACACCTAGTGATGAAAAATCGAATGAACCTGAACATGCTATGTAGGCCCAATCTGTGCTGTTTAGAGACATTCTTGACTTAATGTCATAAACTCTGAACTATATTAGCCTATAAACGTATAGTAGTCTAGAATTTTTTTTTTTTGCATTCTTACTTATATACTTAATCTCAGTCTTTAGTCTACTGGCAATGATGGTTGCTTTACTAATACTGGTGTTGAGTAATTAATGTGACCCTGCACTTCAGTAGTATACACTTGAAAGGAGAAATCTGTGGCTGTATGTCTCTGCATAATCGAACAGCACTTAATAAATGTTAGCTAATTGGCAGCAGCAGAATGAAAATCCAGAGTCCTTCCTTTATTTATATCTAGATATGGACCTGGGTCTGGATTTAATTATCTTTAACTTGTTAATGTTTTACCACTTATAAAGCATGTCCGCATACATTATCTTCAAAGCAATCTTGTATGATTGGTTGGGTTACAGTTTACCCAGAATAGCCCACATCATGGGTGGTGGATTTGGGGCTAAACCTGGGACCAAACTCAGTCTTGCCTCACCATTTTATAGTTCCTCTCAGTTTAGAAGAGCCAATGCAACTTAAGAAATGATCCATCTTGTCTGGAAATCTCTTCAATGGAGAGAAGGAAAGATAAGGAAAGAAGTCCAGATTGTGACCAAGGAAACACAAGGAATGTTCACCCTAAACTCACATTTCCTCCATGAGGAACCAACGTGATAAAAACTAGATTTAATCTAGAAAATAAGAGAACTCAAAGAAACTTATATTTGGAATGTCAAATCCAAATAAGACATAAATAAATTAGCAATTATATAGCCTAATTTTTCTCAAAGACTATCAGTATGACAGATATTACTAGTAAATATTAAAGGTATTTCCACCTGGTAAATTTACAGACACCTGCTAGTTCCAATATGAACTTCAGTTAAGCATTCCTTAATCAATAACAGATCCTTTGAAATTTCATAGAAAAAAACCAACAACCTTTATTTGAAAAATAAATCTTAAACATAAAAGTAAAAGGAGGGAAGCTTTTTTCTAATATAGCAAGGGCTATTTTTAAATTTTTTTGAGAGTTCATTATAAATTCAAATTTTAGGGATAACTTATTCTGATGTATATAAGCCCATACAAATAGGTGTACTTCTTGAAAATGATTTTTTTTTCACAGTTACCTTTTATGTCCCTACCTATAGAACGACACTAAAAAGTGATATTTTTTGGTCTGGCATTAAAAAAACAAAGGAGTATGTCTTGATTTTGTTTATATGCTTGAATCTTCCTTTTTGTTTATTTGTATGGATGGTAACAGAGATGAACTTATTTGGAGTGAAAAAAAAATACCAGGCTCTTTCCTGGAAATTAACATTATGAAACTTCATGAATGCTGCCTCTAGTAGGTCAAATGCAATAAAGACTATCTTCCTCCAAGTGGTAGAATCTACTTGGGTTGAGAGCAGAAACACAAAATGATAAATAGCAGTAGAGAGTAGCATATATTTGTGCAAAAAAAAATTCTGAGAGTTCAGACAATTAAACATTTTTGAGGCAGAGTTGTGAACACATCTCTTCCCTGTCCTGTGTCCTTCCTTTTGTCTATTACTTTTCATTTTTTCTATCTTACTTTTCTCTCATCTACTTTTACTTGCCCCTTTCCTTCCCTTTTAGGGTATTTTTTCCCATCCTTTTTCTTTCCCCATGTCTTCTTTTATTCCCATTCTATTGTGTCCATCTCTTCTTGTTAATTGATCATGATATAGAGCTGAAGAGGCACATGCATAATGGTTAGGAGTTCAGATTCTGGAGTCAGCCAGAAATCTGGCTCTACTGTGTGAATGTGAGCATGTTACTTAACCTCTCTGAGCCTAATATTCCTCATCTGTAAAAGGAGGCTAACACTATAACCTAATTCACAATAACTAGAAGGATTAAAAAAGGAAATACTATGTAATACCAGTTAGCACAGCTCTTAAAACTAAATGGCTACTAAGCGCAGACTTCTTATTTGAGTTTTATTATATCCTATCTCATTCCAAAAAATATATAATGAAAGTAGGTTACAAAAATATATGCAGTATAACAGTTAAAGTGTAAGTAAAGGAAACACACTGAAGGCCAGAAAGTGGGATGATAAGATAGATGATGCTAGTGGGGAGGGTGGCACATAAAATGCATAGCTCAAGTACTAGACAGAGGAAGATCAAAATTTGGGATCCAAGTGTCCCAGACAGTAAGTAGGTTAAGGAAAAAACTATCAGTTACATGACTCACATCTTCTTAATACTTTTATATTAAGCCCATCAGTTACTCAGTGATAGCCCAACTATTTTCAGTACTAAGACCTCAAGAATTCTTATTTAAGAATCTCCATAAAAAAAAACCCAGAAAACAAAACAAAACAAAACCTCCATAAAATTTACACTGTATAATATAAACAAAATCTCCCGAGTTAAAACAATGCTGTATTTTATAGAATTTTTTCTTCTACGTAATTCCCTTCAATAGAGGCTGCTGCAACACCAAAATGTATTTCAGTCAAAGCAACTCTAGTTCTGTATACAGGGCATGCAATTTGCAGCCAGACACACTTTGGTTTGAATTGTGACTCTGCCATTTACTTGTTGGGTAGTCTTCAGCAAGTGATTTGATGGTGCCAGGACCACTTTCTCATCTGGAAAACAGAGATATTAACTCCTCCTTTGCATGATTATTTTAAAGATTATTACTCATATATGAAAAGCACCTAACTCTGTGTGAGGCACATGACCACAAATGATAACTTATTTTGCGATGACATAGCCATGGGGTTTAAGTATGTGACTCTCAAATGGTTTGGCTAAATCCAAGATAAAATTGAGAAGATCTAAAGGGGAATATGTGTCCTTTAGGCAACCTTCCGTAAATACAATTTCTCATGACTGGTTTTTGATAGGCACTGGGCAGCAAGCATTCAGTGTTATCCTCTTTTGACAAGTACTTGGAGTGCAAATATTCTGTTGCCAATTAGGGACAGACCAGGCTTTAAGGCTCAGCAGAGATGGGAATATAGTTGACAACTCTTTTAAAAGTTGAGAAACTGAACCAAAACATAAGTCTGTAAAATGCCACCTCGCCTCCACATGGACACGGGCTGAGAATGGGACAAGATTTTTCTCACAAACCTCAAAATTCTATGCCAAAGAGCATGACTGTGATTATTTTAGCCTGCAAAAATGTTAAAGAGAATGTTATGAAACTCCCACTGCCATAGGCATAAGGAAAGGCCCATTAGAACACTCATAGAATAGCTAACCGTAGAACTTCCTGTGAGTCCTCTGCCTAAGCTTATTACCCTTAGGTGTTAAAATCCTGTTTAAAGTAGTTAGCTATAAGTGAAGGAAGTGTTACAGAGCATCTGCCAAAAATAATTAATTGAGTTTCAGCATGATTAATCTTAATTCACTTTTTAAAATACTAATTAAATAGTAGGCTGTTTGTGTTTTTTTAAAACTCACACCTATTTTGTGACAAAGAGCCATAACATCAATACTTTAGGAAATGCTTTTTCTCTCTCTTCTCTCCTCTTCTCTGTCATAAAAAATGTAATTAAGGTACAAATTTAAGAAGTGTGGGCTAGTGTGAAGGAGGTTAGAATACATCCTATTTTATCTCAGTGGAAATTCCTACCTATCAAGACCACTTGCCCATAAAACCCAACTCAAGATGACACAGGGTCAGGTCCTATAGGATCTTGAATTGTTGGACACACAGAGGACCTCATGCAGCTTATCCATAGTGAATTCCTGTCCATTTTGAAAAGCCCCAGAATGAACCATCTGAAAGAATGTTGTGTGTGGCCAGTTCCATAAAAAATACTGGTACAGTTGTCAGTGGTAGAACACTGTACCTAGAAGATACCTGCTCCTCAGATAAAATTTTAGCTCGAGAAGGTTGTCTTCAAATTATTATGGGGAAACTAGCTCAGAATGCCTAATGATATAAAAGAGGCTGATAATTTTGGAGAATAAACAGTCACCTCTTTAGAATGAGCTGGTCACTTTGGGCCTATTGCCTAAAATTAGATTTGATATAGATGAAAAATCTGCAGCGATTGGAAACTCCCCTTGAGCAGACCGGAAAGTAGAAAATCTTCTCTGGCGATTTTGTTTATTTCAGCCTTTCTAAACTGTACTGTGTGAACAGTGTTACTGGAAGCCAATCAGAAACACAGGAAGGTAAATTCAGAGTAATCTCTATTGCTAGAGAATGGGGGAAAGAAACACAGCCAGTGAATTGAGATCTCATTCCATTTACACCTCAGGAAGCTATGTCCCAAAAATAATCCCTTGTCCTACACTCAAAAAACTAACAGACAAACTCAGTTCCTTCTATAGAGTTTACCTAAAATGTCTAAGACAGTGAGAACAATTAAATTTGGTTGTTCTCTTTCAAATTATAATGTACCTGATCATCCCACTTTGACTTGTCCTAGTCAAACAAGTACCAGGAAAGTAAGCTCCCCATTTCCTAGAACACAGAGGAGTTAGGAGGCTGTTTTAATTTACCAGGAGGCTATTGAAAAGAAGAAAGGAGACCTCCTTTATTAAAGTCTCTCCCACATAATTGCAGTCTCTTCCTTGACTGTAGAAAAAAAAGGGTTGGTGGCATTAAAGCTACCAGGAAGAGAATAACTGACCCTCAGCATACTTTATCTGTTTTATAGTCTGTTCTCTGGGGAGCCTCTGGGGCTTTATGTGAATTCCATCTGGCCTTTGATGGTGTTAGAAAAGGAGTGATAACCTTTGATGAATGCCCACAATGGTTCATTAAATTAACTGGTCACCAGAAACACTGCAGGAATAACTAAAAATGCAGATTCTAGGGACTTTCTGCCCTGGATTCTCATTCAGCCAGTCTGGTGGGGGCTGGGAGTGGTGGATGAATTCTAAATTTTTCAAAAACTATGAGAATTACATTGAAATGTTTGACTTATCTTTTTTACCTTCTTATGTGTCTACACACACACACACACACACACACACACACACACACACACACACACGGGGCCCAGTGCATGAATTTGTGCACCTTGAATGGAGCTGTGGGCTGCGAGGCTGCAGTGGGCACAGGGGCGGGTCTCGGCCCATCCTCCACGCCCCTGCCTGGCCCCTCCCACCGTGGCCCCTGGTCCCCTGTCTGCCGGCAGCCTCGCTCCTGCCGCCGCCATTCCCACGCACTGATAGTGCCAGCTCCATTCACACCCGTTGACGGCGCAGAGCAATAGGGGCCGGCGCCAGCAGCAGGTGCAAGCGGGACTGGTGCTGTCAGTGGGTGCGAGTGGCAGCTGCTGCCCCGATTGCCCCTCAGGAGCAGGGGGAGGTGGAGAAGCCCTCAGGGGCGATCAGGGCTGGCAGCCGCCACTCGCACCCACTGATGGCACCGAGTGATCAGGACCAGCACCCGGCACCGGCAGTGGGTGCGAGCAGCGGCTCTGGCACTGGCTGCGGGTGCGAGCAAGGCCAGCGCTGGCAGCAGGTGGAAGTGCCAGGGGGATCACGGCACATGGAAACAAAGAATTTTCAGTAACAACCAGAGGCTCACTCTGATGACAGCGACCAACACCCCGCCTTAGTCTGGCACCCCCAATCACCTGCTCCACCATCCCGCCACAGTCAATGCCTGCCATGTTCCGCACATGTCCTCTGGTGGTCAGCGCACGTCATAGCGACCGGTTGTTCGGTTCTGCCGTTTGGTCTATTTGCATATTAGTCTTTTATTATATACACTAGAGGCCCGGTGCATGAAAATTCATGCACTGGAGGGGGGCGTCCCTCAGCAGTCCGGGAGCCCTCAGGTGGGAGGCGACCCAGCGATCAGGGGAAGGCGATGCCCCCATCATACCTCTGCTGCTGCCACTGCCAGCAGTGCAAGCCTTGGCCAGCCCTGGTTACCTGAGCCTTGGGCAGCCCTGGGCGGCCAGGCAGCCAACATCTGAGGCTTTCCTGTGCCTTGGGCCAGCCCTGGGCGGCTGGGGGGCTGAGGGTGGGTCCGGCCGCACCGTGCGCCTGCTGCTCCCCCCTGGCAGGGCTGAAAAGACTGGGGGACTCCAGCGGGCTGAGGGGACTGGGCGCCGCCATCTTGTGGCTATGGGCGCCACCATCTTTGTGACAGTGTGATAGTCAATTTGCATATTCCCTCTTTATTAGACAGGGTGTGTGTGTGTGTGTAGAAGGCTAAATACTTTCAGACAGGTGTGGATCTAGTGGCTCAAATGACTCAATCAGAGCTCAGCTTCCTGTCATTTCTTGGCCTGGTTTTAACTGTGTTAGCATTGATCTTAGGCAGGATTCCTCCAGTCTTACCTTAGTCTAGCTTTTAGTCAGGAAACAAGAGAGATTCTCTTTTTCAGTAGGCCCAAAGATGCAGAGTTGAGTTTCACTTGTTTTGATTGGCCAGTCCTTGAACCAATGACTATGACTAGGGGCTAGTGCTGCTCTCATTGACCAGACTTGGTCAAATGTCCATCCCTTTGCAGCCAAAGTTGGAATCCACTCTGTCAGAAACCATCAGATGAGAGTGGTAAAGTGTTTCCACCAGGAAATTCAGGGTGCTGAATAAAGAAACAACAGAAGTCAGCTACAGACTGATGGTGGATGGGCCATCTATCTTAATAAAGACAGTAACCAACAATTATGAGAATAGGAACTACCATGTGTAAATAGTAAACGAACTGATCTTTGGTAGGGCAGGGTGGTCTCTCACTCTCTCCCCCCTAACCTTCTGGTGTTGCAGATCAAGTCAGACTCATAACTAGAACTTACCTAGAATTGAGGTTGAAGTATAGCAAAAGAAACAATAATAAAAGCAACACCCACAAAGAAAACCAACACTGTAATTTTTTAGATACCCAGTGCATCAGGGAACTAAGACCCTTGTAATTATAAAAAAGATGTGGAATTGAAAGGTTATGATGTAGCAAATTTCAACCACTCTGTGGTAGGCCAGTTACATTTCAGCTATGCCAAGGCGCTGGGTGAGTCTTGAAGATGTGAGAAGATAAGAGATTTTCAGCAAGGTACAGGATTTCTCTGTTACAGGTTTTCAGTACCAGTTATCAAGAACATTTCTTATCTTTGACACCTTTTATCTCTAACATAGTCTTTTAAATAGTTCTTAAAATCAGAAGGGAGAAATTCTTAAAGCAGATTAATAAAAGGATGTCTTTAAATCATATAATATAAGAATATTTTTTTTACATTTAATGAGTTTTAAAAATATATATTTAGGATCTTTTTTATGATCTTGAAGAGAGGCTAAAAAATTGTTTAAAATCCTGTCTAATTTTGCCACCTTATTTCTGGAAATAAGATATTGAAGTAGAAATTAAAAGTTAGGATGAATATACATGCTAGAAAATACTTTCTTCACCCTAAACTCAACTTTTCTTTCTGCAATATGGGAATAAAAATAATTAAAAATTACAAAAGCAAAAAAAGTTAAATGGTCCCTTAGGGCATAGAAATGCTTAGATATAATTTTACCTGCATGGTAATAATTTTACTTAATTAAAATTATTTAAAGCAGGCTACATTTTTAATTTCTATTAAGGAATAATAAAATTCCTTAACTATATTAATAGCACTATATTAATCCCATGTAAAATTATTACTTTAGAAGTGAGATAAACTATATCATTAACAGCATTTAATGAACTTTCACATTATAATTGAATTGATATTTCCATTCTACAGTTGAGGGAGAGGGGCCTATAAATAATCACTTAATATGTATGAATACATACTTCTCAAGGAGTAAATAAATAAAAGTTTAGCTAGATATAGATACAACATAGCTATAAATCTATATACACACATGTTATATCCACATACACAAACATGTTCTTTTCATACACACACTTGGTAAATGTATACATAACCTATTTTCCCTGAGCACTGAAATATTTCAGCTGACTTAAGGTTCTCATGCATAAAGTTTCTCAATAGAAAAACAGATTTAATCATTTTATGGGAGAAATAGTAGAACATATTTTTTTCAGCCCTTTAGATTTGACTTTCACAGTGTTCCCTTTTAGGCTCTGCGGGAACCTAAACAGAAGTTTATGCCAGTTACCCTTTATTTTGCACAGATTAGGCATAAATGAGAGGGAAATTATAAACCTATAGAGACAATCCAGAGAATTTCATGATAGATGGTATGATACGTGTTTTTGTTTTAAGGGAGTAAATAGCCCTCTCGTTGGCATCAACCCCAGTCCATTTACTTTTGCTGTAATTTGCAATGAGGGGCTCTTTTCTAGTTGATATTTAGAAGCCGTACACCTCTTTTTTTGCCTCCTCAAGATCAAGCTAGAGCTAGAAAGAGGAAACATACCATTTCCTCCCTATTACACTAGTAAACATTGAATCCAGCGTTGCCAGTGAGTTGATGTCTTTATTAAAGCAAGAAATGCGACAAACACGTCTGGACAAAAGTGTGGTCAAACATGCCTGGCAGGCAAAGCTGTAAATGAAAGGAGCGCAGAGTTGCCACACCAGTGAGCTTCTGGAAGGTGAGCTGAATTTTGCCCAGTGTCAGGCACTTGGGGGACAAAGCCACACCTGTTGTCCTGGGAGATAGAATAGCTCTGTGGCACTGACAGGGAGCCCGTGTAGATTGCAGCAATTGATAGAGAAAATGGCTGTACAAACAAGGGGATTCTGCCAGGGCTCACCTGCTTCTCCTTGCTCGATATAATTTAGTTAACTTACAAGCACATGTATCCAGCGTTGTCGTGGAAAAAAAAAAATTAAGAAATGTATGTAGCGGTATGGGAAGATACAGGATTATCCTAGAGTTTTAAAAGTGCTTGAATACAAACAGTTGGAAGCGGTTTTCAGATTTATTTCACTCTTCCTGCTGTGTTCAGCAGTTTCATTTCTTTTTTCTTGATGTAATATCCCAAGCAAAAACAAACCCAATCATCCAAAGGGAGCTGCTGACTGGTGCTGACCAGGAAAGAAAACAAATCCCTCCTAACGTTTTCCTGCTATTTTTGTGGGTGGGGGTGGGGGGTGAGAAGTTTTACCTCCTGGTGATCCTGTAGGTAACTTGGTAATAGAGGTCCCTGAAGAATTCCAAAGAAAGCCTAAGTCTCTAGGCCCAAATTAAAAGGGCTCCCCAGCATGATTGCAAAGCAAGCTGTTTTGCTTTATTTGACTTTTTGTCATTTAGCCCATTGCCCTAAGCTACCCTTTCTCCCCTTTCTATTTTCCCCCAATATCTTTTCGACTGAGTTTTCCTTAGCATTGTTTCGCACCTTTCAGACATTTCTTATTCAGAGGGTAAGAAATATAACCATTTCTTTTTTAAAATTGATCATATTTTTATGGGAATTTAGAACTATTTGTATAACTAACTGTCTCACCTTAGGGTGGGAGCATTTTACTACCATTTTCCATCGCCTGCCTCTAGGAACTTGCTGTCCTAACTATAATTAGCAATGATTGATACTGATGTTTGCTTTAGCTATTTCCTAATAACCTTTGCAAAACTTCTCAAAACTCAAAAGGAGCAGCAACTGTTCAAAAAGTTACCATGTACATAATGTCATCAACTAGGATTTTAAACATTTTGAGAGTGTTGGCAAGATACATCCAAGATCTATGATCATTCCGTGCCTTGGCCTAGTTTCTCTCCGTTCTTTGGATTAGAATTTACCTTCACATAAGTTATTGCTTATTATTTTAACAAGTTTAATGAAGTATAATTTATATACCATAAAATGCATCCATTTGTAAGTATGTAATTCACTGCACTTACGAATTTTTAGTTGTAAAATCACCTCAGAAAGATTCCTCATGCCAAGTACAGTCTTTCCCGTTCCCACCTCAATAAGTGACTTACCTTTTCTCGACATTTCATATAAATGGAATCTTACAAGTGTGGTCTTTTACATCTAACATTTCATTTAGCATAATGTTCTGAGTCCATGACCTAGACCCATGGTCGGCAAACTGCGGCTTGCGAGCCACATGCGGCTCTTTGGCCCCTTGAGTGTGGCTCTTCCACAAAATACCACGGCCTGGGCGAGTCTATTTTGAAGAAGTGGTGTTAGAAGAAGTTTAAAAAATTTGGCTCTCAAAAGAAATTTCAATCATTGTACTGTTGATATTTGGTTCTGTTGACTGAGTTTGCCGACCACTGCCCTAGACTATGTCAGTAGTGTCTTCTTATTTCTGTCATGTTCGATTGTATGGATATAGCACGTTTTTATTAGCCACTCACCAGTTGATAAACAGTCAGCTTGCTTCTATTTTGGAAGTGTCATGAATCATGCTGTTATAAATGAGCATTCAGGTACAAGTTTTTATGTAGGCATATGTTTTTATTTATTTGGGGGAGATAACAAGAAGTGGAATTATTGGTTGATATGTTACTTTTGTTTGTTTACCTTTTTAAGAAACTCCAAACTGTTTTTCCAAAGTGACTGCCTCATTTTACATCCTCGCCAGCAATGTTTGAGAGTTTCAGTTTCTCTATATCTTCACTATTTGGAACCTTCTGCCTTGATTATGTTTATTATAGTGGATGTGAAGCAGTATTTCATTGTTGCTTAATTTACATTTCCCTAGTGACTAATGATGCTGACCATCTTTGTATGTGCTTATTAGCCATTTGTGTGTTTTCCTTTGGTGAAGTGTCTATTCAAATCTGTAGCCCATTTTTTAATTGGGATTATTGTCTTTATATTAAGTTTTACATGTTCTTTATATATGCTGGATACAAGTCCTTCATCAATATGTATATGATTTGTAATTCTTTTCTCCCAGTATGTGGCTTGTCCTTTTATTTTCTTAATGGTGATTTTTGAAGCACAAAAATTTTTAACTTTAATGAAGTCTAAATTTTAAAACATATTTAGATTGTGCTTTTGGTGTTATATCTATGAATTCTTTGCCTAGCCCAAGGCTACAACTATTTTTTCCAATGTTTTCTTCTAGAAGTTTTATAGTTTTAGCTCTATGTCATGGGAACTGTGACCCTGCTAGCCGTTCTCAACCTGTGGGTTGCAACCCACAGGTTGAGAACCGCTGCTGTAGAGCCTAAGACCATTGGAAAACACAGATATTTACATTATGATTCATTAACAGTAGCAAAATTATAGTTATGAAATAGCAACGAAAATAATTTTATGGTTGGGGGGTCACCACAACATGAGGAACTGTATTAAAGGGTTGTGGCATTAGAAAGGTTGAGAACCACTGCTCTATGATAATTTTTGTATTAAGTTTTGTATATAATAATTAATTTAAAGATAGATACATTTATATCATCCTGCTTATTCCCACAAGTACACCTGAAAGTATCATTGGAGAAGTTCTGAAAACAAGTGGAAAGGGGTAATTTTTCAGTATATCTGACCTAATCTCAAACTGCACTAACTTTTGATTAGTATTTAAATTTACTTTTTGAAATCACTACCTATTAACCCTTTGCACTCACTTGCTTTTTTCTCGATTCCTTTATTCTACTCGGGATTTAATTTTTTAAATACCCAAGATTTTACAAAGCACGGCAGTAGAATAAAAAACTGGAGTTTCTTTTCATACAAACTTATTTATTTGGATTTTTTTATATTTCAAATTATTGATACATTCAAAGAGTATAAAAAGAGATGCTACCGATGCTAACCGTGTCGAGTCACACTCGATATCCGAGTGCAAACGGTTAATAGCCCATATTTTTCTTTGACAGGACATTAAGTTCCAGAGAGCTCCAAAACCCTCCTAAAGCTTGTGAATAATATACATGTTGAGCAAGTTATTGTCTATTGAGTCACTGTCCTAACAATATATATCCAAGTAAATCATCAGTAAGAAACTGATAATAATCCCATGAGAGTTTAACATCAAATTTATCTCATCTGATCATAGGATTCTGCCTCCCTAATTAAATCTTCTTTTGTTTAAACAGAATGCAATATTATTTAGTTATTTGGAAAAACTGATAATGCTAACACACTACTAGAAAAATTTTCAGAAAATCTTGATGAGAAAACTATTCAAAGAAGTATTAAGTGTTGGAAATCATACATCAGTACCACGTGGCTGAACAAAATATGTAAACTCCCAACAGGTCATTTTTATTTTATTTTTTAAAATATAATTTTATTGATTTTAGAGAGGAAGAGAGAGAGAAATAGAAACATCAATGATGGGAGAGAATCATCGATCAATCAGCTGCCCCCTGCATTCTCCCCCCCCCCCCCCCCACTTGGGATTGAGCCCAAAACCTGGGCATGTGCCCTGACCGGGAATCGAGCCGTGACCTCCTGGTTCATAGGTCGAAGGCTCAACCACTTAGCCATGACAGCCGGGCCCAACACGTCATTTTTAGAAGTGAGGTTTTATAGGCAGTCAAATACAACAACAAAAATGTCTGAAGGATAATACATGTCAGTGCAATGAAAGCTTTTCTGAAAATGAAATGGCCTTCTTTTAGAACTCTGGAATCCTAAACTACCAGACATTTCAGGAACTATTTTGGCTGAAAATGAGATGAGAGATTTTTCTTTTTCATAATTTTTATTACAGTGGAAGTGGTTTTTTGTATTTCTAACAGTTTGACAAGAGCTAATTACAATGCGCTCATCTGTTTTGCGGACTAATTTGAGCCATCGGGCATCAACACCATAGACATGCAGCAGCATCGCAAATGATACGCATGCTTCCTTTGCTCCAAGAATTTGTACTTGCTATAAAAGAAAACAGATTTGGACAGCCCTGAAAAAGTTGGGCTTGGTTTGAAGAAAACATTTCAGAATTACATTAGAGCTGGCCTACAAGTGAACTAAAAATACCTGCTCATCTCAGTGGTCTTGGCCCAGGGCCTTTCCTTTTACTGTAAAAGTCAGGCTGTTTGAACAGTTGGAGTTCGGCTTGCTTGCTGTCTAAACTAGTGTTCTCTGATAACTTCTGTTACCATTGAAACACAAGCCCTGTTGCTTTTAAAAGAATGTGTAGAGGCATGGAAAATAGCCAAGAGAAATGTATACTTAGTGTGCAAACCTCTAGGCTTCCCATACAGTAACTAGACCACTTAGACCTGTTAAGAAATGGGAGAAAGACATTCATCAGTAAACATTACACAGCAAGGGTAAAAGATGGAGTGGAGTAAAGGAGGCTGTTAAAATCAGCCTAACATGATTATTTGAATTGCAAAGAGAAATGTTCAGACATAGCTAGAGCTGCTAAACATAACTCTTGAAGTTTTTCCAGAACAGAGGGATTGGGGGGAATGAGACCAGTGAAGGAGAAAATTAGAAAATTATAAGACAGAATGGGAGATGAAGTTTTTTCAGAAGCTGGTAAGATAGCTGAAATATATGATATTATTAAGTCTTAAATCTATTTCGGAGGGTGAACCTTTAAAAACATGCTCTGACTTTGGCTCTGTGATTTTAAGATTGAAATGAAGATATTAAATCTGGACAAAGAATAGCCAGCAGTAACTGCTAAGTTACATTATGAAGGATTAAAAAGATCAGAAATCAGTAGTAGCCCAGGGAAGATATTCATGATAAGCTGGATATGTCTGAGTGAGATAATTTGAGCGGGGATGAATCAGAATGGTACCAACTATCCCAACACTTGGCAGAGTGCAACCTCCTGCTTACCAGCTACTGTACAAAAAGCAGTCACTATCATTGATCATCTGCTTTTTTAAAGGTATTCCTCCTGTTCAGTGATATAGAAAGGGGAATATAAAGACTGCAGGACTAGTTTTTAAGGTAACTTGTATCACAGACTTCACTAACATGTGTTTGGCTTGTAGCTGGGTAGCCTATTTTCTGGCACAGTATACAGAACAGAGGGAGTTTCCCCCCATGAGCAACTCAGTGCCAGCTGTTGCTCTAAATATTGTACCTGTTCACCATAGAGATAGCTTTAATGCCAGATTTTAAGCTTAGAGAAAATTTTACGTTTTGTACATCAGTAAACACTGGTATCAGATTTGCATGTCTAGACATAGCATTTGCACACACAAAGAGGGAAGTTGATCAATAACCTACTTTGAAAATAGTAATGGTTACAGATTTATTTCTTTAAACATGTAAAAGATAACTATCTTTAATAAGCTCTAAGAAATCTTTACAGAACTTCTACAGTCCTAGAAAATATGTAGAAATGGTACATTTGCATGACAATATCCCTAAATATCACATTTAACCCAGCAATTCTGTTAAATGATGGTTTGTGAATTTAAAAAAGACATGAAGGAATATCAGAACATTACATAATGATTGGAATAGAATGGGGGGAAAGGTGATTTTTCATTGGCACTGGAGGCATAAATAAGATAAAAATTGAGAAACAACATTAAAATGCTTTTTTTTTTTTTAACTCAGAAAATAATTACAGCATGGACTATTTCTTACCTATACTAGTGAGATGGTCATGGGTCCTTCCAGAACCTGTTGGATTCTAGAGAAATGGGAAACCAGAGAAACACAAGCTCCAATGAGCTTAATAGCCTTAACTCATCCTATATAATAAAGAGCCTATATAATAAAGAGGTAATATGCAAATTGACCCTCACACCCTCACACAAGATGGCTGCCCCCATGTGGTCAAAGATGGCTGCCACATGATGGCCAGCAGGGGAGGGCAGTTGTGGGCAATCAGGCCAGCAGGGGAGGGCAGTTAGGGGTAACCAGGCCAGCAGGGGAGGGCAGTTGGGGGCAACCAGGCCTGCAGGGGAGGGCAGTTGGGGGCAATCAGGCCAGCAGGGGAGCAGTTAGGCATCAATAAGGCTGGCAGGGGAGTGGTTAGGGAGTGATCAGGCTGGCAGGCAGGCAAGTAGTTGGGAGCCAGCAGTCCCAGATTGTGAGAGGGATGTCCGACTGCCGGTTTAGGCCCTGTGGGATCAGGCCTAAACCGGCAGTCGGATATTCCCCGAGGGGTCCCAGATTGGAGAGGGTGCAGGCTGGGCTGAGGGACAATGCCCCTCCCCCCCCCAGTGCATGAATTTCGTGCACTGGGCCTCTTGTTCTTACATGTTTCTTCAATGTAGTCCTTAAAGTGTTTTTTTAAGAGGGCTTGTTACTTGATACCAGCAACCTCTTCATAAACAAAATAATACCAGTTCACCAATTCCACTTAATTGTCCATATTTGGTCATTTATAACAATAAATATGTGTTGATCTATAACCTGCAAGAATGACTTGGCATGCAGCCTGATTTTGAATTTCTATGAATGATAAAGCTATTAAAATGAAAAAACATAACTGTGTTTGGTACCATGGTAGGCATTACAAACTTCTAGGTAAAGTACTAATTTCTAATGAAAGGGACCTCAGAGAATCAACATTCTCTAGGCATCTATAAGCATTTGTAACTTTCATTCTACATCCAAACTTTGACTAATATTAAACTCACAACATGGCAGGGATTTCTTATCAGTCATTCATGTGTGGTTGATGTGATGCTCCAGTTAGACATCCTCTGGGCTGAGCATTTTGTCAGCTTCTCAGAGCAAAGCCAGTGCCTTTCTTCTGTGACTGATAAAAATGACACAAAATATCCGTGCAACTTGTAATCCGAGTCAGAAAAATAAAATATCTAAATAAATAAACTACTTCCAAAGCCTTCTGGCTGACAGATTTTATTGATATAATATTTCCATCAAGGAAAGTAGTGTGCATTATGCTGTCATTAGTTGATAGCACCATCTTTTAAGTTGTTTTGGTCCATTTTGTTGTGGGGATTCTTCAGTAGGTTTTTCCATGGGTTGTGAGTAAGACATCTTGAGATGAGTCCTATCTAGTTGCTTTAATAGATGGAGTCAAGCCATATTTTTCGAAAAGGCATGAATCTTCTAAGATTGTGGACTTGAATTTTCAGATAGCAACTTCAAAAATGCAATATAGAATTTCACACAGTAAGGAACTGAGACTTTCTGATATGTATTTTATAAGTAGTCTCAGTAAATCTGAGTAGACAATGATTTTTAACACTATCATTAAATATACGAGCTGAGTTATAGTATATGCATTTGATTAAAAGCTGTGCCTTTGACATCAACCCATTATTTCACTTTTTCTAATCCTAATCATATACTCATTCTGTCACCAGAACAGGCATAGATGGTTCTGCTGGCATAATTCGTCTAATTAATATAAGGAATAATTTGGTAGAGAATGTACTTTGATTTTATTTTTCTCTAAACACATAAACCACACACACACACACACACACACACACACACACCAAAACAAAAGTCTTGTCAGTTTGGTATCTCGTTGAAACTACTCTAAAAGCAGGCAGCAGAGGGAACCATGTCAGTTCTCATCCTACATAATAAATCCTATATAATAAAAGGCTAATATGCAAATTGACTGAATGGCAGAACGACTGGTCACAATGACACACACTGACCACCAGGGGGCACACGCTCAATGCAGGAGCTGTCCTCTGGTGGTCAGTGTGCTCCCACAGGGGGAGTGCTGCTCAGCCAGAAGCCGGCTCATGGCTGGCGAGCACAGCAGCAGTGTTGGGAGCCTCTCCCACCTCCGAGGCAGCACTAAGGACCCCTCGGGGGATGTCTGACTGCTGGCTTAGGCCCACTCCCCCCAGCCGGTGTACATCCCCCGAGGGGTCCCGGACTGCGAGAGGGTGCAGGCCGGGCTGAGGGACCCCCCTCCTTAGTGCACAAATGTTGTGCACCGGGCCTATAGTTCTAATTGAAAGAGAGGAGAGGAGCCACTGTCTATGAACATGTATATGAGCATGATAGGCTCCATGTGTCATTGGTGGCATGACCACAGGAAACAGCAGAACAAGTTGGAGTGCTCTGGTGGGTCTAAGGTTGTCACCAATTCCCTGCTACTGTTTATTTTAGAAAATTGTCCAAATCAAAGCCTCTCTTCAAAAGAGCAACAGGTCAGCCCTAGCTGGTTTTTCTCAGTGGTTAGAGCAACAGTCTATGGACAACAGGGTCGCGGGTTCAATTCCCAGTCAAGGGCTCGTACCTGGGTTGCAGGTTTGATCTCTAGCCCCTTCCACTCTCTCTAAAAATCAATTAAAAAAATATATCTTTGGATGAGGATTAACATCACCAACCTCCCCTCCCCCCACAAAAAAAAAAAGAAAAAGAAAAAAAGCAGTGTATCATACTTTAAAATAGCCTTCACAAGTCTATTATGATATATCATGATATTGGAACTAGTCAGGTTAATTTGCCTATCTTCTCTCCCTGTTGAATGGTGGTAGTACAGACTTTAGAACAGGTGGTGATGCCATCTGGCTATTTAAATCAAGGTGAAACCACCCCCTTCCTGAAGGTGCAGTTGTGAAAACTCTAATGATGTGTGGAGCCTGATGTAATCTAAAGGGGAGTAGATGGCAGAGAAGGTTCACCTCCAGTTCTTCAGGCACATTGTTAAGAAATATTAAACATTAATAGATGGAAAAAGAGAATCTAGTGCAAATGCTTATGAGTGAGTGCAGTTTTCCCCTCTAATACTGTTTTACTCTAAATCCTTACGTCATAATTCATGTCATCATCTAGGAAATATATCTAGCCTTCTCTGTTATAACTTTGTGTGTATATATATATATACACACACATATATATGTATATACATATATACATATATATATATACACATATATGTATATACATATATACATGTATATACATATATACATATATATGTATATATATATACTGTTTATTTTTTTCTAATTGTAGGATTGTCTATGTGAGAAATTGTCAATGTTTCTCAAAGAGGAGTATTAGCATTTGGACAGCAAAATTTCTCCTTGTAGTGGACTGTTCCACAGCAAATGTCGTGGCCCTACTCACTAACTGGCAGTACCTCCTCTTTCACACCATGCATTAGGAAAACTAAAAACATCCAAACATATTTCCATGTGCCCTTGGAAGAGAAATGTCAGTACAACTTTAAAATGTTTGAAAGTTGACCCTCTTTCCTTCCTTCTCTCCTTTCTTTCCTTGTACCAAAAGAGTTTAAGAAGGCCATTGATGGGATTAATTCACAATAGTATGTTCATTTGCTTCTTACTATTCTCTTCAATCATGTTTTTCATTTAGGAATTTTACAACCTCGATGATGGCCTTGTCCCATCTATATTTGAGGTCTCACTTGACATTCTCTAGCTTTCTTCTTTAAGGATAGTCTTATTGGTAGAGGTGAAATTGTTTCCTTTTAAGGATTGATTAATTAATTAGTTAATTAAAAATAACAAGTTTTTATATATTGCTGGATACCTCTAAGTTTTTATTTTTTAAAAGCATTGCTTGGTCCCCCAAAAGCAAATACTATTTATTATCTTTCTAATTTGAGGCCTTTCTCACATCAGAGAATATTTCTATACCAAATGTTCTCTGTTAGGTTACACATATATGTATTTTTAAATATATTTCCTCATTTTATTTTATCTGAAAAAGGTATTTCTTCATTCTATTTTATCTGAAAAAGACATTGTTGAATAATGAAGCAGAGAAACATCAGAAAGTGAAGGTTGGGTGAAAAATGGGTTAATACTGTGAAGGCCTGGGTGTAAATGTGTTAAGGAAAAAATGAATTGAAATTAGGGAGGAAAAAGATTTTCTAAAAGGGCCATGAAATAATTAATTGTTTTGTAGGAGATGGCCTTTCCATGTAGGCAGAGAATTTTTTCTTCACTTCTTTCTGAAGAGACAGTCAAATAGAGAATCTCATCTCTTAATTAGAAAGAAAAATACTCATCAAACACATCTCATCACTGGAGAGCTAATGATCCACAGCTGTTAGTCTGAAAGGGCAGGCTTTTTCCTGAACAGTAGGAAGTGTTAATCATTTTGGATGAGATTTCTTTTTAAAATATACTGTAGTTTGCAAAAGAATAGGATATTCAATATTCCAACTTAAATGGTTTTTTTGAAGTGCGCTCCCCCAGGGATACTGTCATATGTCGCACCGAATGATCATTGAATGCAGGCGTCTTCCACTGGACTTCAATGAGGCATCAATTGATGGGACAATGTGAATGGCCAGGCCTGTCTGGGACACTAAAAACCCCAGACTCAAAGAAATAAAAATCATGCCTGTCTTGCACCTACTAAGAAATGTTGTTATAAAGTCTTAATATTTCAAATTGTTCATGTACTTTGTATATTTACCTGGTTTAAACATGAGTGAGAAGCCTTAGCTCACCTTAATTAAGCTTCTGAGTAGAAAAGGTTCTTTTGTTTGTTTAATCTTCATGTGAAAAGGGCTTTTTTTTTTAATCTAAAAATATAATTGGCTCATTCATTTTCCAATCTTTGCCTTTACAGCCACCTTGCTAACCCTCTTCTAAACATTTTGGACAGAAGAAAACCCCATTTAATAGAAACTTTTTGAATAGCCAACTTTTGATTATTAAAAGTCAAGTGGAAGAATGAAAAATAAAAGGGAGGGGGGAGGATGAAATTGTCTTCACAAACCTTATTTCGACCATTAGTTTTTTACCTCTTTTTCTTACCAAACAAATTTTACATAGGAAGTGGTATTCCATTTCTTTCCACTAATGAAAAAGTAGTTATCCCAAAGTAAGATGAAGGAAAAGGAATAGAGGAGCATAAATCTACAAGTTGAATAATCAGCTTCTAAATAATTGATACCTCCAGGACATCGACATTTGCTGTCAAATCCTTCTCCTTAGAAGCAGTAGAGCATTGTGGGAAGAGCACACTGGGTTGGGAATCAGAAGACCTGGGTCTGCCACTCAGCAGAGGGTCGGCTTCCTCATTTGTAAAATAAAGATAGTATGCCTTCCCAGCCTTCCTCTCGGGACTTTTTGCCTACAGTTCATTCTGTGCAATGTGATATATGATACTTGATAGGACAAATTATGTTATTTACCTTTCAGTACATTACAGATTTTCCAAAAAGCCATTCTGAGTAATTATGATTTAAATGTAGATTGCTCATAAAGCCTGGTCCAAATAGATAATGAAGGATTGCATTTTGTGACATTGATGCTAATAGCATTGGCAAGATAACATTAATTTAGATAAAAGGTGTATGTAGATTTAAAGTGAAAAAAAAATTATAGACAAGAATTGACATTTATAAAACCACTAGTTCAGAACAAGATTCTTTTATATCTAGGGGCATGCGGTTGTTAAAAATGGTTAACATTTAATAACTTAATTGTTTCAACTTCAGAGTTCACAAAACCCACACTGCTTGCTAATGCCATTTACTAGTAATAATGAGTTTCTGTAAAGATCTGGGTTTTTTATTAGTAAAAATTTTAACTGCAGCCCCTGTGTTTAACACTTAAGACTTCCTTCCAACAAACTCCTTCCTCCCCCACCACACACATTCCTCTAAGGAACACCACCATCCTCTTTAACTGCTCAAAGAACATTTATTATACTGACTTATCTTGTATTATTAGTTCACAAAATCTCTGTGATTTTTTAGAAAATTTTAAATATGGAAAACATTAAGTTGATAGTATTTGCACTTACATAGTACTTTGAGTTAAAATATTTTCACATATAATTACATCACCTCTTTCCTACAGCCAACTTGTGAAATAAGCAGGTATTATCATCTCCATTTTAAGGTAATAGACTAAAATAAAGGAGGATAACTGACTTGCCCAAGGTCCTATGATTATCAAATAGCAGAAATAAAATTAAAACCACTTTTTCAGGCTTCTGGTCCATACCACATTGTCTCCTTGGAGAAAGAACATGTATCAGTTAGCTTTTGCTTTATAAAACAAAAACACTCCAAATTAGTAGTTTAAAGTAACTACCATTTACGTTGGGATGATTCTTTGGGTCAGCAATTTCGACCAAGCTCTGCTGGTATTTCTTCTGTTCTCAGCAGGGCTCACTCCTGAATCTCTAGTCAGCTTCTGGCCAGTTAGGCAGATTTACTTCTGGATGCTGTCTGGCTCTCATCTGGGGACCTGGAGGCAACTGTGCTACATGTATTTTGCCATGCACCAGGCTAGCCTGGGCTTATTGACATGACGGCTCAAGGTTCTAAGAGTGCAGAGGGCAAGGCCTATTGAGAAAGTGCTTTTAAGTCTCTGTGTTCCTATTTGCTAATTTTCCCTTGGCCCAAACAAGCCATGTGCCCAATCCCAGTGTCATTATGGGAGGGCATTACAAAAGGCATGTACACAGGGAGACATAAACAAATGGGGTCATTACTGCATGCAGTCACCACAATATAAATATAAAAATACTGAAAATGGCACTCATCACATCATCCTTTCCTGCTGTAGTTGACATGGCTTCTTTACCTTAGCTCTTATGATTGAAACAACCATTATCTATAGATTCTAGGGAGATATAACAAAAGTGATGAGTTGCAAAGAGGGCCAAAAGTATTATGTGTAGTATGAGCCAATATATTCCTGCTTATAATAACACTGCTCATTGAACATCTTCTAGATGCCAGGCACTAGGCTAATTCCATCTCAAATCTTCAAAGTCAATACTATAATTTCCATTTTCAGATGATAAACTAAGAGAAATCTAGTGACTTGCCCAAGGCCACCTAGCTAGTGACTAGAGAGCTTGGATGCAAACATGGGCCTGATGCAGACATCCACGCTCTTTCTGCTACACCACACTGCAGCACAGCAGCTCCTGAGGGATCCCGTGGTCAGGGCTGGAGGTCCAAGGCAGATTGACAGAGAGCTTCTAACATCCGGGATAATGGGTAAAACTCTCAGTATCCGTTTTCTAATGAAGGAAGTTATGTGTACTTATTACCACTTGACTAATGTCTTATGAAGATGTTCTGTAGACTTCTAATTGAATGTTATAACAGCTACCTCGTGATTTAAAAAAGAAAACCACTGAATTTTTGAAATAGTTTTAGTCTCTACTGAACAAGGATAACTAATGTAGGGCTAGGTGTTTCATTTGGAATGGGGGCATGAGTTCCATTAAAGTAAAATGTAGGTAGTGCTCTGTTTACTTACTAAAAGCATGGGGGGAGAGAGGAAAGGTGGGGAGAATATGACAGAGAAAAAAAAATGAATGAATGCCATGGTGATGGACTCAAAGGAAATTAAATACTGTACAAATGAGCAAGAGTCCTTATTACCTAACTTAACAATGAGAAAATTTAGAATCCTCAAGTTCTCTTTCCATGTCCCATGCAGGCAAAAACGGGTTCTGAAAGTATTGGGTCAGGATAAATGCTAGGCATTTTATGGTTTTTATTTATAGTCTATGGATGTGCCAGTAATTTTGTTGTAATTCTTTGATTTTTTTAACCTCATTTTAGCCCATTATATCCACCCACCCACCCAAATGTATGAAAAAGTATAATCAAGGACATCCTGCATTGTCTTGGCCTCCCTGGCTTTTCTCTGAGCTGCCTTCTTTCTCCTGTGGTCCTAAGAGTTATCTTGGCTTTTTGTAAGAAAGAAGAGAGGATCAATATTCGTGCAGGTGGGGCCCAAGGAGAAGAGAAGCTGTGTGTGGAGAGAATTAACTAAACAATGCTCTTCTTTCTCTGAAAGCTCTCTTTATTAGGAGATCACCCACCCACCCACTACCAAGTATGAGAAACATCACTAATACTATAGTGAATGGTTGCTTTTTTTTCTTAGCAATCTGAGTCTGGAGACCATATCATTTCTTAATTTGAACACCCAGTATTACTTAGCACATAATAAGTGTTCAATAAATTCATTTTATTTTTAACATATGAACTTTTGAAGTCTGCAGCTGGATATTCAGAAAGAAAAAATGCCTTTGTATTTAGAACTTATTTAAATACCATGTATGCATGTATGTATATATGTATTATGTTTTTATTTCTATCCCGCTATCACCTCCCCTTTGGCAACTATCAGCTTGTTTTCTATGTCTATGGGTCTACTTCTTTTTTGTGTATTCATTTATTTTGTTTTTTAGACTCCACATGAGAGATCATGCTGTATTTGTCTATGTCTGACTTTATTTAAGTTAGCATAATACCCTCTAGGTCCGCCCATGTTGTTGCCAATTACTAGATTTCATTCTTTTTATTGCTGAATATTATTCTCCTGTATATGTATACCACATCTTCTTTGTCCATTCATCAACTGATGGACATCCAGTTTGCTTCCATATCTTGGCTATTACTATTAATGCTGCAATGAACATGGGGGTGGGGATGGGGTTCATGTATCTTTGCAAATTGGTGTTTTGTTTTCTTTATTTTTTTTTCTTCAATTTTTTTATTAAGGTACTAGCATTCCCGTTGCAGGAAAAATCCTGCAATAGGGTTTCCTGCTGCACTCTACCCCGCCCTGCCTGCTCTCTTCCCTTGTCCCCCGCCCCGCTTTCTCCGCCAGCCCCCCTGCTTTTCTCCCTTCTCCCCTGGCCCCGCCTCCGCTCCTCCCTTCTCCTCCCCCCGGCTTGCTTGCTTCTCCGCAGCTTTGCTCCCTTCTGCAGCTCTTGGCTTCTTTCTACTCTGTCTTGATATGCAAATTAGCCGCTATCTTTGTTGGGGTAATTTGCATACTCATACTGATTGGTTGGTGGGCGTGGCTTGGCTGGTGGGCGTGGCTTGGGCATAGCGAAGGTGCGGTCAATTTGTATATTTGTCTATTATTAAGTAGGATTATATGTGTACATATCTTACCATTGCCCCGCCCCACTCTCATATATGCCCTCACCCCCCAGAGTTTTGCGTCCGTTGGTTATGTTTATATGCATGCATACAAGTCCTTTGGTTGATCTCTTATCTTCCCCACCTCTCCCTAACCTTCCTGCTGTAATTTGACAGACTGATGCTTTTCTGCCTCTGTATCTATCTTTTTTTGTTTTCTTTAGATGTATACCCAGAAGTAGACTCATTGGGTCATAAGGCAGCTCTATTTTTAATTTTTTAGGAATCTCCATACTGTATTTCATAGTGGCTGCACTAATGTACAGTCTTCTCCCATTCCGTAGGTTGTCTTTTCATTTTGTTAATCAAAATGAAAACTTTTAGTTTGATTTAGTCTCATTTGTTTATTTTTTCTTTTGTTTTCCTTGCTTGAGGATAGATATCCAGAAAGACATTGCTAATGTCAGAGTTTTCTGCCTAGGTTTCCTTCTATCATTTTAAGTTTAACATTAAAATATTTAATCCATTTAGAATTTATTTTTGTATATCATGAAAGAAATGATCAAGTTTCTTTTTCTTTTTTTGTAATTATGTGTCTAGTTTTCCCACCACCACTTAGTGAAAAGGCTATCTTTACCTCATTGTGTATCCTTGCCTCCTTTGTCATAGATTAATTGACTACATAAGTGGGGATTTATTTCTGGGCTCTATTCCATTGGTCTGTGTATTTGTTTTTTGCCAATACCATACCATAATGATTATTGTAGTTTTGTAGTATAGTTGATATCAGGTTGTATGATACCTCCCACTCTGTTCTTTCTCAAGATTTCTTTGGCTATTCTGGGTCTTTTGTAGTTCCATATACATTTTAGGATTAGTTGTTCTAATTCTGAGAAGAATACCATTGGTGTTTTAATAAGTGTTGCATTGAATCTGTATATTACTTCAGGTAATAAGGACATTTTAACAATATTAATCTTTCCAATCCATTAGCTAGGTTTATTCTTCCATTTGGTTGTATCTTACTTCATTTCTTCTATGTATCATAGTTTTCAGAGTATACACTGGTTTTTTTAAAAGATATTTTCAACATCATGGGCTCCCTGCTTAGTTACCTAAACAGTAGATTCTTAAAAAACACACAATAGGAAAAGAAACTATTTTTGCACTGCCAGTTCCATAAAACTAATGCAGTTTCTTCCTTTGGCTCCCTCCTATATTTTTCTCCATCCTGAGTTCTGGTGCTCATGTTGTGAGGGCATATCAATAACCACAGGTTTTCATGAGAAGTGTTGTGTCTGTTCTGAATACTATATTTTAAGAAAGCTACTGATGTATTGATTTGGATGTGATGAGAAGACATCTGCCATGTAGAATGTCAGAAACCACACTTTGTAAATGGTAGTTGAAGCAACTAGTAATGTTGAACCTGGAGAAGAAACTAACATGACAAATCTCTTGGTTTCTTATAGGATTATCATATAGAAAATTTACTCTATGCACATCTAGCCTACATCTAACCAATACATGGGCACTACAAGGAAGTTTATTCTGAGCAACAACGGGTCTCTAACATGAATGAGTATATATATATATATATATATATATATATATATATATATCCTCTTGTAATATCTACTCATTATATATATATATATATATATATATATATATATATATATCCCCTTGTAATATCTACTCATTATATATATATATATATATATATATATATATATATATATATATATATATCAGGTTAAAAATTATTAGGATTGGCAATACTTAACAAGGGAATCATATGAGGCCAAAACACACTTAGTCAAGTGAACGTCCCCAGAAAAAGCAACCATGTAGGAAAGACTGTGGTCAGACCATAATACACAAGACGGTTTCTGACTTCATTGAAAGGATAGGAGAATCTTTATGTGCCTCAGAGAGAAATTTGTTAGTGGCATTCCAAGTTGTAATTCTTTACATATTTTCTTGCAGTCACTTGGTTTTATACAGTGGCTCTACAGTACTTTTACTAATACAAATAATTAAGAAGACTTATGGTAAATGACTTGGAAACCCAGGATCCATTTATTCATTAATTCAGCAAACGTATTTATTGAGCACCCATTGTGCCTCAAGCACTGCTGTTCTAGGCTCTGGGGATAGAACTGAAATGAAAATGTATTAATCCCTACCCATAAGAGCTTATGTTCTAGTGATTACCTAAAAATTATAGACAAATGTGTAAAAAATTAGTATGAATTCTAACCAACAATAATTTCTCTTTACATGTGTTGATGACTGCCAAATTTACCTTAATTCACTACCTGAATAAATAATTATCTCTTAAAAACACATTTTAATAGAATCATAGTCATCAATTATAATTATACTAGAGGCCCGGTGCACGAAATTTGTGCACTGGAGGGGGTGCTCCCTCAGCCCAGCCTGCACCCTCTCACAGTCGAGAGGGGATGTCTGCCTGCCGGCTTGTTCCCCACGGGCCTCAGCCAACAGTTGGAGATCCCTCTTGCAGTCCAGGACCCCTCGCTCCTTACCGCCTGCCTGCTCACTGTTCCTTAGTGCTGCCATGGAGGCAGGAGAGGCTCCTGCCACCGCCACTGTGCTCACCAGCCGTGAGCCCTATCTTTCTGTGTAGTTGTCTGTGAGCCAACTGCTCTCATCCTTCTCATTTAGGGTGAGCAGCATGTGAGGGCAGAGCACACTGTCGTGGAACGCAGAGGGCTGCCTGGAGCTGAGGGGAGTGGCCGGGCCCACGGGGTGAGAGGTGGACACAGGGACGCTATCTCACCCAATTATGGGACGGGCTGGCCAGCCTTCATCTGCCTGACCCCACCCAGGGAGGGACCGAGCAAGGTGTCCGCCTCTCCATTCTCCACCCTTCCATCTGTGACACCTATCACTTTTGCCAGAGTAACATAAGTGGGTAAAGTCAGGGCCAAACTGGGCCAATTCCTCATCCAATCTCTCTGAGGTGCGTGGACAGGGTTTGTTTTTTTTTAAGCCTAAAGGACAGTAGTCTGTTTCCATTCTTGTTCTTTGGGATTTTTTAATCGTCGGATAAAAGGATACGTACATTGGGGCAATCCTCTCGAGATACAATATTCCAGTTGCATCCATGTGATGATGACAGCACCCCTCAGAGGGAAGGAGCCGACAGATGGGGAGCAGGGAATTCTGAAAATGAAAGCCATGACAGAGATGCTAAGCCTTTCCTTCACTTGTCTGACACCTCTCTTCAGGCGGCCTGCAGGCCGGGCATCTGCTGGACCTTTACCACTTGATGTCCTGGCAGGCTGCCCTGGGGGAGTGCTCCCCACCCCCGCAGCCACTCCTGGTGCAGCTCCTGCACATGGGTGCTGGTCTCCGGGGGCCACACTGGGATGGCAGCGTAGATGCCTTCCATCTGCCACAGCAGTGCCCTGTCCACACGCCCGTCCTCACCTGGGCCTGGCCCCTGCCACTTAGGCATCCCTGGCGCAGGCCAGGACCTCCACGAAGTGGCAGGGGACTTGCCCCTCTACAGCTTCAGGACCACTTCTGGATGTTCCAAAAGCCGTAAGCAGCCTCAAAGCGTAGCAGAACTGCTCCATCCCTTTCAAGGGTGACCTCCTGGAAGTCTTTGTTCCTCAGGGTGCGGTAGGTGAGCACCCCCACGTCCTCGTTGAACAGCTCCTTGGCCACGTGCCTGAAGATGTGCGCCAGGTACCAGTCGGAGCCGGCACCCTCGTGGAGCCTCACCTCCTCCTCCTTCACGTCTCCAGACAGAGTGTCCACAGCGGTGTCATTCGAGGCAAGGTCACTTTGCTCCATAATCTGGACAATTTCACCTGAGGTTAACACGCAGTCAGCACCCTGGGAACTATGCAAAGCTCTGGGAACATCTTCTCAAAGGGCCTCCAGTTTCTTGTCATAACCTGGGGCCACAATGACGTGGCAAATCTTATCTGGGGACAGGTTCTTCTGTCTGGCAAAGTAATCCTTCACCAGAGAGCCCATGATCTGCTGGGGAGAGACTTGGCCATGCAGAGGTGGGGGGTGATGGGGTGACCCAGCATGTGCTCTGTATATTGGACCCAGCCGGGGCAGGTGGAGGTCAGCATGGGTAGCCGGGGCTCTTCCTCACGGTGCTGGCAGTACCGATGCACAAATTCCTTCTGACTCTCCAGGATGCTAAAGTCCGCGGCTATCTTCATGTCAAAGACAGTGCACCCCAAGGCTTTTGAGGAAGCCGCAGAGCCTTCTGGATGCATCAGTGACACTGAGGCTGAATTTAGCAGCAAAATAAGGCAGAGACTGAGGACACACGGACTCTGCCAGCACCTTGTGCTGTGAGGTATCACATTTCTTATTAAGGTTCAGAACACGGAAGATGTCCTTGGTGTTCTGTTGAGAAACTTGGACTCCTTCCTCTGCGGTCACACAACTATCACATACCAGGCAGTCACTCAGAAATATCTTGGTATTGGCATTGATTGGAGTCTGAGGTTCAGGAGGAGGGACCAAGTGGTCTGCCTTCTGCCTGCCCGCTCACCAGTCACTGCTGCCATGGATTCATCAGAACCTGAGGGACCCCGGTTCCCCAATTAGCCATCCCCTGATCAATGGAGACTGCTGTTCAGTCATCCGTCCGGTAGTTTAGGTTGTGACGGCCCCTGGCTTTTTTATATTAGGATCATCTTTATAAATATTGTATCAATTTCAAAAATAAAAGGGAAATATTTCTTTCTCTGGAAATCTTTTTACTTTTCTGGTGAAAGAAAAGATATGGCTCATGTTTGATGCATTGATATATTTGATTTTTTTTTTTTTATTCAGGAACTTGAATCTATAGTTGCCATGTAATTCTATCCAAAATTTATTTCTTGGGTTACTAAACCATTATTTATGCTTTTGGTGTCTATTTGGCTCATGAATATCAAATAATTCAGTAAAATATATAATTTTCAAAATTTAATGTCACATTTGAAAAACCCTGATGATACAGTAATATCATAAAGTCACTTTAAACATTAGGGAAAGTATGTTAGAGATGGTTAGATCTATAGACCTCTGTTTAGAAATGAAAACAGTGAGGTAGAGTGACTTTCTAAGGCTCAGAATCTGTCTTCTGACCTTTAGGGGTCTGTCCCTCCACATCTCCACATAGGCTCATTTTCTCTGCCATTTGAATAGACTGTGGACTTGGCTGAGGTTTATTAAGAAGACTGCAAGTGGCCTATGCTGTTGTTCCCGACACTAGTGTTCTCAGAGTAAAGTTCCTACCCCTTCAGGTCTATCAAATGCAAAGTGTCTGTGTTACCATCTGGCTCAAGTTCCCAGTTCTGCTATGGTGCAGCTATATCCTAGCAGGCAGATGACTTTCTAGTTTTCACTATTAAAATATGCATTACCTGGGGATCTTAGTCAATAATTAACTTTCTGAGTTTTGTAAGGTATTGATCTCATTACACAATAATGTGTTTTGAGCACTTACTGGATGCTAAGCAGTGTGTGTTAAATCCTTAAAATGTTTCAGCTCTTTAATTCTGACAACCTCTCTGGTAGATACTCTTGTCATCCCCATTTTACAGAGGAAGAAACTAAAGGGGAAATATGCATGGCACCAAAAGATATAAGGCTAGTTAGCATCAGGAGTAGAATCTGGCTCTCAACTACCATCTGACTTAACATAACCTTAATTTAGCGGCAGCTGCCACAAACACAGAAAATGTCACTGATCTGTCCAGCATTATAAGAGCCTGGTGGGGATGTGGGAGAGTCACACTTTACAGCCAATGCTAGTTATTTGCAATGCAAATACTCTTAGAATGGCTCCTTCTGCCCACCTAGGTGAGTTCTTAATCTAAGGTGTCTCATAATTTAAAAAAAATCATTTATATACTTAGAGAAGTAGGTAGTTTTGAAATATAATAGAAATAGACATTTAAAAAGTTTCTTTGGCAAAAGTATTCTTTTTTTCAAAGAGCTTTTTGATTTCTATGGTAATGCTGAATGGTAAGCCAACCCTTTTTTTATACTTGTTGGTAGAGGTGCTTTTATTCATAATGTGAAATCTTTGAGGCTCTCTTGTATAGACTTGGTATTTTCATCTGCCTATTATGCTTGTGACATTGTATTATACAAGTGAGATTTTAAAAAAAGTCCTGATATTAAATAGAAATTCTTCCTTTATTATTAAGGCAGCTAGACCAGCTATTTCTGACAATGTAGTAAGACTCATTTTGCTCACTTTTTTTTTTTTTTTTACTTTATTTTGTTCAACATAACAATAATTTATCTGAAGGAGAAAAATTAAAATTGCCTCATGGACAATGTAATGATATTCGTTTTTCATTCATAGAAATGAAACAAAGTAAAACTCTTACCTGTGGCTTTCCAGAGGTCATTTGTGCTTTAGAAAAATGCCTACCAAGTTTTAAGGCTTTGTTTTCAAGATAAATCTTTCCGTTCTGAAACATTTTGTTTGTGGCTGTTTTTTTTTAAATGGAGTATTGATAAGAGAGTCCATTTAATGAAATTTAGAGCTGTCTCATCTTTTTCTCTCTCTTCTCTCTCCTCCAGCTTTTCCTCTTTGTTGTGTGGAACTTTGAGCTCTACATGATACCGCTGGTGTTGTTGTTACTATTGACATGGAACTACTTCTTGATAATATCAGGGAAAGATAACAGGCAACGTGATACAGTAAGTCTCTATTTTCTTAATTTGTCTGTGGTTTTGTTCTTGTCAGAGAGACTAGGAATAAGATTAACACTGAGTTTGGTTTTACAAACCAGAAATTCTGTCCATAAATACTCAGGTTTGGAGAAAAGTTTTTATCAGTTCAGAACAACTCTTTGGTTCTAACACAATAGAAAGTATTCAGTATTTCAACATTACTCATCCGGGTAGGAACAAAAGTCAGGAGCACACCAAAGAATGAGCTATGATTTTTAACTATAAATGGGTTCTTCCAAATGATTATTTATTTCATTCTCTTTGTTGTTGTTTTTGTCTTAATGAAAATTGAATTATGACATAATATCACAAAATTACTAGTGACCAGACCAAATGAAATTTATTTTATTTAAGGCATTTCTCTGTTGTCTGTCATTGGAACAAAGGAAGGATTGATGATGGTTGTTGGCCTGGAAAAATACATAAAGCACCTAAATTCAATATACATTCAAAGAACTATAGAAAACATACTTCTCTGTGTCAGGGTGTATTGGGATACCTGCTCAAGGATAAAGAGCTTTCATTTAACTTATACTGAACCCTTGCCCTGTCTGGCATTTTTGAAAGTTTTTAGGATGTGTGAGGCCACAGTCTCTCTCTAGAAAAGAGTTTTAGCTGAGAAGCAGAAGTTAGCCACATAATTACATTTGTTCTTCTGCCAACCTTCATTCCTCTTAGATTATCTCAGTTGCTATACCCATAGCAAACATACAACTTCAAAAAGCTTTCTCATATGTAAATAAAGGGGTGGGGGTGCTACTTCTCCAAACAGGACATTTGTAATTTGATAACTCCATAGACAACTGTTGATAAGAATTTACAGTTTTGTAAAACATGAGAAAACTTGGTAGTTAAATGTCCTCATCAGATTACATAGATTTTTTTTTTCACTTGCCATTAAGGGTCTCCATTTGATTTATAATCAGGACTTTTTGCCAACTACTGTGTCTATAATAATGCAGAGTTATTTGATCATCAGCTTAATAGCATTATGTGATATCTAACTATCTATCATTTATCTATCTATCTATATAAAAGCCTAAGCGACCGTTAGGAACAGATGACCAGCCAGTAGCTATGACATGCACTGACCACCAGGGGGCAGACGGTCAATGCAGGAGCTGCCCCCTGGTGGTCAGTGTACTCCCACAGCCAAGCTCCTGCGGTCCCTCCCCGCTACCGGCTGGCCCTAGTCAGCTTGATTGCTGGCCAGGCCAAGGGACCCCACCTGTGTACAAATTCGTGCACCGAGCCTCTAGTGTTATTATAATAGCACCATAATGGTTGCAAAGACATACATGTGACATAAAAGAATTTCCATTTTAAATAGCACAAGCAAAGCATACTTTAAATTATAACACAAGCAAAACATACTTCAAGTGATAACACAAGCAAAATATACTCTTTAAAATAATATTCTTCATCAAAATAAATGAAAAATCCTGATGCACAACCATCAAGTACATGGCAGAGTCCAACAACACCATTGTCTGTATCTCTCACTAGATTATAAATGTGAGGGAGGACAGTCTGTTCATCTTTGTACTTGCCACTGTCTCTAGCACGTGTTTTGCAAATTAAGAGATGCTCAAAACATTTTTATAAGGTTTAACAAACTAAATGTGAGGCTGCTAATAGATATTTTAATGGATAGACAGCATCAACAGACAAGAAGTTGTTATTATTGGCAAGGATTTTATGGATATATTTTTAAATCACACACTGAGAGACAAGCCCCGAATGCCATAAACATTGGTGTCGTGGGGACTCAGGTACTTTTGTCAATTAATACGGAATGTTTTCTTTAAGAAAATAGCACTGTCTCAGACAATTGCTTTCTTGTCCCATTTATTTCTGGGAGATTGTTGAGGGAGAAGAATATCCACTTTTCATTCAGTTGCCTTGAGACAAATTTGCAAATAAGATTATTTGCAAATAGGAAAATGTGGCAATTTAGTTTCAGCTTCCTAATCCTATAAGGGGGCTTATCTTCAATATGTAGTCATTAGTTTAAGTATTCTTAGTGAAAAATTCAGAAACTATAGACTCTTCTTGTTATCTTCTCTTGAATATACCTGCTCTAGCTGGAAAGGTTCACTTCTAGAGGGGAAATAATAAAATATAATGTATCCCCTTGTACTTAAAATTCCCTAAGAATTTTTATAAAGCTATTGAGACGTTATATATTATGTAAATTTTTCTACTTCCTTTCTCCCCCCAAAAATATAACTCCAAAATAGTATTTGTCAAATCTTTCCTTTTAGGCACATCTCTAACAGACTCCCCTTTTAAGCCATGGACAACATTTTATTCCCACCCAGCACAGCCCACTGCGAGACATTGAATAGTCTAACTTTCATGGGATGCCAACTACACCCCATAACTCCCAGTAATTGCCTTTTATTTGCCCCAAACACACATTTCCACATATTCTGTTCTTTCAAGGCCCCAGAGCAGCAATCACAGCGTTTCATTCAGCTTCTCATTCACCGGCTCAGTTGAGACCTTATGTAACTCTTAAATCCAATTTGTCTAATTATGTGTTTCTGCCATACCCAGCTGTGCATTTGAGCTGGTTGCTCCTTTTGAAAAGAAACCTGGATTATACTTTGCTGGTTGCAGATTTTATACATATACACATACACATATATGTACACATACATATATGCATACACATATGCATAAACATACACACACATATTCACATATATTCACACATATGTAAATTAAGGGAAAGTGTTTGTAGGTTTGCCATGCTGTGCTTAAGAGAACCTACGGCACAGTGCATAGCCCTGGTAGAAGAGTATTTTGCCCTAAGTCCTGATTGGTATCCCAAAACAATACAGAATTTTTTCAGCTTGTGTAAAATTTTTAGGGAATATCTGAAGTGTATTAGTCATACTGTTGGCTGGTCCCAAACTATGAAACTTTCTGTTGGGGAGGTGGAGCGGGGAGGCGGTAGAGAGAACGAGAATATGAATGAATTATAAATGAATTTTCTGTCATGAAAAACAAAATCGTCTGTACATTTGGCTGAGAAAAATTCAATTAGGGTGAAAATTGGAAAAATATATAAATCAAAATGACCTTCTGGTTTGTATAGCAAAGAGGGAAAAGAAAATATTTCTTACATAAGTTAAAAAGAGAAAAGAGCCCTCCCTTGAGAGAGGAGAATCCAGTCTCTGAGAATGAACGAAATGGGTTAGCCAAGCAGAGAGGGGTCTATTGCACCCCCTATGAGATGGGTATCATTATCACTACTTTACATCCAGGGGAACAGAGCAGAGAGGTTAAATAGCTTAGCCAAAGGCACACAGTTAGACAGTGAGAGAGCCGGTATTAGAACCTGTCAATCTGTGTGACGTGTGTACTGTACTCCTTACCACCAGTCAGTCACAGCTCGTCTTGGGGCTGTGGTTTGGTACATCCCAGGTCTCCCTGGGCACCGTTAGAGCAGGTTTCTCTCTTGAGTTAAAGAAAAGCACTTACTCTGTCTTCTCTACCTTTAAGCAGACGGATTGAAGGAAAACCCTTATTTTCCTCACTCCACCACCCCATATCCTTCTTACCTCCCGTACAGCGAAACGGAGCAGATATTTGTTAAGCAACTTTTATGTATCAGGTATTCTGCTAAGCCTTTTAGAGACATCATCTCTTTTTTTTGTTTGTCTTTAAATTTTATTTTTAAATGTATTTTTTTATTTTATTCATCACCATTTATCCCCTCTATGCCCTTGTCCACCTGCATCTACCACCCACCCTGCAATAACCACACTATGAGACATCATGTCTTTTGATTCTTTATAATAAGTGTGTCAAGTAAATTATTCTAAGTGGTTTTATCCTCATTTTACAAATGAGGAAATCAAAGACAATAAAGAATGAACTCCGTAGAGTAAGTGGGATGTGAACCCAGCGATGTCGTGTTCTGAAACCCTGGCTATTCCCATGGTACATGCTTGGGCATGACTTTCCCAAGGGATCACTTTCTAAGTGTCCAGGCCCTTACATGGAATCCCAGGTTTCTTGAAATTCCTTTTTATGAGATACCCAGTGACCTCTCAAGAACTAGTGCTGGTTATCTGTTTGATCCCAGGTGACCCCAATAATTTCAAAAACATTCATGACCTGGAGGCCTACCTTCCATCCACCCCGGTGATCATGGGAGGAGTAATTAAAGCTGAATCTTCACATTAGTAAATAAAGTCTTTGAATATCTCTGACATACAAACATTTTTCAACAGCACTTTTAAATTACACTTCAAAGGAACATTCATTTTTAACTGTTATGATATTCCTCCCACATAATCTCAGTTGCCTAATCAATGAAGACGTTAAAACTGAAGAGTAGGGTAGATCAATGAAATCATTTCTGACTCAGGATCTGACTGTGACACAAACTGAGCCAAAGTCTGCTTGCTAAAATACTTAGTAAATACTGAAGGGTTTCCTAGCTCCCTCAAATGGCAAAGACCTTGGTGCTGCTTTTCTCTGCTTGAGTATTGTTTTTTTGTTGGATCCGTTCCAATTAGGCCCAGAATACTTATCTCTAGAAATGCATACAACTTCTAAGAAGTGAATTTTTTTATATTTAAATATATTAATTAAAGTATATTAGGGTAACATTGGTTAATAACATTTTATATTATAAGTTTCAGGTGTACAATTCTATAATACAACATCTGTATATTGCATTCTATGCTCACCAGCAAAAACTCTAATCTCCTTCCACCACCATATATTTGAACCCCTTTGCCTTATCAACCTCCCCTTCCCCTCTAGTAACCACCATACTGTTGTATGTATCTATAAGGGTTGTATTTGTTTGTTGCTTTCTGTTTTATATCCTACATATGGGTGCAATAATATTTTTCTTGTCCTTTTCCACCTAACATTTCACTTATCATAATACTCTCAAGATACATCCATGTTGTGGCAAATGGCAATGTTTTGCCTTTTTTATGACTGAGTAGTATTTCATTGTATATATGTACCACATTTTATTCAATCATCCATTAAAGGATACTTAAGCTGTTGCCATGTCTTGGCTATTGTGATTAATGCTGCAATAAACATAAGGTACATATATCTTTACAACAAGTATTTTCAAATTTTTCTAGTAGACACCCAAAAGAGGGGTTGCTGGGCCACGTGGCTGCTCTATTCTTAATTTTTTGAGGAACCTCCATACTGTTTTCCATAGAGGCTGCACCAATTTATATTCCCACCGGCCGTGTACAGGGTTCCCTTTTCTCAGCAGTCTCTCCAGCATTTGTTATTTCCATCCTATTGATAGTGGCCATTCTAATAGATGTAAGATGGTATCTAATTGGGGTTTTGATTTGCATTTCCCCTGTAGCCAGTAAGGTTGAGCATCTTTTCATGTATCTGTATGCCTTAGGAAAAGTATCTGTTCAGGTCCTCCATCCACTTTTTAATTAGATTGTTTTTTGTTGTTGAGTAGTAGGATTTCTTTGTATATTTTGGATATTAGCCCTTTATTGGAGGTATTGTTTGTAAATATCTTCTCTAATTAGGTTGATCGCCTTTTTATTTTGTTGATGGTTTCTTTTGCTGTGCAGAAGCACAGTTTGTTGTAGTCATAGTCATTTTTTGTTTTAATTCCCTTGCATTTGGGATCATGTTCACAAATATCGCTCTGAGAACAAGGTCCATAAATTTAATGCCTATGTTTTCTTCTGTGTATTTATTGTTTTCAGGTCTTATATTCAAGTCCTTAATCTATTTTGAATTCATTTTTGTATACAGAGTTAGATAGCAGTGTAGTTTCATTTTTTTTGCATATGGCTTTCCAATTTTTCCAACACCATTTATTAAAAAGGATTTTCTTTCTCTGTTGTATAATTTTGGTTCCTTTTTTGAAAATTAGTTGCCCATGTATGTATGGGTTTATTTCTGGACTTTCAATTCTATTCCATTGGTCTGTGTACCAGTTTTTCTGCCAATACCACACTGTTTTCATTATTGTAGCTTTGAATCCAGGGAGTGTGATACCTCTGGCTTTGTTCTTTTTTTCTCAGGACTGCTATGGATATTCAGGCTTTTTTTGTAGTCTCATACAAATATGAGGATTTTTTGTTTTATTTCTTTGAAAAATATCATTGGAATTTTGATGGGGATTGCATTAAATCCTGTATATTGCTGCAGGTAATCTGGCCATTTTAACTATGTTAATTCTTCCATGAACACGGAATATCTTTCCATTCTTTGTGTCTTCTTCAGTTTCTTTTAACAATGTTTTGTAGTTTTCAGTGTATAGATCCTTCACTTTCTTTGTTATGTTTGTTCCTGGTAGTTTATCCTTTTTGTTGCAATTGCAAATGGATTTTTTTCACATTTTTTTTCTAATAGTTCATTGATAGTATATAGGAATACACAGATATTATTGTATGTTCATTTTATATCCTGCAACTTTACTATATTTGTTTATTGCTTCTAATATTCTGTGGTGGAATCTTTAGGGATTTCTATATAGAATTATGTCATCTGCAAATTGTGACTGTTTTACTTCTTCATTCCCTATTTGGGTACCTTTAATGTCTTTTTCTTGCTCTAGCTAGAACTTCCATTACTATGTTGAATAACAATGGTGAGAGTGGGCATCCTTGTTGTGTCTTAAAGGAACAGTTTTTAGTTTTTCACAATTGAGTAGTGTATTACCTGAGGTTTGTAACATATGTTGAGGTACTTTCCTTCTCTACCCATTTTATGGAGTGTGTTAATCATAAATGGGTGTTGTATCCATGGTAAAATACTTGAATAAATGAGTTATTGAATAAGTGAAACATTCCAGCAGAACCCAAATAGACTGGCCAAAGCTGAGCTGAGAAGAGAGGACTCCTATGTAAAGCACTTTGGATGTACAGACAGACCCTCTGTGCTTCATCAGGGCTTTATCATTCACACATAGTGGCATAGACCTCAGCCTCCTGTGTTTGCATCTCAGTACCAGAAGAGAACACATACTCACTCTTAACAGAAGCAGCACTGAGTCATACAGCCTGAAAACACATCTAAAAATGGATGATCACTCTCTTCTTTTTCCTGCTTATTTCAACAGCAATTTTCTCAATTTTTTCAGAAGGTCACAAGCTTGAAAAAAAGTATGAGGACATGAAAAGAATCAGACCTTTAGTTTTCCAATAAAATCACTAGCATAAAGAAGTAAAAACCAACAGCCAATCAGATGTCAGCAGAAAAGTTCATCCCCTGTAACCCCATTCAAAGCTGTTCACCAACTGCTTAGCTATGCCACCTGCTCACTGTACAGATTGGTCTCCCCACACACTGATGACCATCACCACATGTCCCTGGACATGGACCAACAGGCTTTCCACATTTTATCCATTCCTCACCACCACCATGCTACCATCTCCCTCTCAGTAAATGACCAGGCCTTCTACTTTACAAAATCGCCTCAAACTCCATCCAGCCCCTGAAACCTTATGAGTTTGTCCTTAATGTAGGGTTGCCTATAAACCTATTTTTAGCAAGTAAAAATTCAAATGCCCATTTAAGTAAGAATTTCAGATAAACAATGGGAGATGTTTACATATACTACAATAATAGTCACTGGTTATCTGGAATTCCTCCTGTATTTTTTTCTGGGAACTTTACTACAAATTATTTGCTCCTGTATTCTTGCCTCAATACCTATAGGAAGATGGTAGTTTTGAAATAAAAATCTGACTGTCTCTATCTGCTACTTCGGTCTTTCCACAACACCTTCAAGCATGACATAGAAGATTCCTTATGAACAGGCTCCAGCCAAACCATAGCTTCAGCTTTATCTCCCCTGTATTCCAGCAGAATCGTTTGTGTGTGTGTTTTGTTTTTTAGTCCATAATGTTTAATGAGCAAAATGTGGGAGTAGTAGGAAGACAGGAGGGGAGAGAAAACTACAGAAATGAACCCGAGGGTGCCCATGCTCTTTTGTAATCTCGTTCACCTGAAATCCACCATTCACTGCTTTGGAGAGCATGAAACCAAGACTCAGACAGGTTATGGCAGCTGCAAAGGCTCACACAGCACAGGGGGACCTGAACCCAGTTCTAACTGGTTCCCAGGTGAGCACCCATTACACAGGCTCCACATGACACAGTAGGAAGCAGAAAAGGAAGGATGCTCCTCTCTTTGTGTTGATAGGGAATCTGAAGCCTAGGATAGGGCAGTGACCTCTGAAAAGACAGTGATTATTATGGGAGTGGCACTGATTGACACACACATGGTGGCCCAGGGAAGGGCAGCACAGCCTGGGTCTTAAACTTAGTGGCGGTGCACGTACTGCACCAGCTCTGAGCCGTCCTGGAAGCCATGTGGGCCCTGGGGACAGACAGTACAGTTGCCTGGCCCTGGTGTGGTGTGTGGCACCATGCTGGACAAGTGGCTGGGGGACTTGTGTCCTTGCTGCTAAAGCCATACATTGCAGGGATTGAAGTCCAGCCAATACAGAGATTCCGTGGCCAGATTACAGGGATTGAGGTCCAGCCAATACAGAGATTCGGCTATCCTAGGGCATCTCCTCAACCTGCACTGTGAACTTTTAGGGGACCCTGGCTTTGATGAGCAGATGTTGGCTTCTATTAGCCACGGTGGTTAAGACCTTTCCATGGAGGAGGGGGTGAAGGAAGGGCCTTCGGCCTTAGAGAAAAGGAGATGTGGCCCACTCAGTGTGCCTTTTACGCTGTTCTTTAAAAATGTGTTTACGAATGTAATGTCTATTTCTTGCTTGACATACATATTTTGTTTTGTCAAAAATTGAATTATATTAAGTACTAGTAGCATACCTACTTTTTACATTCAGCAACATATATATGAAATATCCCTCAAATTACTGGAAAACCACATTTTGAATATTTTTGCCACCCATAAGATTTTAATATTTTATACATATGTGCTTGCGTAATTACCAGTTATCTCTACCATTTTCTCTGGAGAACCATCCCTGACTTCCCTCCCTACCACCAGCCCACCCTACCAACACGCTCTGTAACAGGTTAAGTGAACTCACCCCTCTGAGTTCCCATACCCCCCTTGCTGCATTCTAATAATCACTGCTGGTCTTCCCCACCAGCCCAAAGTTACCCTAATTATATCTTCCATTTCTGTATCTAATCCCAGCACAGAGCAATATGTCTCAGACATAGCAGGATACCAATAGCTCAAAAGTTGTGTGATGAATAATTAGTCCAATCTTTCTTTCCAAATCAAAAATTGTCTAAATTTTATGCCTAATTATTTCCATTCAACAAAAGTTTATTGAACATTACAAGGCACTGTGCTGGCTATTGTTCAAAGATGATTAGCTCTGGTTTTGCCCATGATAGTTTGTGTTGTAGTGAGGGAAACCACTAAATCGAATACATGAATAGAACAGGCACAGTGATAGAGGGTCGTATATAATATGCAGAGTGTGCAGCCAAAAGACTTTCGGATCATCCCAGATATATGTGTGTGTGCTGCATATATAAAGAAAAGGGGTCTAGCTATCTGCAGCCACAGCTCTTATTCCACACGTCAGTCTGTCCCTTTCACCCAGTAACTAACTCCATGTTTGCCTTTAATACTTCTTCAGTTTATTGGCTGTTCTTTTACTCTATCCTCAAACTCCAGTTAAACTTTAAATGGAAAAGATAAAATTGTGGAATGGTAGAAGATGAGTGTTACCTGTACGTGACAATTCAGTTCACATAGAGAAAGATGTAAAGGTAAACACTTCTATTTTTAAAAGTCAATTTACTAAGGACTTTTCTCATAGGAACGTAAACTTTTTGCTTTATATCTATTAGGACTTGGGAAATAGACTTAGAATTTAAAGTTAGTGATAGCTGCCATAGAGGACGCTTATAGTTAATCTTATATTTTTGTTCCCCACCATCTTCCTGAATCTATCCCACTTTGCTCAGATTCTCCAAAGACCCATAAGAGAATATAACAAGGTAAAGAGATGCTTTTCATTTTTTTTAGAGGATTTCTGCCCTGAAACCCAGCTCCTTTTCTACCCAATAAATTATCTTTGGCATCTTTGAAGGAAACCTTAAGATCTTGCCCCATAAATGGCTGATTGTCTCTTATTTGAACCCCGGTTGACCCCTGCAGTTCAGGAACTCATTGGAAAACCAACTTCTTAAACTCCCCTCAAAGCCTCCCATTGATCCAGAGAATTCACCATTCTAGAATGGTTCTCTAAATGTTCAAAACAAGCATTTATCCATATGTCAGCCAATTTTTCTATTATTTCTGTTATACTTCCTAAAGATCTGTTCCCACAATCTTGTGACTTCTATAATCAAGGAATGAGACTTAGAAAAGAAGAAAAAAAGGATACCCACAATATTGTTCTCAGTTCTCAGGATAGACGTGTTATCCTATCTATTTCTAGTCCTATTTGTTCTTTCTGAATGATTTTGCATACTGCTCTTTGTAGGTAGCCAAAACTCTTTGCAACGTTATGGTGAGGAAGGTAGGATGTAGGGCTAGCAGAAGCACCTTCTTAGTTTGCATTACTAGTTTTGAGCATCATACTCCGTGTGGTGGGTACTGTTGGCAGATGGTCTGTTATCCTGTTTGTGTCGAGGTATTACCCCTGGTTCAGAAAGGCAACAGGAAATTGCAAGACCTCCATCAACAAACCAAAAGTGGAAGCCAAATGATATGTCTTTATCTGCATGTAAAAAATGTTTATAAATCAGAACTATTATTAAGAAACCAATAATCCTGAGAGATTTGTATTCATTAATCATTTTAGTGTTGCATGAAATACAACACTAAAGCCTTTAAAGCCTTTCTACCACAGAACTAGAATAGTACACACAGGTAACCCAACTTCAATACGCCTTCAAAGGCATTTCTGTCATTTGTTACTGAACTTATTTCATCATTCAAAAAATAATAATTACTATATCATATCATTTATTTTTAAAATTACCAAATATTTTGTTAGCAACTTTAAATTAAAAAAAAAATTCCTAACCAAATTTTCTAAATGAATTATATTCACCTGGGCAAAGTGAAATATCTTTAAAAGGAGTATTGTCACTACACATTTCCTGTTGGTAGAGGTTAAGAGCTCAAACTGTGAAATTAGAAAGACCTGGGATTAAATTCCAGACCTTCTATCTGTTACCTCTATGAATTTACTCATTCCCCTAAGCCTCAATTTTCTCAGTAGTTACAAGGTTGCTAATGCCTACCTTGTTGAGGTCTTGGGAAGATTAGAGACAGTTAATATACTGTATCAAGCATATAGTAAGTGCTCAATAAATGGCAATTAGGCACACAACCCTGTATAAAATAGGACAAGCCAGTGTGAGTATGGAGTTAAAACACTATATAAGTCACTACCTTTCTTGGAGAGTTGTTCCCTTGTAAGTACTATTGGAGAGGATGGATTTCCATGGCCATTAGTCATTCTTGATTTTGAGGCTGTAAACAAAGACAATAGCATTGCCACAGAAAGATTTCCTGTCCAGCTGGCGTGACTCAATGGTTGAGCATGGACCTATGAACCAGGAGGTCAGGGTTTGATTCCCAGTCAGGGCATATGCCTGGGTTGTGGGCACGATCCCCAGTATGGGACATGCAGGAGGCAGCCAATGACTCTCTCATCATTGATGTTTCTATCTCTCTCTCCCTCTCCCTTCCTCTCTGAAATATATATATATATTTTAGGGGCCCGGTGCATGAAATTCATGCACTTGGGGTCGGGGGTCCCTCAGCCCAACCTGCCCCCTCTCACATACTGGGAGCCCTCAGGGGATGTCCTACTGACGGCTTAGGCCCGCGCCCCACAGGGAGCGTACCTAAGCTGCAGTCTGGCCTCCCTTTGTGGGAGGCGACCGAGCTCGTCAGGGGAAGGCACCAGCCCCATCGCCCCACTGCTGCAGCCACTGCCAGTCACCGCAGCTGCCAAGGTGTTTTCATCAACATGGACTCCAGTCCCTTCACCAAGAAAAAATGACAACTTTCTTTAGGCATTTTCAAGATGTGTCTTTCATAGGATATGGATTTCTTTCTTTATTTTTTATCCTCACCTGAGGGTATGTTTCCATTGACTTTTAGAGTATGTGGAAGAGAAAGGGAAAGACAGAGAGAAACACTTTGATTGGTTGCCTCCTGCATGAGCCCTGATCTGGGCCCCGGCCAGGGAGGAGCCTGCAACCTAGGTACATGCCTTTGATCAGAATCAAACCCAGACCCTGCTGTCTGCAGGCTGAGGCTCTATCCACTGAGTCAAACCGGCTAGGGCAGGATATGACATTTCTTAGCCCTCCAGCAGCGGACCTTCGTTTTTTTCTCCAGAAGTGTGGTGGAAAAACCCTAGATCACCTCTTTGGATTCTTATTACCCAAGTTACTAAGAATATTACCAGTGGCATACAGGAAGTTTAGCCAATATGCAGTCAGAAAAGGTGTTTCCTCTATAGTTCACACCAATGGAGGGCTGGGCCCTGCCCAGGCCTAAAGCCTCTGGCCGAAGCTTTAGGCCTGGGAAGGGGACCTCCAGCTCCCTCTGATCATCGGCTCAGCCCCTGCCCAGACCAAAAGCCTCTTGGGCAGGAGCAGACCCCCAGCTCCCTACAATCAATCGCAGGGGGTCCGCTCCTGCCCAGGCCGAAAGCAGACCCCCAGCTCCCTGCCCAGGTGATCAATTGCAGGGTGTCCACTGGTGTACCAGGCCGAAGCAACGCCCAGCTCCCTGGGATCGATTGCAGGGTGTCCGCTCTTGCACCAGGCCAAAAGCCGCAGCTGGCGGCTTTTGGCCTGGAGCCTGAGTGGACACCCAGCTCCCCGCCTCCGATGGCAGGGGTCAGCTCTGGGCACCTATGTATGCAAATTACCCGCCATCTTGGTCGGGTTTATTTGCATACTCGCTCTGATTGGATAATGGGCGTGGCATGGCTGGTGGGCGTGGCTTAGGTGTAGCGAGGGTGCGGTCAATTTGCATATTACTGTTTTATTAGGTAGGATATATATATATATATATATATATATATATATATATATATATATATATATGAAATACAACACTAAAGCCTGAAATACATATATATGAAATACAACACTAAAGCCTGAAATACAATATATATATATATATATATATATATATATATATATATATATATATTTTTTTTTTTTTTTTTTAAGATTTCCTATGTGTATAATCCCTCTGCTATGTATATGGAAGTCCCACAGGGACAAAAAAAAAGTAAATTTATCAACAGAAAATGCAGATGCAAATATTTGAGCAATTTTCTACAGATTAAAGGTTCTTGGTAACTGAATTTTACAGAAATACTAGAAACGTATGCCATTTCACAGACCATGTCCATAAATATTTGAAAGAAACATTTTTCTTGATTATTGTTATACAAATCTACACCATGCACAATGCATAAACACAAAGGCTGCCTCCCCATCCCCAATGAGTAAAAACGGGGCATTTCCCTGAAACCATCACTAAATTTAAAGCAGAACACTTCTTCCTAACAGTCTCACTCTGGACATCAACTAAGAGAAGGGGAAAGGTAAACCTACGTTAGCATACCAGGCCTGGGCACAGGGACTAATTTTAATAAATCAGAATAGGACATGAAAATGTCAACTTAATCAAGCATTTAAATTTTATTAATCAAGCCTAATTTTTATGAGTGCAAATAATCACTGAAGCTGGACAAATTTGTTCTCGATTGCATCAGAAACATAATTTTAATATTTAATGGACTGATGAATTTAAATAGAGAATTATCTTTATGAAACATGCTCTTCATAATTTGCCATTAAATGAGAAATAAAAAAACCAACATAAATCTTACATAAAGGTTATTTAACTAAATGTTGGTACTATAAGTATTATAAATGCATTATGCACTAATTTAGCAATCACACAGTACACTACATAAAGCCGAAATGATAAGTGGAGCAGGCCCGCTTTTCCTAGAATGTAGAGCTCTTGTGTTGTATTGTGGGAAGCTCACGATGAAATGGGTATGGAGGTTTTGTGTGAGGTTTCATGAACATTCTTTTCATTCAGGCTTTTATGCTACAATTCACCATTCACCACAGACATTCTTCCAGTTCAAATGTAGGTCCAAGCCCACAAGGGCTGTCTTTTGTGAAGTGATTATTCTTTACAAAAAAAAGGATAAAAACTATTTTTCATTATTATTCATAGAAAATGGATATAAGGGGGGAAATGAAGTTTTCTGACTATATGATCTGTGACATTCAAAACATGCTTCATTATTAAAGTTACATTTTTTGGCATATTCTCAGGCCTCAAAATTTCTAGGCACAAGAAAAAAAAATCAAATTAGCATCAGAATATTTTTTCTCTTCAAATGTCCACCGGTTCCTCTAACCCCCTTCACTACTCCTAGTATATCCTTTCAAATAGGCAGTAGCTGTGAATTTTTGTAAAAAGTGAATCAAACCTTATAAATTTTCCTAATGTTAATCTCCAAGATAAATGATTTTTTTGTTGTTTTCCAATCTTATTCTTTAAAGGTTCCTAATGTTTCAAAAGTGCAGCATTTCCCTGCATTGCATGTGCTAAACTATATATTTACCTGACAAAGAACTTCTTGCCTATTGTGGCTTTAATGCTCCCAGACATATCGGATGGGGGTAGAGCAAAGGGCATTTCTGGGAAGACTGGGGATTGGAGGACATGGTGCTCACAGAGGTCAGAGCCGCTCCTCTTGCTTTGCAGACAATGTTTTACAAAGGCAATGCGGACTCTTCATTAGACACAAAAAATAAAATTCCTTAGGTTGTTTTTAATATTTCAAATTATGCCTTTTTGTTACAACTTGGTGACTCTGGAATGGAAATTTGATTTTCTATAGAGAGGCTTAAATACCTAATTTTCCTTTTATTTAAAATATGTTTATTATTAATGGAAAAATGATTTGCTTTAAAAATTAAATTTTATAAAAACAGATGACTTGTAAGTCTAATGGCTATCTTTTCGTTTCATTTGCAAAGCACATTAAGCAATTCAATAATTTGGCCTTTTGTGTACATTTTGTGTACATTTTTAACCTGAAAAATAATATAGTTTCAAGAAAGCATTATCATTTAAAAAGCATACTATAGGTTAATAGTTGACCTATTTTCCCCCAACTGAAATGAATTAATATGCAATATCCTAAAAACAATCAAGATAAGAATTTCCCCTGCAAGCAAAAATACAATACATTGTGAAGCCTTTAGATGGAGACATAGTTCAAATAAACACAAGAATTCAGTTCACAGTGCTTTGTGTAAGTATAAGAATGAACATTTAAGAATACTGAGAAGGAAATACAAGAAATTCATTTAAGATGCTTATACTGATCATAGAATTTATAATATATTTAGCCTTTCTTAATGGAAGGGGTTTTTTTCTGCGTATTAGGCTGACACTTAAAAAGTAAAAGGTTATGCAGTCTTGGCCAGTAAAGTAAATTCACTGTCCTTGCACCTTACAGCAAAGCATATTATACTGCAAATAAGAATGCTGTTGTTGATGCAGAATACAGGCTGTATGTAATCAGTGGCATGCATCAGAAGTCATCTGATAGCCACATTAAAGCCACATTTCCTATTAAGAATCAGACTAAATTACAACATGGCACTTCCCAGAATGAGCCAAGGAAATGCATTCTGTAAGAAGAAATAATTGTATTTGAGTGTCTCTGTAAAAATCGGGAAGTCTTTTAGCAGTAAGTAATAATGCTTTTCTTTTTAGTCTGCCTTCTTTTGTACTGCAATATATTCAACCTCACTGGCAAGTCTATCACACTAATTATTATTACATCTAGGGGCTCAGTTATCTTGATGACAACTGTGGCTGAAATACTCCAAGGTCAAATTCTTAATAGTGTGAGTCAAACTAAGCAGCCATCATATATACATTTGCTTTTGAGATATACTCGATGAGACAGTATATCCCAGACCTATTTATAAATCTTAACTTTTTTTTTTTCAAAAGTGGGGCAAATTATATGTACACAGCATTCATTTTGCCAAAAGTTCCCCCTCAAAAATCTCATGAGAAGCACATGTCCTGTTCTGAAAATGACAGCATAGGCTCACCTACAATAATCTTATTAACACAACAGTCTTCAGCTCGACCTCCTGTACTTTTAAGAGATGTGAGATAATCTGAGCAATTATATGCATCTTCTCAATCCCTGTGATACTTACACATGTTATAAATCCACTGGCACAAAAATGCATGCTCTGCTTGATTTCTGCACACACGGAATGGAATAAATGGACTCCAGACCATGTTGAAGAATGCTACTCTCCCCAGATCTTCCACATCTCTAGGGTGGAAATAGGCATTTATTTTGCAATGTATCCAAATAGCATGTGTGCACATTTGGATGTTCTATGAATATGAAATTAAATATGAAACTTCTTTCTTTTGTGACAGTTTTCTTGTTAATTTTTTAACATCACAGTTGCACATCAGGACAGTAGTGATTTCTTTAACTTAATAGTTGCTTTTTTTATAGATAGTTTGAGTAAAGCTTTTGATTGTGCAACTTTTCATTCTGGACATAGCAAAACATCTACTTAACTCAAAGATTATTTCCTGGGAGAAAAGTAAACATACAAAAGAAACTGGTTTGTGTCGGCTTTGGCTTTTGAGGGTTTTGGGCTTTGTGGTACTCAAGATAAGGGTAACATAACCAAGATTCTTTGGGTTCCTTTTTGCTTAAAGGGGTATAAATTAGTGGAAGGCTTTATCCCTGGGAAAATCATAATATGGCATGTTTTAATAATTATTCATGGAATTTTTAACCCCCTTTGAAACTTTAGTCTTAAAACTTGCAAACTAAAATGATATTAAAAAGCAATAAGTAGTATCCACTGTCCCATAATGATTTTAATTTGAAGTTTACCAAATTCACTTTTCCTCATCCTTTCACTGTCTTGGTCTTTCTTCTCTGCATCCGTCTGGTCCCTCACTTATACATCTTTGTCTGGTGGAATAAATCTAAACATGTCATATTTTTATTCAGATTACCAACATTATTATTAACATTTCAGCCAGATAAAATTTTATTTCCTTGTAAATCATAAAGTGTTTAGCTATATTGAATTATAATTAAGTCATAATGTTAAAAAGAGCTGCCATATAATTATATAAAATACATAGATTCTACAGATGCAATTTTGTTCCATTTTGAAAATAGATTATTTTTTCAATGTACAGCCACATATTATATTTTATATGGTAATGACAAATGTCCAGCAAATATGGACTAGGAAAGGAGAAATTTGCTTTTAAAAATAATGTTTTCTGCTTATTCTTTGGGGCTGTAATGTCGCTGGCATGCTGCATTTGGGGCTGTCTACGTGTGTTTTTTAAAATGTCATCTCTATTAGTATTACATTCAAGGAATAGTACCAAGAATCAGTTCTTTCAAGACCTTCCTCCAGTGTGTGGCATATAAGTCTGTGACGAGCGACATTACAGAAGGTCATGTCACTTTTAACTGCTTGCATTACATCTTTCTGATTTCCCTGGTGCCCTTCCTTTGTTTGATTAATACTACTTGTTTTCAAGCAAGGTATCAGAAAGCATAATTTGGAAAGAGAATTCTAGAGCCCATCTAAATTATTCCCCCTTAAGAATAAAAGGAGAAAAAAAAACCCAACTGTAGAAATGTATGTTTTCTAACATACTCATTTTTTCCTCACTCTTCATTATTTTCCTTAAGGAAATACTACATATGTATTGTTATTGAATTATTGCTGACAAATATTTGGGCAACTGGACTTTGTGTACTTGAAAACAAAGCTAAGTAGTCATTTTCTTTTTCATTTGGAGAGAAAAAGCTGGAATTTGACACTAGGACTCTTAGTTTATTTGTTTTCCTTAGTTAAGTGCTAAACTCTAGTACTCTCTTTCTAAATAATAGGTGTTATTTGAGTTCTCTGGAACATGTTGCAATTTTGTGCAGTCATTAAACGTACTTCAGTGATATATACAGTTTGTTTTTAAAAGCTCAGTTTGCAGTTTCTATATTCATTGCATTTGGCCAGGGCTCATGTCTTAAAGCACAGACTAGCTTCTGAGGCACTCTTGCCTTCAAAGGCATCTATTTCATTGGACCATTAGAGCCTGAAAATTAGTTGTGAAAGCATTATCATTTTAATTGGAATCTTTATCCATGCCTCTACCTGTGCCCTTCTATGTGTTTCTTAATGAAACATGAACCGGAATTTTGTATCTGGTTAAGAACACTGAATATTTTGCCCAGAAAAAAAATTTTAATTTCAGAAAATAATGTTTAAAATATTATTAAATTAATGTTATTTTTATTTTTATTAATAGCCAACATTTTTGAGTACTTCAATACAGGAACTTTGCTAAGCACTAAATATACTATCTCATTGGATCCTTGATCAACACATGGAATAGGTGCTATTATTATCTCTATTTTCCAAGCCACCTTAAACTTCACCTTAGCAAAATATAATAGTGGGATACATTCTGAAGCAGCTTAGAGGCATCAATAGGAAAGCCACCTATATTATAAATCCTCACTTGTAGGTATTTATGGTGTAACATTAAAAGGGTGCTGGGGGAGGGGAAGGCCCTCACTAGAGCACTAAACACAACACAGGGGCCTCTTGCTAACACAACACTCTTCTGCCAAATGTAAAAGCAAATGGCTGCATTGGGTTGTCCTGGCTGCACATTTGTGAAGCAATTGTGCATAGCCAATTGCCCACTTGTGAAGGGGAAGAACAGTTTTGGTTTCACAAATGAAGAGCCTGAATCTGCAGACCTCTTTGAGTCATTCTCGAACATAAGATTTGCAATTGATTTGTAAAATGTGTAAATTAAACTTTTGGGGTTTTTTATGGTTCAGTAATATTTTGAATTTTTGAAAATCAACTAGAAGATATTGGGAGATTGCCCAGTTGGTGTTGCTCAGTGGTTGAATCAATTCATGAACCAGAGGGTCATGGTTCAATTCCCTGATCAGGGCACATGCCCAAGTTGTAGGCTCAATCCCCAGTAGGGGACGTGCAGGAGGCAGCAGATCAATGATTCTCTGTCTTCATTTATGTTTCTGTCCCCCTTTCCCTCTCCCTTCCTCTCTCTGAAATCAATAAAAACATATTTAAAAAAAAAAAAAAGATAGTGGAATCTCCAAATCTTAAAATGAAGGTTAAATATTCATGGTTTGTATTTCCAGGCAACTATTTCAAGGCATTTTGAATATTTGCTTTTATTAATCTGCATCATTGATTAGGCATAACTCTTTCCAGGCCAGTTAGTTCTTCTGTGAGATAAATGATAGGCACTTTACTAAATTGTATTCAAGGATATGAAGAATAGATGATGTATTCATCTATTCACTCTATCACATTTCTTGAACACCCACTATGTATGTTGCCATCTGCTAGGCACAATTTAACCATGATTCTGTCTTCCTAGCACCTGCAGAATAATAGTAAGTACTAAAGAGGGGAGGCATATAATACATTCTTAATAACTTTTGAAAATATTGTTGGAGTTTGTGCACAGGAATAAAAGTATAGTATTTATTTTATTTTTCTTAACATTTTTGATAAATGACTTTGTATGGGTAATTTTAGCACAAAAAAAAAGTCACTTAACTTAATGTATATCAAATCATCATATTGGCCCTGGCTGGTGTGTGTCAGTTGGTTGGAGTGTCGTCTCATACACTAAAAGGTGGTGGGTTAGATTTTTAGTCAGGAACATACCCAGGTTGCAGGTTCCATCCCTGGTCAAGGAGCGTACAAGAGGCAGTCAATCGATGTTTCTCTCTCTCAAGTTAATTTATAAAAATCATCATTGTTGTATACCTAAATATATACAATTTTTATTTATTTTCATAATTTTTTAAATTTTTCAATTACAGTTGATATACAATATTATATTAGTTTCAGGTGTACAAAATAATGATGAGACATTTATACAACTTACACAGTGATTTCCTCAATAAGTCTAGTACCCAGTTGACACCATACATAGTTATTGCAATACTAGAAGCCCGGTGCACGAAATTCGTGCACGGCGGGGGGTTGTCCCTCAGCCCAGCCTGTACCCTCTCCAATCTGGGACTCCTGGAGGGATGTCCGACTGCCCGTTTAGGCCTGATCCTGGTGGGATCGGGCCTAAACGGGCAGTCGGACATCCCTCTCACAATCCAGGACTGCTGGCTCCCAACTGCTTGCCTGCCTGCCTTCCTGATTGCCCCTAACCGCTTCTGCCTGCCAACCTGATCACCCCCTAACCACTCCGCTGCCAGCCTGGTTGATGCTTAACTGCTCCCCTGCCAGCCTGTTTGCCCCCAACTTCCCTCCTCTGCCAGCCTGGTCACCCCTAACTGCCCTCTCCTGCAGGGTTGATCACCTCCAAGTGCCCTCCCTTGCAAGCCTGGTCCCTCTCAACTGCCCTCCCTTGCAGGCCGGGTGCCTCCCAACTGCCCTCTCCTGCTGGCCATCTTGTAGTGGCCATCTTGTGTCCACATGGGGGCAGGATCTTTGACCACATGGAGGCAGCTATATTGTGTGTTGCAGTGATGATCAATCTGTATATTACTCTTTTATTAGATAGGATAGAGGCCTGGTGCACAGGTGGGGGCCAGCTGGTTTGCCCTGAAGGGTGTCACAGATAAGGGTGGGGGTTCCCTTGGGGCATGGGGCGGCCTGAGCGAGGGGCCTGTGGTGGTTTGCAGGCCGGCCACGCCCCCTGGCAACCCAAGGGGAGGCCCTGGTATCTGGAATTTATTTTCCTTCTACAATTGAAACTTTGTAGCCTGGGGCGGCAGCCATTCTGTGGCAGTTAATTCACTTTCTACAATTGAAACTTTGTAGCCTTAAGCGGGTGAGCCTGGCCAGGGTGTGCGGAAAGCTTTGCTTCCCCTGTTGCCACCGGCAACCCTGGCCTGCTCTCTCAAGCTCCATTCTGCTGCCATTTGTTTGAATTTGTTTACCTTCTATAAGGGAAACTTTGTAGCTTGAGTGGAGGCTTAGGCCTGCATTGGCTATGGAAAGCTTGGCTTGCTCTGTTACCTGGGAAACATTGCTCTCTGTGGCTGTAGCCATCTTGGATTGGGGTTAATTTGCATACTTGCCCTGATTGGCTGGTGGGCGTGGCTTGACTGGTGGGCATGGCTTATGTAGTGGAGTGATGGTTAATTTGCATATTACCATTTTATTAGAGAGGATTATTGGCTATATTTCCTATGCTGTTCTTTACATCCCCATGACTATTTTGTAACAATCAATTTGTACTTCTTAAGCCCTTCCCCCTTCTATCCATCCCTCCAACACACCTCCCATCGGGCAAACATCAAAATGATCTCTATATCTATTAGTTTGTTTCTGTTTTGATTGTTTATTTTTTTTAGAGTCCATATATAAGTGAAATCATATGGTATTTGTCTTTCTCTGTCTGGCTTATTTCACTTAGCATAATATTCTCTAGGTCCATTTGTGTTGATGCAAATGGCAAGATTTCATTCTAGTTTATGGCTGAGGAATAAACTTTTTTATCTCTTTGTCTATCAATGGTCACATAGGTTGACATCGAAAAATAAATAAAATAGGTAAATGACCAATCTTAAAGATTACTTATTCTAAATCTAAAATTTAAAACATCATTTTATTAGAGATAACAAAATTATAATAATTTTTTAAAAATCTTGTGAGAGGGGAATTTTTTTCTTTTTATTTTTTTTTAGAACTGGGTAGGGGTTGAGAGGTTGCTCTCTACTGTTCCATAGTCTGGTTTAAGTTCTAGTTCAGCTATTAGGTGAGTTCTTGAGATGCAACACATACCAGTATACTGAAATATTGTGACTGCCTTTCCTATTTAAATTTCCATCACAAATAGCCCAATTTTAAATAGCCTGGCATATAACAACTAATTATTAGTTTTCTGTATACTTAGGATATGAATACTTAAAAAAATTTTAGTAAATTGAAAGTCAACATGAAAAATTATCTGATAGTCCTCATTTAAATTACTGGGTTATAAGCCTCTTTAGAGCTGTCATGAGTATAGATGAATTATCTAGGTGTTCCTCATTTTGTATTCCCACAGTACCTAGCACTGTGTTCCCTGGGCAAGGGGATTTATAAGAGTGCTTATGGAGTGACATAATATAGTTCTAGAGAGAAGGTCAAGAATCCTTCTTTCTTTCTGAGGCTGAATTGCTTTGTATGTCCCAAAATAAGTGTAAACTCTCTCCAGATATTGGAAATAGATATTGTGCTACTATGGTTTCTTCAGAATGCTGAATGTCCCAATGAAAGACCACAGAATTCTACCATGTGATAAAATATTTGAAGTATGACATTAAATTAGGAACAATCTCACAGGTTGTCAGATGCTTTGAGTTATATCAGTTCTGAAGGCTTGTGTTTGGGCTATTCTTTTAAAGCAGTTAATGCATTTAGAAATATCTGAGGAAAAGTATTAGAATAACTGAGATTCCTGACATATTATTTCAGTTTATGTAACTCGTTGCATAATACAGTCTTAGTTATTGAAGTTTTCATTCAATAATTAAGCATATTCCTGTTTTGTATCAGAAAGCCACGTGAAAGAAGGACTGGTGGTCTCTATCTTCTAAAGTTAATGAGCTTTGGGAGAAAGGTTAAAATATTTGTTAATCACTATTCTATCACGTTTATTCAGAGGTAGAGGTACAGACTAGATAAAAAATAAAAATGTCACAAGAATGAGAAATGACATAAATAGAATCATAATAAATTGCCATTTACTTGAATAACGCCCCCCCCCCCAATTTTTTTAATTGTTGGTTTCTGTGGAATATTTGTGTGTGTGCGCGCACGTGTGTGCACGCTTGTGTGTGTGTGTGTGTGTGTGTGTGTGTGTGTGTGTGTGTGTGTGTAGGTGTGTAAAACCATAATACAACACCTGAAACAGGTTGAAGTTCCATTAATAATGGCTGTACGCCCTGGCCAGTTTGGTTCAGTGGATAGAGCGTCAGCCTGTGGACTAAAGGGCATATGCCCGGGTTGTGGGCTCGATCCCCAGTAGGGGGCATGCAGGAGGCAGCCGATCCATGATTCTTTCTCAGCGTGGATATTTCTCTCTCTCTCTCTCTCTCTCTCTCTCTCTCTCTCTCTCTCCCTCCCTCCCTCCCTCCCTCCCTCCCTCCCTCCCTCCCTCTTCCTTCCTCTCTGAAATGAATAAAAATATATTTAAAAATAAAAAAATAATGGCTGCAGTCATTTGTTTAATGACTGCACAATACTGATTGAGGCAAGCAGAAATTATGTGGCAAATCCAAAATGACTATTCCATTCTGCTGAGGTAGGTAAACCAGGAACCATTTAAAAAGACATGCATGTATACCCACCTATATTACATACATATTACACACATTTGATTATTGAATCTATTTCTAATTTTCTTTCAATAATAATGTTCAGTCTTGTTGTAAAATCACAGAATTAAAGTTAGCATACAAGGTAAATCATAAAATGAAAAAGTAATACAGACTTAGTTAGAACTTGACATTTATACATAAGAATTAAAATTTGAGACATGAAAGATGTTGTTAGTTTTATGCCATTGATCACCAGCATGAATCAATGAACAGACATTGATAAGTTCTTTATCTTAAGAGTTTGCTGAAAAGTAAATTAAAAATAGCAGAGCTGTTTTCTGCTTAGTTATCTAGCTCCAAATTTTAAGTGCCTAATTAATATAGACAGCAGAATAGGTAAAAAGGAAATTTCCTGATTTAAAGCATCTCTCAAATTATGTTCATTTACCTTATGCATTATTTCAGATTGTTTCAGTTGTCACAGAATATTTCACACAATGGGGTTCCCCTGACTGGGATTCAGTTCCCTGGTTTTAATCAATTAAAGGCATGGCATTTCCCTCATCCTTATCTCTAGATCAAATATTCCCTCTCCGTGCTTCTGTTTCAAATGTTAATAAAGTTTTCATTTCCAAAAGGTTCAAAATGACAGAACAAAACTCTCTCTTTTAAGAGCATGAAAACGACTTCTGTTTCTGTCTGCAGGTAGTGGAGGACATGCTAGAGGACGAGGAAGAAGAAGATGACAAAGATGACAAGGTAATTATCTTTCCCAGCACTTGGGTACCTGGGGATGGGGAAATGTAGACCTGACACTGTTTTCACAGACAGTTAAAAAAGGAGTTGAAGTGTTCAAGTCCAGAAAATTGGACAGTGCTGTTTATCATCCTAACAATGCCACCGCATGTTGCAAAGAGGGAGAGAGGGCTATAAATCCTCTTCGCTTTTGTCCAGAGCTGGGTCAAATATTTTTCTGCTAGGAACAAAAAAAATAATAATAATTCAGCTTGTCTGGAACTTGATAGCTTGCGTGAAGATAACGGCAGTGACAACTGTTTTTGAAGGGCAAAAATTTGTCCTATCTTGAGTATTACAAATCAGGCTACACTTTGGGGAAAGAGAGAAGAGAAAAAATAGCAGGCTGCATGAGCTGAACATGGATATTGTCATCTGTAATTTTCGAAAAATTGCTCATCAGAGGAACACATGTGAGCGGAGGGCATTTAAATAATCCCAGGGCTACTGCCCTCTGCTTAGACTTGACTTGGAATGGCCCCGTGGCTCCTTGGTCAGGGAAGTGTGGTCAGAGAGGCTCATTTTTCAATTGCTGGTTGGCTTGTGGATGGTGACCACAGTAAATAACAGCTAGTTTCTGGGACTGCTTGGATTGGTTGTCCCCTGGGGAGAGAGGACAACTGGAGGGAGGAATTAGAATGACCTTGCACCACGGCAGCAGCGGCTGGGGTTGGAAGAACGGCTTTCTGTGGCAAGGAGGATAGCGATGCTGGTTTATAGTGTTTGGGCAGGTCAAGATCTGAAATGTAAAAAGTCCTAGGGTGAGATTGGGAGGAGGGAAAGAAGCTATCATTCATTATTTCTGTGCTGTTCGGCATCTAAAACCAGATTTTTGACCTTCACCAGAATCTATCTGAATTCTGTTATAGTAAAGCAGTGAAATTTTTTTTGAAGAAAGGAGAAAAACAGTGTATCTTCATTTATACCCTTGACCTTTGGTTCCAGGAGAGATGTACAGTTATATTTTAGTTTAAGATTTTGTGTGCTGGAAGTTAGCATTGAAAATGTCAAAAAAAAATTCACAGTGATTAGTTAACTCCCAAATGATTTTTTTCCTAATATTAATGCTTAAAGGAAAATGGAAACACACACACACACACACACACACACACTTTCTCCCTTCTAATGCGATTTCAAACATTTTTAAATTGATAGAGCTTTTATGTAAAATTTTTCTTATGTACAGCATTTAGTCATTAGTGACATCATCAAATATAAACTAACAAAAATAGTTCTGCAAAAACACCTATGTGCTTGTTTTTAATGTTAAATAACATGAGCATACACTTATGGCAATAAATGATATGATTTATTGTTAAGGTCAGTGGTAGAGCTGTAGAGAGCCTGTATTTTAACGCAACATGCCAGCTCTGAATCATCATTTCTCTGCTGATAAACACTGAGCTGCCATCCATTTATGGCCATTTTCCCTTGCTTGTTGCTGCTTTATTATTAAAGCTACCATAAAGATCCATTCCGACAGCGGGCGTTTCCCCAGAAATGTTAATAAATGGAAACCCTTAGTGAAGTCTAGTACTTCAGTGTCCTGCTTGAAGTCAACCTGAATTTTATAGCCAGTTTGTTGGTATTCTATACCACTAATCCCATCTTTATGGTCATTTCTTAATAGAGAGGATGTTAGCTGTGGTAAACCAATAGCACACCTGGTTGACCAGCTTACCAAAACATAGATGCCAAGTAGAATACACCATGGTGGACATAACGGCAGATCTCCGAAGTGGCATCATTGTGATCCAGTGTTTGGTGGTCTGAAATTGATAGCGCCTTGCTAATGTGTTTTTAGATCTAGTTTCCAAAGTTGATTGAAAGGAGTGCTTAAATTACTATGTGAATTCAACTGTATTCTTCTGTACAGAATGCCAACAAACAGTGTGTTTTCCATCTGAAAGGACTATGAGCTGATTTTCATAAATCCAGTTCTTTATTTGAGTGATATATAAGGAGGTTTCTCTTTTTATTCATAATGCAATTTATAGCATAAAAATCATTTCTGAACGAAAAGAAAATCTCAAATGTAATAATTTATATTTTAGGGGCTTGCATGATAGAGAAAAGAATCTTAGAGTGGATATTTTTAAATACAAAGTTTTTACTCTAAGAAATGGAAATATGAGAGGCTCCTTCAAGTTTCTGTTTACCAACTTCCATCTCTTGACTGGCTCTCGCAGCGGTAAATTTTGTAAGTCTTGGCTATCAGTGTGTCTGAGTGGGAGAAGGGTAATTTCCTACTTTAAAAAATGCATTGGTTCCTCTATTTAAAGTTTGTGTATAGAGTCATGCGTAATGGAATTTCATGAGAAAACAAATGTATTTTTTGCCATACGAGCAGGTGCTGACCTCTCGCTCTCATTATTTCTCTGTTTTCTCATATGGTATAATAGTAGGGTCAGGTCAGTGGGTCCTCTTATAGGATAAAAGTAAAAAAGATTAATAAATGTGCCAAAGCCTCACTTTAATTGAACCTGAAGCATATGTTGCAAGTATGTAAAATATGTCCCAGATGTTTCACCAAGGCCAGTGTCTTGGCTTTCCCTGATTACCACAAGGCAACTATTAGTCCTATAACCTTTGGACTTGGGGGTAAATGGGGTATTACGTGGCACAGAATGAGAGCACCTGTTTTCCATTCAGCAAAGACCCCTGGCAGGCTTTGCCTAAGCCTATCCATATGTTTTCACTTAGCAGATTGTTGGGCGATTATGAAAAGTGTCTTTCTTTAGAGCCAACATTGATATTAGTCACTCACAATGAAAGGGCAAGTCATTGGCTACTTGACAAGGTCCGTGTGGGCATAAACTGAAGTCATTTATTTCATTTGAGCTTGGAGTGTTTTCTCTCAACATAATTATATAGATGGTATAAGAAGTTGAAGCAGACAAAGCTATAATTACTTAACATAGTGGTTTTATAATAGCCTTTCTCTAGTGCTGACTTTAGCACCTGGGAAGACTTTGGTTAAAGTTGGTAAAAGCTAAGTCATGATTTACCTGAATCCCCAGACCTTGAAGTTTTGTACAGGATGGCCGTTTGAGTATTTGTATGTGTGTGTGAGTTCTTCCTTTTTACTAAAACAGCTAACCATTATTCAGCTGAGGGTTTGTGATCCTCAGACTTATTCCAGAATCCATTGTTGACATTTATGTAAATCTAAATTTTGGTGGCTTTTCTCTTAATTCAATTCTATAATTTTCACAAAGGTAGAGAATATGGGTTTTAACTGGTGGGTCTTAATTATGAATCATTGACTTGCTGATATTTTCACTTACCTGCATTATGTTAAGCTTTGCTGGAAATGCAATGTTTCCTGGATTAAATGTTAGAAAGACATCATATTGTATTCTCAGTTCCCTTTGTTGTAGAATATTTTTTTCTGCCATCAACCACAAAGTCGCAGTTTGTTCTGATTTTTGACCTGACACCAAATCCTGCCTTTGTGGTTAACAGACTATCTCAGTAAGTAAGGCTTAGTAAATTACCTAGGAGGAGCTAGCAACAAGCCATTTAAAAGTGACTTTAACTATGTTTTATATAATACAGTGGTCAATCTGCATAATCTAGACATCTAATTAATGAAGATCAACTTTCGTTTTTGTAGCCTAAAAAGTTTAGGCATGTTCCCCATGGTGTGTCTTATCCTTATAATAGGATCCAGCTGCAATATCAGGAAGCAGAAGGTAGAATGCAGGTTTTCCTTGGGAAAGCATGGATTCAGATGCGCGGCATTCTACTGTTGTTTATTGGTAAAAGATATTAAAATGTCCAAGCACTTATGCTCACATTACTTCTCCTTTACCTTCAACCGTTATGTCAGAGTTGTTGTGTATCAAGATATCTGGACGCCGTGAATGAAACATATCTGAGTTACTTCAAAATGCACAGATTGTTTGCTTTAATTCTTGAAATCCGTGTTTTCCAGTTTGATTCTCCAGTCCAAAGCATGCATAGACATCTTTGCATCTCAAATCAACTGTGAGGGAGAAAAAATTATAACTCTCATATATGATATGAGAGAAGATTTTAATCTAACAATATGGCATTTTCTTATTCAATGAAATAACTTCATGGTGGGAAAACAGAGCAACACTTTAAAGAAAGGCAAGGAAACAGGAGATAAGAAAAAGGTCCTTTAAAAAATCCCAAGGCACATTTAACTACAATACCATTTTATTAGCTTGTTAGTTTTCTATTGCTGTACAACCAATTAGAGGCATAAAACAATACACACTCATTAGCTGTGAGTTCAGTAGGGCCGAAGTCCAGGCATGGTTCCTGTGAGTTCTCTGCTCTGTCTCACACGGAAGCCGAATTCTCATCTCCAGGCTCTACAGAATAATCCACTTCCAAGCTCACTCAGTTTGTCCAAGAATTCCTTGTTTTCTTGTTGGCTTTCATTCTTAGTGGCCACTTTCCACTCTTACTGGATCCCCTCCATAGTTATAGCCATCAATGGAGCATCTTCCTGTGTCAAACCTCTCTTACACTTCCAAACTGTTTCTTCAGGAAGAGCCTAGTCCCTTTAAGGGCTTGCTGATTAGATCAGGCCCACCAAAGATAATCTCCATTTATTAAAGGAACTGTGCCATCATAACCTAATCATGGGGAAGACAATCCTATCATATTCCTAAATCCCCTCACGCACGAGGATTATACAGGACATACGCACTAGAAGGTGGAATCTTCGCAGCCATCTCATAATTCTGCCCACTACACCCATTGAGACCCACCCATGCTCTAGAACAAAAATGGGACAATATCTGTGTTCCTTGTATGTGTTCATTGCTAGGTCATGACATAACTATTTGTCAATAAACAAACATGTCCTTTCAAAGATTATAGAAAATATCTCATACCAGAGGAATAAACAGTTATATTTCACAGTCATAGCATAATATGTTCCATTTGTTTATTATCTAACTAGAGGCCCAGTGCATGAAAATTCATGCACTGGAATGGGGGGTCCCTCTGCCCAGCCTGCCCCCTCTCACAGTCTGGGAGCCCTCAGGGGCGGGAGAGGTGACCCAGCAATCAGGGGAAGGTGATGCCCCATCACACCTCTGCTGCTGCCACTGCCGGCAGCGCAAGCCTTGGCTGGCCCTGGTTACCTGAGCCTCGGGCGGCCCTGGGCGGCTGGGCAGCCGCCATCCAAGTCTTGCCTGTGTCTCGGGCCAGCCCTGGGCGCCTGGGGGGCTCAGGGGACTGGGGGACTCTGGAAGCAGGCGTCCTTGCCACACACCTGCCGCCCCTGCAGGGCTGAAGGGACTGAGCGCTGCCATCTTGTGGCTGTGGGCGCCACCATCTTTGAGGGTGGGGCATCAATTAGCATACTCCCTCCTTATTGGCTGTGGGTGCCGCCATCTTTGAGGGTGGGGCAGTCAATTAGCATATTCCCTCCTTATTGGCTGTGGGTGCTACCATCTTTGCGACAGTGTGAGGGTCAATTAGCATATTCCCTCTTTATTAGATAGGATTCTGCTCCTGTGTGAGGGGAGCATGGGCAAGCAACCAGCCCCATGGGCTCTTTCCCTTTGTTGTCTCCTGGGCAGAAGAGCAAATAAGAAAATTGGCAAAAGGTGGGGATGGGGCCATTCCTTCTTTTGGGGACCTGTTGGTGCTTAGACCCATTGAGGTGACAGCCCACTGACCTCAAGACGATAGAAACACTCTGCTTAATCTACTAGTAGAATCACAGTAGCATTACAGCTGGAGGATACCTGAGATAGGTAGGCATCAGAAGGCTGGAAGGCGATAGGCATTCTGCCTGCATATGTGCACTTTGCATTCTTGTTCTGGCCTCACCTAGCCGAGTCCCTGGGGAGAGGTTCCACAGCACTGTGACTCTGGCTGGGGTATCAGGGGAAGTTTCCAGTAGGATTGAGATTCGGTTGATAGCTGGTGTGAGCAAGACTTCTTAGCAGAAGTCGGGTTAGGGGCACCCAGTTGTTTCTCATCCAGGACTCCCTTTGAAGGCCAGTGATACTCAGGAGACCCCATGAGATCTGCTTTCCTCCCAGCATCCCTGACACTCAGCACATCTCAACACATCTTCTCCCTGGCTCTCCTAGTTGAATCTAGTTTTAAAATGAGGAATCGGGGTTCAGCCAAACTCAAGTGAATTGCCAAAGGTGATATAGACACTAAGTGGCAGCGTCAGGACTAACATTCAGGTTTTCCAAGTTTGGCATCTTTACCCTTCCTTAAGACTAGGTTTTCCAGGGGGGCGGGGGAGGGGGGAAATCAAAGTACAGATGCAGATGACCTCAAGCATGATCCTTAAGTATTTTGGTAGCACAGTCAGGGAACAACCATCCATCCCACTAGGGCCTGTTTACTTCTGATTTCTACTCACTGTTCCCTGGCACTTCCCGTCCTTTCTCACCATACTAACTGAGGGAGTGTGTGATAGGCAGAATAACAGCCCCTCAAAGATGCCCTTGTCCTCATCCTTGGAACCTGTGAATCTGTTACACTGCATGACGAAGAGGCATTGAGGTGGCAGCTGGGATGAAGATTGCTAGTCAGCTGGCCTTACAGTTGGGAGATTACCCTGGATTACCTGAGTGGACCTGATCTAACAAGTGTCCTTAAAAAGGGAAGAGGCCATCAGAGTGCCTGGCAGTTGACGGCTGCTTGCACAGCTGTGGCCAAAACCAATGCTCAGGCCTTCAGGGCAAGAAGGAAGAGCGCTGAAATACCTGGATGAACTGAAGGTGGAATTCTCCCAACAACCCCTCGCCCAAGTGACAGGTGGCACCAGGTTCAAGCTCTCCAAGAGCTGAGCTGTTTGCAAGTCCATCGCCCTTGTCATCACTATCATTAAGCAAACTCAGAAAGAGAACCTCAGAAGTTCTACAAGCCCCCGTGTCTACGGCCCAAGAAAGTGCGTGCCCTGCACCGCATGCTCAACAAGCACGGCACCCAGGATGGGCAGTGAAAGGTGCGGCTGAGCAGTGCCCAGTGCAGAGTACACTGCCAAGGCCAGAGCCAGGGCATTATGAAAACACAAACTGACTGGGGCAGGGTGAGGGGGTGGTGAGTTGCTGTATTGGCTTTGAAAATGAAGGAAGGGGGTCACAGGCCAAGAATGTGGGTGCCTCTACCAGGTGGAAAAAGCAAGGAATGCTTTCTCCCCTGGAGCCTCTAGAAAGAAATGTAGCCCTGCCCACATCCTGATTTTAACCCAGTGAAACCCACTTCCAACTTCTGAACCGCAGACCAGTTAACGATAACACATCTGTGTTGTTTAAGCCACTAGGTTCATGGTAATTCGTCACAGCAGCAATGGGAACTAATGCAGGGGCCTTCCAGATGCCTTTTCTAGACTTCTCAAGAAAAGACGACACTATAAAGCATAGATCCGAACTGCTAATTTTTCCTAATTAACTTAGTCCTACTCTTCTACATATCTGTGGCTACAGGTTCTTCATTGAATATGAGAACTAAAAACAGTATCTAACAAGTCGAATATCTTTCCAGATTGCTTCCGTTTTTATTCTAAAACCGTGTCCCAAAATGAGAGTGGGTTAGTGCCCATCTCCAGTGCAGCGGGTCCCTTTCCCGTTTAGATAGCTTTATTTTTCAATAAAAGAATTTCACTTCCTCACAACATTTATTCTGTTCCTTAAAATGTTTCACTCTACAAAGCACCAAGGCAGAGGGTATTAGCCTTACTTTTGCTGCAGACACTTGGAGAGTCTAAAGACAGCTGTAGACTTACTCCTCTGAAGAAAACACATAAAAACATGTATACAAACTGTTTAATACCATTTTTGTAATGGAAATTGAATTATTTTACAAAGACAATAAAGTATCTTTATAAAGGCATTTTTCTCTTACGCTTATCACCTTCCTCAGGATGTTATGCCTGAGATAAATGCAAATTTTGTAAGTAAAAAAAGTAAGCCTCTACAAGAAGGCTGATGTTTGGCTTTGATATTGAAATGATGGAGTGGTTTTTGACACAGCAATAGGCTTGTTTACTTTTGACACCTGTGTGACTATGACTTTTCAGTTTCATGGCAGTAGGGGTTGGAAACACTGACTTGGCACAGGAAACAGTCACAAACAACATGGGAGCCCTGTGGCTTTATTAGAGGAGGGCTAGACATGGTGGGATTCTTGGAGTTCTCCAGAATCCTTGTTGAATCCATGCTGTGTCAATGAGATGATCTTTTGAAAAGTCTGCTTCTTTAGTGTGCTACATTACGTCTTTTAACAAGGATTAAGTATTCATGGTTTCACGTTAAGATCATTGGAGGCAGAATTAGCGTTCAAAGAGTTCTATCTAATGGTTCCAGCTGTCTATGGGTTTCTATCTGTAAACAAACCGGCGTTGTTTGTCACTCCTTGCTCCAGTTTGCCAAAACACTTACCCAGCCTTAGAATGTTCAGGTGGCTATCTGCCTCCGACATGCCCTTCCAGCATGACAGTTGAACTAAAAGAATGTAAGTGGAAAGATTTACCTAGATAATCTGGCAAGAGTATCCATCCAGTAAAGCAGACTAGGAATGGACTTCTTCCTGTTGGATTATTCTGATAATTGGATTTTCTCTGCCTCAAAAGAAAGCAGAACTTTTCATTTGAAGGGCAACCAAATGCCTCACGACAGGTCCTCTGGAAAGCAAGTTAATTTCCGCATCACAGCAGTGAACTTCCTCATGTACTCCCATTTCTTGACAAAACCTCTCGAAATAGCAGCATGTCAGCCCTGGCTCTCAGGAAGTTGACAATGTTCGTAGGAATAGACACGATTTTTTTTCAGGGTTGCTGGCAGAGTCGTTGACACCGGCTGACACCACTGCATGTTGAGATGAGGAGCATGTTTCTTCACCAAAGCAGCAGAACCAGATGTGTTGCCAAGCATCACAGATGCTCCATCTGAGCCCAGAGTGCCAAGATTTTTATTCTGCCTGAAAGTTTGTTTGGCACAGAAATCCTTCACCATGTTAAAGACATTGACTCTGCAGATTCTAAAGGAGTTCATGGAATAGGAATTCTTTGACTGTAATAAGTTGGCTATGCAAATAGAGGTATCTATTTTCATCAGGTTACATGCAAAAGAGAAATATTAAACAAATGTCAGAAATTCTCATAGTGTTGACATCATTTGATGGGAACACAACTTCAAATGTGCACTTCACCAAAATATTTTCAGTGGCATGTAGGTTATTTTTCTTGGTGATATGCTGCACTAAAAAAACTTTTTTAACACAAGTCTTTTTTTTCTTAAGGCAAATCCAAAGCCAGGTAAACTCTGAGTTTTTAAAAATCAAGGTGTTTTTGTATTTAAAAATCCACTGTGTCTAATAGATTTCCAAAGTAAGCAGTGAGAGGTCTTCCTTCAGTTTTATTGGGTTCATGCTTCCATTGTCCAGAATCTTGCCACATGGGGAATACTGTACTTTTTGTGTTTCATTACACTCCATATTTAATATAAAATAAATAGATATGAAAACTGTATGATACTTTTAAAATTTTTTTTCAACTTCAGTTAGACTCAAAGTAAACACAGATGTATGACTGTAATCACATTAGCAGGGTGTTTTCTTAGATGCCTGTCAACAAGACACTATTCTAAAGGATTTAACATGTTAGTGACAATGTCACCTGTTTGCCTTTAATACAGCTTTGGCAGATTGCTTTCTGTTCAAAATATCATTCCCCGCCTCCTGATCTCAGGCTTTGATATGTAACTCACTTTTGCTAACCCATCCCACTTCCCAGTAGGACTATCAAGAGTTATCCTTGGCTCTATGGTCATTCTTTTCCTTCTGAAATAAAGCTGGGATTGTCCACTTTGGAGGTCCTCCTTTAGCTTGAGTTCTGGAATAAAGATGTCATAGCACCGACATGGTCATGTAGTGTGAGCAAAAAACAAACCTGTGTTTTTATGGGCCCCTATGATTTTGAGGTCTTTGTTACTACAACATAATTTAGTCTAGGCTGATATATACATCATCCCATTCCATCCACTCTCTGTGAATCAATGTCTTAATATTATAATTTGAAATAAAACATTAATTTTTTAAAATAAAATCAAAGTCTCAGAAAGGACTTAAAACTTTTTTTCTTTCTAAGTTCACAGACCTACCCCAACCCCTTGAAGCCCAACCTCAGATGTAGGTTTAACCATTTTGCTGTTGTGTCTCTCTAACTGAAAAATAATACCTTTTTCCCCATTAATATATATATTGAGGACAAATCACTGAGTAGACAAAGATAAATGTGACACAATATGGGCTTTCAGTAGTCACTGCCTGATGGGACCCTGGGTTGTTATAAGACAGTGAGAAGAAATGTTAGGAAACTGTTATGAACAGGATGGGAACAACAGGAGGGTGACTATTTCACAGAGTTGTCAGCAAATTTTGCATAGAGGAAGTAGCACTTTGTTTTTGTCTTGAAGGATGAATGAAGATGTCAGAGGAAATGTAGTATGTAAAATCAAGAAGTATATATTGTAGTATGAACATACTAGTAGAGTACAGGTGGAATTGGAGGAAAATGACACTGGAGAGGTAAATTTAAGTCTGTGAAGGCAATCATGTGCTGTGGACATCAGGCCTCCCACCAGCATGTCTTGTAGCTCCTTTTTCATTCCCTCCCCTCTGCTTATATTTCTCAGGTATAACACCAAGTTGTTGATTGAGAGTACATTTCTCGGTCACCTCAGGGAACTCATGGGTCTGCCTTGCATTCAGTCAGCAGAGCACCTAACCCTGTCCCACAGGGCTCTGCCTCACGCCATCTGGTCATATGACGAAAATGAAAAAAGGAAAAATGGAGAGGGGAATTGAGGCAGTTGAATGTGTTGAGTTTTATTTATTTATATTTTAATTTTTTTTCTCCAAGACTGCCAATCTCTGAAATTAGAACAACAGGCAGTATGGGATGATCGTGTTGAGTCACATGGTTCTCTCTGCTTAGTGGAAGGGAAGGTTCTGCCCCCACAAGAAGGATCATACTTTATGGATTTGTCTTGTGTAAAGTCTCTAATTTCCCAATGTATTGAACCTCATATTAAGTTCCATGTATTATTGTTATAATGTTCTAGAAAAAAGTGAACCATGAAAAGGTATTAATAGCCAAAAGGAAAGAAAAGAAAAGACTGAAGGTTTTACCCATCATCTAAGGAATTGAATTATGTTCTCCAAGCAATGGGGAATCAAAGGCAATTCAAAAGTAGGGAATTATCATGGTGAAATTTGTGCTTTAAGAAGAAAACTTTCACAATAGGACAGAGCATGGAATAAAAAGGAAATAATACTTGGAGTAAATAAATATGCTAGGAGTGCCACAGTGGTCCCAAGAAGAAATAATAGCATCTTGCTCTTGAATAGTAATAATGAGAATAGAAAGAAACAAATTTGAAATAAATTTTTCATAGTAAATGTAATAAGATTATTGAAAACAAATTTATGTTGAATAGACTAAGGGGAAATTTAGGGTGTGGGTGACCGGGAGATGCCTAGCTGAGATATCTTTATATTTGTGTAGCACTTCACATGTTTCAAAGTACTTTCCCTTCCTTACCTTATTTAATGTTCACAATAACTCTGTGTATTGGCTTATCCAGTATCATTCGCGTGGTTCAGTATCCGAAAGATTAACTTGGCTGATGGGGAAGTAGCTAAGATTAGAAACCAGATAATGTTTCTAATATCTAGAAACCAGATAATGTTTCTAAAATGGAAAAGTATTTGAGCCTAAACACAAGTTAACTTCTCTAATAGAGAAGAAGCTAAGCTAGGAATAAGGTCACTTGTCTGATAGTAAAGGAAATGAGATCAGAAAACAAATCTGATTAATTTTCCTTCCCAGTCATGATGTAGCAAAGCCTGTTGACCCTCCTGGAGATGACAACTAGGTCACTTGGAATGCAATTTTGCATAGCCATAGCTCATTCTGATCAGTAGAGACAGAGAAAGTGTCCTTTATGCCTGCCCAGCCCTCTTTTCCCTGGGCACTAGGTCGTAGGAGAGCATTTGGAAAAATGATGGTAATAGGTCCTTATACAGTGCCTTTTACCTTTTTAGTGTGCTTTTAATAAGTAAACACAGACCCAATGCAGAAATAAGAAGTATCAATGTAAAGGGAGACAAAATATATTTAATGCCTCAAAAGTTGGTTTAGAGGAAAGGTATTATAGTAACCATGCTTATTCTGGCTTTGATCTAAGAGTCATTAGGAAAATATGATGCTGGAGAAACATGGGTCAGTTGAGAAGCAGTTACTATTGTCACTATTTTTTAGATGAAAATATTGACACCTCTGAGAGAAAGTGAACATCCAAACTTCAAACTCGTCTTTCTCCCTCTAAAGCCCATTATATTTTGCATAACACCACACACACACACACACACACACACACACACACACACACACACACACACACATTAGTGATCTAAAGCAATAATTTACCAATCTTTCATCATTCACTGGGTTGACTGGGCTACCTGAGCAGTTCTTGCCCAGAGCTCTCCTGTGGTTCTAGCCAGATATCTAGGGTTATGGTCAATCAACGGCTCGATTTGGCTGAATATTCAAGGTGGCTCTGATGATTAGAGGTTGTTTGCCAGCTTCATGGCAGTTGGGTTCTCAAAGGGAGACCCAAGTGGAATCTGCAAGGCTTTTCATGACCCAGCCATGGAAGTCCCAGAATGTCACTTCTGTCATATACTATTAGTCAAACAAGTCACTAAGGCCAACTTAGATTCAAAGAGAGGACAAATTTTATTGTACTTTTTTTTTTTTAATCCTCACCCGACAATATTTTTCAATTAATTCTTGGAGTGGAAGAAAGAGGGAAAGACAGAGAAATATCAATGTGAGAGAAACACATTGATTGGTTGCCTCCTGCATGTGCCCCAACCAGGGCCCGGACTGGGGAGGAGCCTGCAACCGAGGTACGTACCCTTGACCGGAATCGAACCCAGGACCCTAAGGTCCGCAGGCTGACGCTCTATCCACCTACAAGAAGTATCAATGTAAAAGGAGACAAAATTGTACTTCTTGCAGTTGTACAATTGTACTTCTTAACCAGGAGTGTCAAGGCCATACTTAGTAAGAATCTAAGGAATGGGAGATAATTCTGTGGCTATCTTTGGAAAATAAATCAGCCATACTTCCAGAGCAAAAGCTTCTCTATTAGACATCTTGGAGCAGTAAGGAATATGAAGCCTACTGCCTACCAGGCTTATCAGCACATAGGGCTGAATTAGGTTATCTCAAAAATTAAACAAACAGGACTTTCAAATTGCCTGATATATCCAAATTTTATTATCCTACATATTTTTATTTATTTGTGTGGGTTTTTTTACAAGATGAGAAATAACCAAGGATTCTATGAATTGTCATTCTTCTTGCTGAAAACTCAAAGGCTACTTAAATCTTCTGCTTTGCTAATAGACAAAGATTTAATTCCAAAATTTCATCTTCTACCTAAGCTCTCCCTTCAAGCTAGTTGGGGAGTAGGAAGGAGTTGTAAAGAATCATTTTTAAATTGCTAATTAGCCCAGCCAGTGTGTGCCTCCAGGGTTCAGTGTTGACCTATGAACGAGGAGATTACAGTTGATTCCAGCTTGCCCCCACCCAGCCATTTCCCACCCCGGGCAAGTCCCCACCGCCCCAGTGTCTGTGTCCATTGGTATACTGAAGATTTCTTGAGGCAAGATAGCATAGGCATTAAGAGTACTGGGCTGCAGGCTGGATCCCCAGTAGGGGGTATGCAGGTGGCAGCTTATCAATGATTCTCATCCTTGATCTCTCTCTCTCTCTCCCCCTCTCCCTTCCTCTCTGAAATCAATAAAAATTATATTTTAAATTACTATTTAACTTGTAATGGACATCCATTGTCCTCCGTCCATGAGCGAGGACAAAATGCCACTGCCCTGTGTCCTGGAGCTCAACCAGGCTTTACTTGCTTTCTGGCTGCCAAAAGTAAAAAGTCAAGTCAGGGGAAAAGATTAAAAAACATTTCTTTTTTAGAACATATGCAACCCTACTTTTTAGAAAATATAATTTGAATTTGCCAACAGTTCACATCTGGTATTTTACTAATTTGTTCAAGGACATTTTTCATAGGATTTAAAAGATCACTAATATCTCTAAAAATTCTGTTGTAGAAACTATAAGTAGCTCGGTCAAGACTCTTTTCAGGGATCCTTGGAGCTAATGTTTTTCTGCTGGAGTGAGGTAGCATATGTGGATGTTAAAAAATCAATATCTGGCACATTGTGCACATAAATGCTATTTCTTGGTTCTGGTGTCTTAGCTGAGTATTCTGATCAGCAGTAATTTGGGAACAGGGCCAGCATCTGTATTCTCTGTGATTCCATGCTTGAATATTTTGGAGACATGCAAGGAAATATGATAAGCAAATATACAGCTGTTGAAGTCTGATAATGTTAAGATTTTATTGATTATCCAACAGAGTAACTACTCTGGGTATTAACGTTTGCTTGTCACAGCCTTCAGTGCCTGGGGTGCTTGAACAAGTTCTTTTTTTCCATTGAGCTGACCTCAAAGTCGCATAGTTTCTGAGTCAAGGTCCTCAGATTTCATACTTAGGCAGTTTCTTTCCTTTCTATTGGGATATATTAGAGAAAATGTGTCACCTTTTGCACCATGTAATACCAAATCAGATCAAAATTCATGCACAATTATGTCAGTAGAAATGTAATAGTATAGGCTGGCTTATCTGTAGATAACACATGGAAAAATAAACTTCCACAACTGACAGATTTGCTTGATTTTTTTCTTCAGATAAATTATTTGTAAGCAATCGAGCTAAAGAACACAACTGGAATTATATATATATATATATATATATATATATATATATATATATCCCTCAACAATAAAATGGTTGCTAAGTATTCCAGTTCTGTCATTCTGCCTCCCCCAACCAACCCCTTTCTCTTTCTAAAAGTTCCTGGATAATGAATGCAAAGAAAGAACAAAAGAAAGGGAAAAAAAAAAAAGACATTTTGCATTAGCTATATTTATTAAGAGAATGAACAACTTTTGGAAAACAAAATTTACATAAAACACTTACATGAAAATACCATTCGTTGATAGTTAATGGGATTTAAGTAACACAGGTTACAGGGCAGTCTACCTGGGAATGAAGTTAGGCTGCCTAAAAAGCATTCATCTGTGTTTCTCTTTTATAATCAGAAAAAGTCAAAGCCTATCACTAATCTGAAGTCTTCTTGAAACCAATTAAAATAATTTAAGATAAGTTGTACTGCAAATGTGCTTCTTAAGTGTTTTAGACTTAGGATGTCTTAGGAATGTTGTAACCCCTTTTAATGTTACTATTTATATATAACTACCATGTGTATAGTATTACACTTTTAATGCACTGTATTAGCTGTCACTTGAAATTAAGTGCAGGCATGTTCTTTTTTGGCCTTCAGTTTCTCCTACATTAAACCTTTAAAGAATGATACCAGTAGCAGAAGAGTAGGCAGCATTCCCAGTGGAAACGGGCGGCTGCATCCGGTTGGGTTGTGTTCAGGTTTCTATGTGAAAAGATATTGTAATATCAGAATCTCTACGTGTTTACACACCTGGAATCCAGAACTCTACCTGATGTCTTTTCTTGAGGAATTAATGGAATCAAAGCCTATGGTAGGCATGTTTGACAGATATTCCTTGCCTGTAGAGATCTGGTGATAATTCCATCAAAATTTGTCCCTCGTTGATCATATATCTATGCATTTTTATATCTTTGTGGTTTTTCACCAACTCTGTGCTTGCATCAGTGCCTTCATTAGAAGGTCAGGTTTTGAGGGTTTAGTAATTCACCTTGGAAATGTACTGTGAGTTGAATGTATCAAGCATGAGTTTTCTCCACTCAGCATGAATTTCATAGCGTTAAAAAAAAGCCAAACCCATATCTAAAATAATTTTGATATGTTTCTCATTATATGAGGAAAGATAAGCAGATGCTTATTGATTTCAGGTGTTCTTTGTTTCCATACGTCATGTTTGCTTTTCATATTTTAATGATATTGTGCAGATTTTTCTCTGTGATGATAAAATTGTACATTTTCCAAACATACAAAACAATTAGTTTTAATAAAAGAAACTATCCAGGTGGAGCCACTTGGAGCCACCCACTTGGAGGGGTTATAGCTTATACTAAAACAATCAATATGAAAATCAAAATTCCTTGTGTTTGTTTATAAATATTCCCCTCCTCACAGTCTAAATTCATAGTGATATAACTTCCTGTGTGGGTCTTTTCCCATAACAACAGATAAAAGAGTAATATGTTAGAGAAAGATCAGTTTTTATCAACTTTGCCACTTATAGGTATGTGTGAATCTATTTACACACTCTACAGCACAGAAATTAAGGTGGAAATTTCTGATTAAGTAAAAAGAAATTAAAATATGGTATTTTCTCATTCAGTATAAATGATTGACTCCATTCATTCTTTCACATATTCATGCATGCACTTAGTAAATATTTGCATACCTATGACAAATACCTATTTTTCACATCATGTACTGATATATTTTAAAAGAATACAGTGAGTTTTCTGTTTTAAAATTTTTATTAAATTTATTGGGGTAGTGTTGGTTAATAAAATTATATAGGTTTCAAGTACACATTCTATAATACATCATCTATATGTGTTCACCACCCAAAGTCAAGTCTCCTTTTGTCACCATATATTTGACCCCCTTTAACCCTTTTCTTACCTCTCCTCCACCCACTTTCCCTCTGGTAACCACCATACTGTTGTCTGTGTCTATGAGTCTTTGTTTGTTTATTTGTTACTTTCAGTTTTATATTCCACATATGAGTGAAATCATATGGTTCTTGACTTTTTCTGTCTGACTTATTTCACTTAGCATGATATTATCAAAATCTACTAATGAGTTTTCTTTTCCTTCATTCCACATCACTCTCAGGAATGCTTTATGTCAATGGCCTTCATTTATGCCCCACTTTTGTTCTATCTTAATTCTTCCTTTGTGGCTTCTATATACAACACTTGTCTAAACTTGCTCCATGAAGACATCAATAACTCCACTTGGTGTTCTACCTTCCCAATGTGTTTATCCCATTTCCCTCTTGACCACCATTTAACATCCCTCTACACTCCTGTTGTTTTACTCAAACACTAGAGGCCCGATGCACAAAATTCCCTCTGCCACCCGGGACCCAGGCTTCTCTCTGGTCACCAGCAGGCACCTGGGACCCGGTGCTTCCCTTGCAGCCCTGGCTTAGTCTGGAAGGAAGTCCGGTCTAATTAGCATATTATGCTTTTATTATTATAGATTGATTTTTGTCTTTGTCTCAAATGTTTGGGTGTACCTCCCAATTTTGTTCTTCATCAGAGAACTAATCTATACCCACAGTTTTAACTGTCACCTCAGTGAATATAACTCCAAAGTCTTTATTGTCATTCATTTATCCATTCATTTATGCAATAATATATTATGTATTTAGGATGTTCAAAGCACAATGCTAGGTGCTCTGAGGGATAAAAAGAGAAATGAAACCTAATTCTTCTTCTTGAGAAGCTAAAAATCTCTGGTATGCCTTTTGTCCCAAGTCTGTTGCCTCTTTCACCCTCTTGGACATTGAAAGTTGTCCCATTATAACCCCAAATTCAGTATATTTCAATTTTAACTTGAATTCTTCCTCTTAAAATACTTTCCTTTCTTAGCTCATGGATATCTACCAGTAGCACAATTATTTTACTCATGAAGACTCAAAAAATCAAATCCTCTTTGATGATTCTCTGCCTAATTCTATAGAATTCTCTGGCAATATCTATAGAATTTTATAATAAAAATTCTATAGGTATTGCTATTGTAATATTCCTCAGTTTTACCCTTAATTTTAGATTCTCTTGACATGCTATGCCATGCTATCTATATGAAATGCCCTTTCTGCTTATTCAAGACCCATCCATCCTTTAAGATCCAACTGGAATCTGCCTCTTACCTCAACTCCAGCCAATAGTGAGCTCCACTTCAGAACATATTATGATGCATTTGTCCTCCTCAGTTGACATTTAACATTTTTACTCTTTCAGTTTTTTGTAGACATGTGTCAGGCATTGTGGTAAGCACTTCACATGCATCATCTAATTTATTCTTCACTATTGAGTAGGTTCTATCATCCACATGTTGCAGATGAGAAAAATGAAACTCATTTTTCTAGGCTATGTGACTTGTCCAAGGTCACAAAGAAAGGCTGAAATTAGAACCAGTTTCATCTGGACTTCAAAGGTCATGATTTAAACCACTATGCAACATTGCCTTATGACATTTACATGCTATTTATTTACTCATGATCTCATTTAATTTTACTGTGTCATGACTCCACAAAATCATAAATTCTAGTACCAGAAATAAGTATTATGGTACATATTATGCACAATGGTAAACAAAGGTAATCATTTAGTTGCATATGCAATAAATAGAAAGATACCTATAAATGTAAAATAGCAATTTGGTTATGAGTCCCATAACTACTCAAACTAGCCATTTTGTATACTAAATATTATTTAACAAAAGAAAGGTTACTGTCAAATAATCTTCATTTCTTTATTTTGCCAATATCTTTCTGATATCCTCTCTAACATACCTCCCATTTAAAAAAAAATGGCATCTACCATTCCTAATATGATAGAAAAAGGAACTTTCTGCTTCCTATGCATATAACTCATTCCCACCCCCAGCTACTACCTTTGGTGCTATAGATGACTCAAAACCGAGTGCAGTCCCTGTTGTCACAGAGCTCCAGTATGTCCCCATTAATCACTCTCCTTTTTATTCCCATAACTGCCATCCAAATTCAAGTTCCCCATACCTGAATAAGACACATTCCAGACATTCTCAGCAATAACATATATTAAGAACGTTGCCAACAATACTGAAGATTTCTTCCTTCCTTCCTTCCTTCCTTCCTTCCTTCCTTCCTTCCTTCCTTCCTTCCTTCCTTCCTTCGTTCCTTCCTTCCTTCCTTGTCTAAAGTTTTACATATGTCTCCTTTTTCCCAGCTTGCCCCCACCCAGCCATTTCCCACCCCGGGCAAGTCTCCACTGCCCCAGTGTCTGTGTCCATTGGTATACTGAAGATTTCTTGAGGCAAGATAGCATAGGCATTAAGAGTACTGACCCTGGTACCAGACTGCAGTGTGGTCTTGGGCAAAGTACTTCACCTCTTTCCCTCAGTTTCCTAATCTGTAAAAGGTAGTTAATAATAGTCCTTGCCTTACAAGGAGGATTAAGTGAATAAATATGCATAAATATTAGTACAATGTCTATGACATAGTAAGAATTTTATAAGTATAATATGATTAGTAGTATTATTGTTAGCAGCAGCATTATTAGTACCCAGGAAGATTGTCATGTTATTAAAGGGAATAGAAGGTCTGAGTAGGAACAGATTTTAGAGGGAAAGAAAACTTTCTGTTTCTCACATACTGAGTTTGAAATGTCATCAGGCCATCAAACTGGGTATTCCAGCAGATATTAGAAATAGAAATCTCACCATGGTCAGTTTCTCAGTGGTTAGGGCGTGACCCTGTTGGCCTAAGGATTGTGGGTTTGTTTCTGGTCAAGAACACATACCTTGGTTGCAGGTTCAATCCCTGGCCCCAGTCAGGGCACATGCAGGAGGTAGCCAGTCGATGTGACTCTCTTACATCAATGTTTTTCTCAATGTTTCTCTCTCTCCTCCCTCCTCCCTCTCTCCCACTCTCTCTCTCTAAAGATCAATGGAAAAAAATATCCTTGGGTGAGGATTAAAAAATAAAAAGAAATAAAAATCTTGAATTCAAAGAAGAGGTTATAGAGACTTAAATTTGAGAAGTACTCATTAGAGATAAAAGTAATTACTGAAATAGGTTATTAAAAGTGAAGGGGGGAGAGCTAAGAACATTTCTGTGAAGAATGCCTCTATTTAAGGGGCCAGGGAGGGTGAAGAACAGAGCAAAGGCTGAGAAGAAATCATCAGAGCGGCAGGAGGGAAATTAGAAGGTCTCTGTCACGGAAGCCAAAAGTTTTGAAAAATATATCACTAGAATTAAATATGGCAAATGTTCATGGAAGATGAGAACTGAGGAAAGCATCATGAACAGTAGTGGTAGATCGATCATGACATTGGTGCTTATGGTTCCCCTAGAGTGGTGAGAGCAGAACATAAGGCAAATCAAAGCAGTTGGTATAAACTGCCCTTCAAAATGGTTTGACTCTGAAAGGGTAGAGGAGAAACAGGAACTTATGGAGTGTGTTTTGGTAATGGAGAACTCGTGCTATTTTAGAAGGGAAGGCTGAGTTCCAGAGCTAGAGGATCAAGGTCTCAGAAGAGACAGGGTTGGGTGGAAGAAAGCGCAGAAGAGAAGGGATGAGTTCCGTGGAGAGATTCTGGGTGAAAGGGTGGGTGTTGAGGAAATACATGTGACCTCATCTCTTTCCAGGAAAGTGGAAGAAGTAGTCACTGATTGTGAGTTGAAAGTTGAAATGGAATGCTCTGGAGAAAAGAGGATTGAAAGAATACTTGGGAGGGATGTAATAGCCTGTCAACACAAGATAAATGAATGGATACTCAAGTAATTGTGAAAGCCTGTCTGGGGCTATATGACATAAAGGAGTATGTAGCACCAAAAGCAGAACAGTTCACAGCCCAGGATGATTTGTACAGAAGCAGGGTAATACAGAAAGGACATAATGACAAGTACAATAAAGTCCATGGAAGGGAAGGGACAAGGAAAGCCAAAACTGAGTGGATGGGTTGGAAGAATGGGGAAGAGTTGGAAGGAGGGAGCCTCTTAATCAGTAGGATAGGGAAGGCTTAGCCTACCAAACGAAGGTGTAAATGGCAGAAGAAGATAATTATGTTACTCTGGACACTTTAAATTATATTTAAAAGTTAAATGTACTTTGACACTTCTGAAAGCATCAATTAAACTGTTTGATAAAGAAAGTTTAATTTTGTAATCCATCTTCTTTAACTTTTCACCTATGGCCTTAAATGAAGTCTGCATTAAAAGAAGAAAAAGAGTTATCAGAGAGGGTTTGAATTATAGAATGACATCTACCTTATGTTCCTCTGTCTCTTTCACTAATATTGCTTAGCATTTTGAGTTTTAAAAATAACACAGTTATTGGGATTTAAAACTCTGTGGATGCAGAATACATATTTAAAATAAGACTTTTTTACTATGCATAGCCAATTATAGTCCACTGAGAAAATAATGTATTTTTCCAATACATTTTTATTATGTACTTAACTGATGGACTTTCCAAGCTTCTTCATAGGCATTCCACTCCATCAGCCACTGTACATAATATACTTCTTAGGAATCTACTTAAAGTCGTATTTACCTGTGAGGCTCAATTGGCTCTAGGGGACACTGATCTTTTTTCCTTGAGTAAATTATACATATTTTAGAAAACTATCTAAAAACGTATTTACCTCTTATGGAATTCTGGCCTCAAGAGTAATTAAGAGCAGTTTTTAAAAAGCATAGGCAATGCACTTTAGCTCTCTCAGGTAAATGAGATATCTATAATAATAAAAGCGTAATATGCTAATTAGACCAGACAGCCGAACGACCTTCCGGATGAAGCCGGGGCTGTGAGGGCTGAGCCCCTTGCACAAATTTTGTGCATTGGGCCTCTAATATTTTATAATCATCTAAGAACAATTTTTCTCTTCCTTGCCTTCTCTTTCCCTTCTCCTGTAACTATCACTTGCCTCTTTTATACACATATTTAGTAATTATTTCAGATGCTGCTTTTCTCTGGGGGTCAGCACACCAGTTATGCTTTCCTTCCATTCCATGTACTGGCAACTATGCACAGAAGATGTATAGTCCACTCTACATGTAATTGCTAGAAGGGAAGTTACTTTATGAAGATCCAGATTCTTCTGCATATACATTTTCTTTAGTCTTCATATTCTAAGGAGTTTCCAATATTGAGGAATTTATTCGTAAAGCTAAGAGTAGACTTTTATTTGCTAAGAGATGCATCATTGAATGAACACTATATTTTGAGTTTATTTGAAAAATGGAAGAGATATCTGAAAGTAAATATGCAATAACATCATTGTAGTTATTTGCAAAAGTAACTTTGTACTACAATCATTATTAAACCTAAATAAATGAAATTTCTTAGAATTACATGTTTTTGCATTTAGCTCTTTTGCACTTCTAAAACATTGTGTACATGCTGATTACTTTGTATAATTGAATAATGAAAATGCACAGCCCATTCTTTCTTTGTCCTAAAAAACTATTGAAATGGTTCCCCCAGGAAGATAGCAGTAGGAAATCTATGTGACAATAATTGTTAGGTGGTTTGTGCAAAAGATGTGAGAAGAAAACTGAAAACTTGGGGAAAAGGTGTTTTCTAGAAACTGCTAGATGAATGTAAGGAGTAGAATAATGCCAGGTTTATTTATCTTCTCTGCCTCTGAGGATGTCCTTTACATTTCATGAAGTGGCTGTGGATAAATGTCACTGCTGCATGCCCTCTTCCACTGTGAGGTCAAGGTTTCTACTGGTCTCTCCCTACTCAGGGTAATTGGGACCTGAGAGTTTATCCTGCACAGTCCAAGCCAGTGCATGCCTTTAAATCAGATCTTCTGGATTTAGGGCTTATAAACCCTCCCTATTAAAATATTTACAGTGATCAATAAGCCTCAAGACTTGAATGAGGGCTTGGTTGAGTTTGTGGCCTAAATCCTAACTAATCAACTTTCCTGCCTAAATTAGTCTTACAACTCAGGTGACCAGGAGTCTTGGTTTGCCTTAGCAGATCCCCGTTTACACCTGGTATCCTACTGTATATCAATAGTGACACTTTCTGAAGTGTCTTGGTTTAGATCGAGGGCAGGGAACGCCTGGTCTGCAAGCCATATAAGGCCCACAAAACCATTTGGTCTGGCCCTGCCAAGGCATTAGGGGTGAGTTAATTAAATATTTGACCAAATAGAGCAGGCTAATTTTTAAGTTGATAATTTTGTATGGCCCTCCAATGATGTTATAAATATCAAATGGCCCTTGGCAGAAAAAAAGGTTCCCCACCCCTGGTTTAGATGGTAAAGGATATATGATTTCTCTACTTACATGAGTTCTTTGGAGTGAGGTGTTTCTCCCCCCCGGGGTGCTTTTGTGTTTGTGATTTTTATGACTATGAGGAGTTGTTTTCTTTTTACAACTCAGCTAAATCTGAGGATAGCTTAAAGAAAAGGCCCTAGTTTTCATCAGAGTCAATTAGGGACCATTTTAAAACATAGAATCTTTAGCCCCACCCCAAGAGATTTGAATTCAGTAAGGATCGGGTGAGACCCAGGAATTTTTTTTAACTAGGTGATTCTTAGTCACTTTAGAGTATGAGAACTTTAGTTTCAAGCACCTGAAAACTTAACCTATCTATTTGACCCCTAACCTCCTTGGGTTACATCAGACTCTACGGACATCATTTTGTGGTTACATTGCCATCTCCCATTTATTTATAAAAAAAAAAAAAAAAAAAAAAAGGTCCATCATTTTGACGTATGTACATATGTGCTTTATGTTTTTTATTATTTATTTACCACAAGTAAAGGTCAGGAATTGTTATCTTTCTTTTACATTTTTTTTACTGTTTCACTTCATTGCTGCTGTGTATGTGCTCCATGTGAGTGACATAGGTGCTTATGTGGGTGGGTTCCGACTTATGGCGAAAATCTCGTGACCTCGCGCCATAGGAATGGATCTCCGATGTAACCCAAGGACCTACTGTGCATACAAAGGCATATAACTCCAAGGTTCTCTGGTGAACATTCGGTCTAGTTGAGCAGCTGCAGTCTGACTGGGTGATACTAACAGGTTTGAACAACTAATATTTCCCCAGCTAGCTTGGAGGACTTGTCCTTGTACCTTGCATTAGCTGGAACTCAGGTCATCATTTTGGATGAAATTCAGGACAAAGAATTCTTTCCCAGTTCTATTACAAACACACAAACACTGCTTCATCCAGAAGAATTAATTGACATAGCTGAGGAAGCTATGTTGAATATTTTACAAGGTGAGTGGTGAGTAGGGATTGAATAATGGTTCATTTCTGAGAGGTTGATCTTGGAACAAAAGACAGATCATTAAGTGATTCAGCTCCCCCACTCTGCATTCCTTCATGCGGCATTATGCGCGCACAATCAAGGACACATGTCATTCAACAGCGGCTCAGTTTTGCTGACACTCTCAAAGTCATTCTTTCTTTTTTTTTTAACAGCTGTCAGGGCTCTGCACACTTTATGCGTTCCTTCTGGGGACTGGATCCTCACATCCCACCAGGCAGGAGAAGCATGCACCTGAACAAAAGGAAGCAAGGACACTTGGCCTCCCAAAGATCAGGGCTGTAGGCCTCGCACATATTAACCAACTTGTTTACATTCTCCGGGTCATTTTTATTAGTTTTTCAAGGGCACCTGTAACAATTTTTTTTTCCCTTACTCACATCTTCACCCCCTTCCTCCACCCTACCTTGACCCTCTGTCAAACACTATCTTGCATGTCTGGACTCTGTAGAAGGAAATTAAACTGTGATTTGGTATGCTAAATTTCCTGAACTAAAAACTATAATTTGCAATATTATTAAGTCATCACTGTCATGGATTTCAATTTCTTTCTGTGTAAACCCCTAACTCCAGCATCGCTATTTTCGATTATTACGGAAAGGGGAAAAGCAGAGAGAGAAGCCCTTGGTTGCTCTATTGAATGATCATGTCTACCCAGAAAGTTAAAATAGTATGTTTCCTACCTCGGAGCCTGGCCGGTTTTCAGTGAAAAACCCCACAGTGCTTCATAGACACAGTGCTTGCTAGTGTCTGTGGACACCTGGGAAAGTCTGAGGCTTCTTGCTGCTGACAGCTTGGGCCAGTTGCAGGAAATGGAAATTCCACCTTCTACTTCCAGAGAAACCCTGACCGGGTTCCAGTCCTGGATGAAGAGGGATTGTCTTTCTGAACTGCCGTTCCCAGGCTTTATGGAAACACCTGGATATTTCCTGTTAGCTGGTAGCATCAATGGCCTTTGCAGCAGCCAGAAGCCTCCTCCCTTCTTCTGCTGTATCCTCTATGCTGCTGCTGTGAGTTAGGCATCAATATTTTCTGCAAGAGTGGACCAGTAAGGGTAGGATTGGTTCCGCTGCAGTGAAGACTCCAAATCGTGGTGGCTCTGAGCCTCTGCTTTATGTCTGCTTATGCCGTGTGTTCGTCACAGTGGGCAGGGGCTTTGCTCCTTCCCTTGGCTGTCTTCCTCACCTAAGCTGACGGAGAAGCTGCTATTTAGCTAGTTACCAAATCGAAAGGAGAACCGTGGCAAAGCACACATTGACTTTTAAGGCTTCCTCCTGGAGACAACACAGACCATGGCTGCTCACCTTTCATTGGCCAATGCAAGTCACTTCTGGGAGCTGTAAAAGTACCATCTTCCCACAGGCCCCCAAAGACAAAGCCAGAATATTTGTGCAGGGCCTTAATGATGACTACAAAGGTGTAGGAGTTGCATGAGTCTAAACTAATGAAGGGAGAAAATAACTGTAAAAACCAAGTTTTATCTACCCAAAAATATGTCATTGGAGCCATTAACAGCTTAACGCTTCCCCCTTCACTTAAATAACATTACAAAAGCAAGGTGCAGACTTCCATCGCTGTTGGGAAATAGCAATGTTGAAATGCGATCACAGGTTCCTGTGACTGCCACCTCCCTCTGTGACTGCCCAGGCATGGATAGCACAGGGCAGGTGCACGCTTTAATATGTCAGTAGTGTTCTAGGGAATAAGGAGACTGGAATATGCTATATGCTCTCTTTGTTTCTCACTCATCAGGTCTCCACTGAAGAATATAGATTTTACCAGCTGGTTGTACAGATAAGGGTAATAGTTCATTCAGGCTCTGGACTCAGATTTTCTCAATTTAGATTCCAGCTCCATCATTCACTAGCTAAATGACCTTGGGTAAATTGCCTAACCACTCTATGGTCTCAGTTTGCTCATATGTCTAGTGGATCTAATAGTAGTATTTAATTTACAGCATTGATAAAATATATTAATAGCTCTTGATCCAAGGCTCCACAAATATTTGCCCTAACAAGAAACCGCTTCTCCTTTTCTTATTCACTTTAATACAGTATTATAGATTCTGAAATTTAGGGAAACTCTCTTTTTCTACGGCTTTGACAAAATATTTTTAATATTTTTTGTTCTTCAAAAGCAGGTTTCAGGGCACAGGACTGTATATATCTTAAGTTCTAAGCAATGTCAACTATTAAGACACCATTGCAGGTATCTTTTGCCCAGTCAACCACAGCAAATGCTTCTGTCTATTCAAAGAAAATATTTTTTCCTTAGTGTCCTTAATGACAGATTGGACTAGCAAAAATTACATAGGCTGGTGAGGATTCTGAACCTCCTTCAAGGTTGATCTAAGTATTTAAATGTGATGCACATCATCTAATAAGATATGGACGCTGAGAATCAAAGCATAACCCAGGTCATGACATAAGCCAAGGACAAGAATGCTGTGAGGGCCACAATTACAGTGTAAGTTTGAAGGATAGCTATTTCTTGACCTTCTGTGTCAGCTCCTGTCCCACACTTCTGATACTGTTGAGTGCTCCTGAGTGGGCAGGCCAGACTACTCGTGGTAGTCCTCTGTCAAGGTAACAGCAGCTTGTCTTTACCCAGGAGAAAAAAAGTATAATAATAGGTACAAACTACTTCTCTCATTTTTTTCTTAGTTTGTGGGCCCAAGAGAAAGCTTGAAATATGTTACAGTACCTCAAGAAGAAATTCTTGAAAACTATTAGTATCATCACAGTATCCAATAATAGAGAAACTTAGAGTGCTCATGACAGTGCCCAAGAAGTGGTTGTGGCCCTGACTGGTTTGGCTCAGTGGATAGAGCGTCAGCCCGTGGACTGAAGGGTCTTGGGTTCGATTCAGGTCAAGGGCATGTACCTTGGTTGTAGGCTCAATCTCCTATAGGGGGCATGCAGGAGGCAGCTGATCAATGATTCTCTCTCATGGATGTTTCTATCTCTCTATCCTTTTGCTTTCTCTCTCTAAAACATCAATTAAAAATATTTTTTAAAAAAATTGGATGTGCAAGGGAATATTAACTATATTTTCCAGGAAATTCCACAGCTATTAATAGAAGGAACAAAGGTCACAGAATAACAGCTTGCCCACAGATTTCAATCAACCATGCAGAACTAAATTTTTAGAGCATGAGGCCAAGGAGGTCAAGCAATCATGGGTTTTGTTCTGTCACCACAAGGTATACCTGCCCCTCTAACCATGTCAGAATGTCCCTGTTAAAAATAAGAGCCCAACAGGGAGCCATGTGTATTCAGTCACTCTAAGGAATCTTGTCAAGGGACTACTGTCCTGACAGTGTTTTGGGAGTACCAAACCCTGCTTTTTAACAAGCACTATGTCCTAACTATACATGCCATTGTGGCACGTGTTTGTCTGGTCGGGGAAATGCTTTCCTCTGCAAGATAAATAAGGAAACTGAGTTTCAAAGTCCATTTACCTCTGGAAGATCCAGAAGTAGAATAAAATCCACATGTATGAATCTAATTATCTGGGTTAAAATGACCTAATTTGACAATAGTATCAGATCTGCCTTATGGCTTCAAAAGCTTAATTTATTGTGGAGTAATTATCCCAATTCAGTTAGTATTAAAGACCACTAAACAACCAATCAGAAGACCTGGATTCTAGATCTGCCTCTGGTGCAGTTTAGAGCAAGTGGCTTTTCCTCTCTTTGCCTAATACATAAAATGGGTTATTTGGACTAGAGCAGAGGTACAAACTACAGCCCATGAGCCAAATCCAGCCCACTGCCTGTTTTTGTGAATAAACTTTTATGGGAGCACAACTACATCCATTTGTCTACGTAGTATCTATGGCTGCCTTTGTACTACCTTGGCAGAGCTGAATAGTTGCAACAGAGGCTGTATGTCCTATCAAATAAAAAATGTTTACTATATAGCCCTTTACAGGAAAAAAATTTACTGACTCCTGGATTAGAAACTAAGCTATATTTTCTGTTTCCTCATCTGCAAAATGGGAATACAACTAGTACCTCATACTATTAGAAGGACCAAATTATATTTCTTTGTACAGTTCCTATGTAGTGAATGTTAGCTAACATGTAAGTATGTCATTGTTAATTAAGTGGTGATAGGACCGCTGTCAGAATTCTAGCAAGCCCTGCTGCAGTGCGCTGCCTGGAAAGGTGAGGATGCTGGTTTACCATGTGACCCTTGGACAACTGGGGTAACAAAACCCAACATAGGCAGACGATATCCCATAGACTGACTGTACGTCCAGCCTAAAGAATGCTGGAATATCACATTATCTAATTATTAACTGGATATTTGAGCCAATTTTTAAAGGCTAAGTCAGATTCAGTCAAGCCAAGATAGGAATCCAAAGTATCCAAGGTCCAGAGAAGTAAGATGCCCAGGAAGTAGGAGCAGTGAGTAGGAGTAGTAGAATTTGGCGGGAGCAAAATAATGGGATATGAGAGTCATGAATGACTGCGCTAAGAAGGTTCGTGGGGGTCAGATTGCATAGTTCTGAGCTCTGGAGTAAGGAATGGTGGGAAGTCTTTTATGTGCATTGAGTAAGGTTTCTAAACTTGAAAGAATTAGTATTTCTAGAATAATTTATCTACCTATGGTACAGAATGCATTAGTGAAAAAAGAAACAAGAAGTTAACTTCATTTTATAGAGATGATTTTCAGTTTAGTCTGCACTGTTATTACAATTATAATATTTGTTGTTTGTATTTTTTCTTACATCCCTTTCTGAAACTTCACTTAAACCTACTTTAATGAGTGTGTTTAAAATAGAGTAGTAGCTAAATGCACAAATGTAAAAATGAATTCATGTTTTTTCCCTCTTTATAGCTACTTAAAAAGCATCATTTTACATGTACTTCAAAAAACATTGGTAATGTTTTTTGTTGATTTAACAACACTTAGTGAGGGCCTACTGTGTAAAAGATAGGGGGAAATTAGTAAAACACAGGTTCTGCCTTCATGAAGTGGAGAAAGTGACAGAAATAAGTTAATACAGGCTGTAGTAATTTAAGTTTTCAGAAGGGGTGAGAGGTTGGAAAGGCTCTAAAAGTGTGACACTGTTCATTGCCTACCCAATGCCCATTTTCCCTTGCTAACAGAAGACTGATTTTATACATGATGCCAAAGAATGGCTAAATACTAATTTTCTAAAGTTTCATTACAGCTAAAAATGACCATCTGATAAAGTTCTTGCCAGATATGTTTTGTGGAAGAGATGTTTTCTGGGGATTTTGAAAAGCGTGTTACTTTCTTGATAAAAAGGGCAGATATTGCTGGCTCCATCATTTCTCTTTTTTTTATTATTTTATTTTTAGTTTTGAGTGTGGATGTAATACCTAGAGCTGAGGTAACCATCCTGCCACCATGAGAGTGAAGAAGAACATGTGGGAATGAAAAGATAGTTCTTGGGGCCCCAATGGTGTCTTTGGATGAGGAAAATGAACTCTATTACCTAAACCATTAGTCGAATATTCTGTTACTTGCAGCTGTTCACTGGAAGATTCATTGAGTGTAGTTGACTCTGTTTATTCATTTTTATAAACACTTCTACAAATATTTATTTTTCAACACATTTATTTCCATAAGTATTTTAAGCACCTACTATGTGTCAGTCACTGTGCTAGATGCTAGGAATATAAATGTAATGATTCTGCCCAAATTTCACTCTGCAAGAGTACCTGATGCGTTTGTTGAAGATACTCAGAGAACAATAGAATGTCTTTTCTCTCCACCTCTGTATTTCATGTCACTATAACTGCTCTCCATCCCTACCCCCTGGAGAGAGAGAGAGAGAGAGAGAGAGAGAGAGAGAATATGAATGAGAATGATGCCAGGAAGCGCCGATCTATTTTTATATGTATGACACATGTCTCCTCCCCATTCCCTCAGATAACATGGAAAGTAATGGTCGCTCTGTAAGAATAGGTCAAGAAAGGCAATGTAACTCCTTTATCCAGTTGTGTATCTTGAACCACAAAGCTCTCTCTCAGCTCTGGCATCGCTATGGAATCCCCACCTAGATACCATGACCCACTTGGGGAAAAGTTTAGTTCACTTGTGCTGCTCCCAAACAGGAAGGGGGGTCATTAAGCAAGTCCTCAGACCCGAGCCCCTGAACGCCCTCCTGGACCTTGCTGTACTCGGGTGTGCGCACAGGCTGCGCCGCAGCTGGCGAGCGTTTTTATTTCTTGCAGGTGGGAGTACATCATAACAATGCTCTGGAGTCTTTCTTCTCATCTTGGTTTTCACCATCTTAAAAGCGAGTGGTTATCTGACAGGAAATGCTTTGTGTTCAGGCTCTGTCTTTGTCTTTGATATTGTATTTTGGGAAAGGAGCTAACATAGGTTTAGTCAGTCTTGGTATCAAATCTGTGGATGTAATTTAATTAAGAATTACTGCTTGGTAAAAAAACAACAACACATATAAGTAAGTTGGCAGGCTGGCTAATCAGCCCCAATTTAATACTTCTTTAGATCTAGTTTTTGGGTTAATTTTAGTGTAATAAGTTCACACTTAGTCCCATTTGTAGAAAAATAGTAGGAGTGACAAAGCAGTGAATAATTACCCAGATTTTTTTTTTTTTTTACATTGGATTACATTGATGTTTTCATTAGATTTTCATGTTTGTTGGTAGATGATAAAATCACTTCACTGTGAAGTCTTCCCTGCTTCCACTAGTTACCATCTCCCCATCTTTCTATGCCTGTAGATAAGATCCTAAGGATATATTAGCCTGTTCTCTTCTGGGCCAGAGCCGAGGATGATCATCTTTTATCACTCACATGCAGCATACAGCCTGGTGGATAACAGGTGTTAGTATGGTTTCAGTGACTGACTTCTTATCGAGTACGTGCACAAGGGATAGAAAGGTGATCTCATTGACATTTCCTTAGTCTGACATGAAGGGACATAGATGCTACTTCAAGTTAATCAATGCTATCGATAGTTTAATATAGTATTTTCTTTATATTTCCCTCCACTTAAGAATTTAACATTATGTTCTTAAACACCAAAGGGGTATTCTCTTGTCCAGTCCTTGGCAAAGCCAAGAAGCTTCAGAAATTCCTAATTCTTCTTTTGAAGGGCAGTAACTGGGCTCCTTGGCCTGTGCTTAGGAAGCCCGGGGGAAGGCTGTGTTTGATCAGATGATCAGCCACGACCATTCCTGGCTCCACTCCGACTTCCCTGAGACAGAGGACCACCATGGCCCCCTATTGTCTCAGTATCCATCACCAGGCCCAAGAAATGAAAAACCAGTAGAAATACTTAAAACTAATAACAAAGATGTGCACTTTCCACTACAGCCCAGCAGCAGAAAGTAGAAGTGTTAGAATCATTTCTCATAGTTTTCCACTTTCCGTAACTTTTACCCTAATATTTTATTGCCTTAATGACATTCAAGATTCTGTCTTAAAGTGCACAGTTTACATGATACACTTTAAACATTCTGGAAATAAAATAAATGCTAACATTTATGGAATATTGCTGTGGGCCAACCACTGGGACAAGCATTTTCATTTTATCACCCTAAGAAACGGGTGTTACTGTTAACCCAGATCTTACATATGAGGCAGCTGAGGTGTAGAGAGGCTGTGAAACATGCAGCATCACAGATGGAATTCCAGTTCAAGTCATGCAGACATTTGCCCCCTACTCTCCCAACGTTCTGCTCTCCCAGGCCGCTTTGCGGAAATTCCCATGCAGGAGGGGCCCCTGACTCTCCCCAGGAGAAGTTGCTAACGTGGTGGCATGGCTGCTGTTATTCAACTATCACTGAAGCAACTGAGAGGAAGCTAGACACAAGTTCAATTAAAAAACAACAACACAACAATGTACATAGTACCATTAGCAGAGCCTCCCCAAAAAGCTGTCAGGTCTGAGTCCTGAGCTTGCATTATTTCCCTTTTTATCAACCGGGATTGCTTTTGTACTGGACTCCATCTTGAATTTAGCACCATAATTATTAGTACAAGAAAAGTAAAGTGGCTCTATTTACTAAAAACAGATACACATATTTTAATGTTGGAAACCAGAATATCTCTTAATGTTTTCTCTGATACTTTGGTTTAGGAAGGAAAGTACAATTAATTAGAAATGCATAAAGGAGGGTTACATTTTTATACTTCTACTAGAGGCCTGGTGCATGAAAATTCATGCACTGGAGTGGGGGGGTCCCTCAGCCCAGCCTGCCCCCTCTCACAGTCCAGGAGCCCTCAGGGGTGGGAGGCAACCTGACGATCAGGGGAAGGCGACACCCCCATCACACCTCTGCTGCTGCTACTGCCGGCAGCACAAGCCTCGGACGGCCCTGGTTACCTGAGCCTTGGGCGGCCCTGGGCGGCTGGGCAGCTGACATCCGAGGCTTGCCTGTGCCTTGGGCCGGCCCTGGGAGGCTGGAGGCCTGAGGGGACTGGGGGACTCTGGAGGCAGGCGCACAGAGCGGCCGGACCTGCCTAGGGTTGGGTCCAGCCGTGCCACATGCCTGCTGCCCCGGTGGGGCTGAGGGGACTGGGTGCCGCCATCTTGTGGCTATGGGCGCCGCCATCTTTGAGGGTGTGACCGTCAATTATCATATTCCCTCTTTATTAGATAGGATTGTGAGAGAGCATTAATTCCTTTTTTAATTTAGGGTTTTGATTTACAAGGGTCACTATGTGAGAGTATCTCCAGAAGCTAAGTATTTTCTGTGTAATAGCTGAAATTTTAAGTTTATATATAAAAATAATTCGTTTCAGAGAGGAAGGGGACAGGAGAGAGGGAGAGAAACATCAGTGATGAGAGAGAATTATTGATCATCTGCCTCCGGCACACCCTGGGCATGTGCTCTGACTGGGAATCAAACTGTGACCTCGTGGTTCATTAGGTTGACTCTCAACCACTGAGCCATGCCGGCCGGGCCTGAAATTTTAAGTTTTGACAACAGGATTATAATAAAGACTCTAGTGGACTTCTCAGGGTTCTCTCACATTGTGTATAGACTGAAGATGAATAGTGAACACTTCACACCTCATGGAGGAAGGAGATGGTGTCAGGATGGCTCAATAGGTGCTCTTGGTCGTCAGGCTCTTGGCAGCTTGCCCATCAGTTTCCTCTAACCTCGGTTCTCCTTGATGTGGTTCTTGGCGTTAATCCAGCACATTGATTCCTCATCCTCATACATAATAATGATTTGTGTGTTTCTACATCCTATGTCCTCACCTTCTCCAGGAAGTCTTCTTTGATTAATCCCACCCACCTGATAATCACTCCCCCGAAAGTTAATGGCAGCAAGATTCTCAAGTAATTGACAGCATGTAGGGATTGTTCAGCTCCTCAGGGACACAAAAGTCCCGTACCTTCAAGTGCCTGGCTTAGGACACTGCACACAGTGGGGACCAGGGAATACAGACGGACTGACTAAATGAACAGAGGTAGGAGCCTCTATCAGAATGAAGCCTTATGTAATTTGCATAAAAATTGCTAAGGTACCAGGAATAATTCATACTAAAATTATGAAATCTAACAGAAGGAGTTTCTACCACTTATAACCACACCAGATTTACTCCCAAGGGCAGCTTATTCACTGAAAAACCTGACTCAGCAGGTTTAAATTATTCCTTTTGAGCCACTTAACTTCTGAATTCCCTCATTCAGTGGCTTAAACTAGCCTTGAATACTGCCTGCACTCAAAACATTTGCATGTAATTGCAGCAGTAGTATGCTTTCCTGTTGCCATCTGAAACATATTCATTATCAGTATCAGGCTTACATCGAGAGTTTGGTTATTTATATCTAAAAAAATCAAACTCAACAAAGATAACTGAATGCATGTAAGTAGATTTTTCCACTTTTTTATTGTAAGAATATGTAGCCTGTAGATACACAAATTCAAATCCTTGGCAAATCATATTTTCAATGACTGTTTGTCTAGAGATAAATGGATATGAGTAGAGAAAGTTATTTTAGGAATGATAAGTCAACATGAATTTTATTTTTGTAATATATATACACATATATATTTTCAATGTGTATGATTCAAGGAAATATTGTGTCTGGCAAGTAATTGCTGTAGCACTTCCTGTGATGAAGAGATTTGAGCCTTATAAAAAATGTATTCAAAACTGTCTTAAACCTTATTCCACATTAAAGAACATTAAGATCCTGTTGTATGCTTTTAACTAGAGGGTTAAAAAGGAGGTTAGGGATGCCAGTGGGTTATCCATTTTATGAAGACCAACACCAAACAGTCTTCCTATTAGAGTGCCATGCCATTGCGGGCACATGTGGCAAAGTTTAATACCTTTTGTTATTCCAGGATGTATTTAAATTAATTTAAGAACAAAGTGTTTCCCTAGATCCCCTAGTTGTTGTGGTAGTGGTTTTAATCTGAACCAGCAGTATGCTGGCTGCCTTAGGCAATGTCACAGAAATAAATGTTGATTTCATGCATCCTATGTGCTGTTGATCAAACCACATTCTTGCCTAACGTGTTTGTGAAACAGTAAGTTTCTTTCTTCAAAGTGGAAGGTTGCTGCTTAAGATTGATGTCGTTTAAAGATGGATAGTGACCTTTGAAAAGTACCCATAAATCACAACTGACCCACAAATACAAAGTGAAATGAATAAATGAGACAAATCCTTGCCAATATCAACCCTAACTTTCACCTTAAATACCCAGGTAATCAAAGAACTGCTCTCTTAGCCTAAATTACTAGGAAACGTCATGCCAGTTCTCTTCCCTGAATATGCAGATCTATTGACATGAAGCTACTGCTGCTGTTGAAAAGATCACATGTGTTTAACTAGGGAAAGATGACAGGGTGATCCGAAGCCACACCTGGGAGTCATCTGCAGCCTGGAGAATAAGGAAACGCTCTCGGGATTGGTGGATGCAACCCTCCAGTATTTCCTGAGCTCTGTATTCTTCACTGAGCTGGGTGCAGTGGGAAGAGGCATCTTAAAAAACACACAAGAACAATCGCTACACACAAGGGTTTTCCCGCAGCAGCACAGTAACTGTCTACAAGGCCACAGACATAATAAACACCAATAAGAGGGTAGTAAAAACAAATCCAGGGTAAATCTAACGCCACAGACGATCACCAGTCTTAAAGTTCATCCCAGGGAGAGGTGAAAGGACTGTGACTTCAAGGAAGGCTTCCTGCTGGCAATAGGCTTGGAGCTAAGCCTTGCAGATGGGTGGGAATTCCCCAGGTGGAGGGGACCGATGAGGCTGGGAGTTTCAGGCTGGGAGCTCAGTACAGGGACAGGCTGGACTGTCAGAGTGCTCACACGCGGACCTCTTGCTAGAATTCAGCTTGCTGAGCAAGTTCAGAATCGGTCACTGCATCAGGCCCAGGAGCATCGATTGGATGTGCTACAAAGCAACTTAGTTCCTATTTCTTAAGCAGGGAAGTGACCGGAATGGCAGTGGTTCGGAGGCGTGGGGAATCTGGTCAGGAGGCTGGGACCACGGTGGCCAGATAAGGTGGAGGTGATCTGCACAGTAGAAATGAAGAATAAAGACAGGCTGTTCTGCTAAACAATGTTCAGGGGCTAAAACCTTGTAAGTTATAGAGAAAACGGGAGTTATCCTCAGTTTCTGACGTTAGCCGTGAGTTAAATTAGCACAATACTGTTTCAAGTGTGAGCCCCTGCAGTTTGCTGAGGTGCCACTGGGGGGTGAACGTGCATTATTCCTGGCTTTAGATGAACTGCTCTTTAGGTGAAAGGAGTTTAGCTAATTTTGAGAATTCAATTTCTAATGGAATCAAATTAGATTTTCTATTAGTAAAATATAGCTTTATAGCCTTTGTAATTAATGCAACTAGTTATTAATAGATGAGAAAACTGAACCATTACCCACTGGTAGTTATTTCAAACATAAGAACCCGTGTACAAATTTAAAGCGATCTATATGGCACTCCTACAGGATTCTCCATTTTATTTTAATTTTTCCTATTCGCTTACTCAGGGAAAATTCTTATTTCGTATTCAGATAGTGGCAAGTATCTTTGGTAATAAATAAAATCAAACTATTTGGGGTCTTGGAGATTTGGAAGTCATGCTCCATTCTAATACCTGAGCTGACTGCTCTGGTTACAGCCTAGTTCTGCGCTGCTGGCCTAATGTGTTAGTGAAGACCCTATCTGGTGGTGCTTCTGCGACTACCAGGGAGCTCAGTGAAAGTGTGTCTTACGTGCCCTGTATCCCTCGTGATATTTGACCTGCTCGTAAGCATCAGGAAGGCAGGGTCCGTGCCTGTTGGGCTTGGAACTCTATCCCCGGGCCTAGTGTGATGTGGAGCACAGAGTAGATCCTTGGTGAATTAATGAACTCTTCCTTCCAGTCAAAAGCAACAACACAGTGTCCTTTCTACCTGATCTCAGTCAGGCAGGTACAGCTGCATAGTATTTTTTGCCAGCAGGCAATCAGAGGTTGCCTCTATTCCCTTCTGAAAATGAATCAAAAGAAGTTCATGCAAAGATATTCATGTATCCTTTGTTTTTTGCAATCTTTTTTTAAAATATTGTCACACACACACACAGGGTGTGTGTGTGTAAGAGGCCTAGCACTTTGGCATTAATCTTTCTAGATTAACTCAAGATTTTGGTTATGCTAAATTCTCAGTGTTAACCTATGTTTATATTGTGTTTATTTATCTGTGTAAACATGAGAGGAGCACATCTTACAATGGGACAGAATGTTTGGGTTTGGGACTGTGCTTCCACGGTAATATCCTCTTGTCTAATGTATATTATGTACTCCATAATCATATAAATAAAAATGGTTATCACTTAATACAAAATTTAATATAGGCACATAGTTGGTTAAAAGTGTAAAAACGAACACTATGGAGCCACCACAGCAGCTAGTCTGGGTCTGCAAATATTCTTGAAAACACAGGGAAGAGACCAGGCACATCTCTGACGCAGCCTGGCCAGGAACTGGGCTCATCCAGGTCCTCCTGGGGGAGTGGAAACTGTACGGTCTCTTTTACAAGGTGATTTGACAGAAGTATCAAAATTACAAAAACACAAATCCCATGGCTAAATAATGCCACTTCCAGAAGTTTATTCTACAGATAAGCTGACACGTGCGTGAAATTATCATATACGTATGCAAGTTATTCTTTGCTTCTACTTTTTTTGTAATAGCAAAATGTTGGTAAAGAACCTAAACATCCCGAAGGGGAAAATGATTAAATAAATTATAGTACATCAATACAGTCAACTATTATGCAGCTGTAAGAATAAAGAAGCTTTTTAGCACTGATATGGCTCTATATATCTATCATCTATCTAATCTAGTTAAGGAGAAAAAAAGGCATGACAATGTTAAATATGCTACTATTTGTGTTATAAGAAAAGAAAATAATACACACACACACACACACACACACACTGACTGCCGTGTATACTTGCTTTCCTATGCATACGGTAACCTTTGAAAGAACACATAAGGAATTGGTGACATTGTTGCTTCCAGGGAGGGAGCAAGTTGGCTGAGAGCCAGGGAGTAAAAGGGAGTGTTTTCCATCCTGGTTTGAATAGGTATTATCTGTTTTTTAAAACCTTATTTCTTTTTTAATTTTAAAAACTTTTAAAAACATCCATATCCCTCAATCCATTTCAAATTCTAGGACTTGAGCTTGAGACTATTATAAAAGATATACCACAGACTTATGTACAAAGATATTCTTTGGGTCATTGTTTATAATGATAAAATAGAGGAATCAAACAAATGTTCAGCATTTGGAGATTAAAAGTAAGAAATATGTATAAATGTGTTCACAATGCACAATCTCCTTTATATTCAGTGTCAGGGATTCAAACCAAGCCTGTCTTATTCATTGAACTCAAAGCATCTGACACAATGCTTGATATATAACAATCACATGATTAACAATTATGGAAAAATTAATAAGTAGAAAAGAGACTGAAGGGCTATATTCTAACAGGTTACCAATGTTTACTAGATATTTTTACTTTATGATTGTTTTTATTTTCCAAGTTTCCACAATGAACATGTACTATTTCTGTGATTGGGAAGACAGATAATAAGTATTACAAGACTGCATCCTAAAAAAAAACAACCTATTTTTCTTGCCATGTCTATCTATAGAGGAATGAACAGCGATTTTAATGAGTCCAGGGTATGCATTTCAGCAGCACTTACAGAAACTCCGGGAAGGATGGTGGTGGTATGTAAGTGGCAGCTGGTACATTTAGCGAGAAGTGGAGGTACATGAGGAATAATTTACAATATCACTTTGCATGTAGGAGGGATCACAGAACCAGGATTGGAGCTGTTTGATTGAACACAATTATATATACAGTGACACCGTCTCCGTAACATTAGACCTGATCTTTGGTTTTTCCCTGTTTTTGACTATAGACAGATTTATGTTCTGGTCCCCACTCAGCTACTTATATACTCTGTGATTTCTCTGGGATTTTATTTCCCTATCTGCAAAATGAGGCAAATAGGATGGTCTTTGCCGAGTTGCTCATGGAGTGTGCTTCTGATGCAAGTGAAGAGTTTAGCCCAGTAACAGGCATATGCAAGACTCTCAGGATGCCCCCTGCCCTTTCTGCTTCATGTCCATCGCCGTGTCCTGGCTGTGAATGAAGAACTAAGAGTTGTTTTAGAAATAGGGGAGGAACTAATGTTTTAATCAAACATTTTACTTAACCTTACTAATAGTCCTTTAAGATGTGGATCACCCCCCCATTTCATTGGTGTGGGAATGGGGTATTGTTGGGGATGCTGTGACCATCTTAAGACCACAGTGATTAGCACCTAGGAGTTCTGATACCGAATATACACAGAGCCCCTCCGTGACCTCCAGAATTGTGTTCTAAGGAAAGAAGATGGAAATCTTCTATCGATTGCATTGCTGTGCCTGAGGACACTGGAGAACTTATTGCATTAGTATAGGTTTTGGAGGTTTGCCTAAAGCCACAAACCTTTTGATGTCCACCTTTGAGCCCTGAGAAATTCCTCATTGCTCATATAATTCCCACCAATAAGATAAAGCGGAAATTTTAACAAAAAAATTCTTTGCCCTACCTTGCTCTCTGACTCCAATGGGATTTAAAAAGAAATTTAAATACTAATTTCACAAAATGATTTTCTAGTATGTTCCAAATAATTTTTAATACTCTCTAAAGCAGTGAGTTTATTTAAATAATAAAGTAGATGAGAATGATCAAATGTTATATTTGGACTAGATAAAATCATTCTACAAGCAATTATACACAATTCAATTTATTTAACTATTATAGGTTTAAAATGTCAATATGTAAAAAAAATTTATAGACTATACTTGGATGATTTGACTACTTTTTTTAAGCAACTAAAATGGTTATATTTCTTAATCAAGCTAATAGAGGGCTACAAAGAAATATGCAAACCTTTAGATGGATGAACATTTCATACTGGCAGAAAAAAATCACAGCAATCAGCAGTGTTAAAGAAACATTTCCTGTCATGATAAGGTGATAATACTGCCTTTTAATACTTTTTAAACTGTTTCTTAACTGCAGTCATTGGGAACAATTTTCTCCCCATGCGGATGGAACTTACAGGACATTATCCACCAGGTGGCTCTTCCGTAAAATGACCTTACCTTGCTACCTAGCATCAATGACTTTACATTTTTAATTGATATTGCCCGCTACCCCTACTAAGTAATAGGAATAACTAAATGCTAATTTACTTAAGAGAAGTATTTATTTTGTTTTTGTTTGTTTTTAAATATTTTTTATTGATTTTTTACAGAGAGGAAGGGAGAGGGATAGAGAGTTAGAAACATCAATGAGAGAGAATCATTTATCAGCTGCCTCCTGCACACCCCCCACTGGGGATGTGCCCGCAACCAAGGTACATGCCCTTGACAGGAATCGAACCTGGGACCCTTCAGTCTGCAGGCCAACGCTCCATCCACTGAGCAAAACTGGTCAGGGCCTTAAGAGAAGTATTTAAATGATTCTCAGAAATAGAAAAAAAAACAAGCCAGAAATTACAAGGAAAATTTTGGCCTTTAGATTAATACATTGAATAATAAAAATTCTTTTTTAAAAAATGTCAATTTATAACATCTTTTATGTTTCCCCCAGCTGTGGTCTTTCTGGAGAATGAACTTCTATTTGTATTTCTGCAAGAAGCAGTTTGGCTCAGGTGAAATATCTAATTCATAATACTGGGAGATGTGCAAAAAAGTCACACAAACCAGAAAGTTAAAAATAATTTCTATCCACTCTGCACAGTGTGTTTGAGGATGAGCAGATTGTTGTAACTTTCCTGCTTACAACCAAGGCACATTCGTCAACAGAGGCATTTAAATGTTTGTGTATATCTGGTAGCACAGAAGCAGAAAGGATCAGGTAGGAGGAAAAGTCAACATTTATTGAAATCTATCTCCCAACACTCAATTATAGTAACATGGTAACATTTTTGAGAATTTACTAAATACCACGCAGTAGGGGAAACGCTAGGTAAATTAAGGATTAATTTACCTTATTAGACTCAGAACAATCTTAAATGCCTCGAACTATGTAGTGGTTTATTGAGCTCTACAAGAAAACATACCAAAAATAATTTCCTTTGTCCTCCTGGAATGTGCGCTCAAAGGAAAGAATTGGAAGTAAGGCCACGCCCTCTTGCAGCGGCACATTTCCCACTTCCTTCCCATGGAGGCTCTCTTATGTTTCTAAAACATACTTGATTTTATGTTGGTCAGCATCTCCTGCAGTCAGTGTGTGCATGTGTGCGTTTGTCTTTGGCTAGAGTTGCTAACATTAACTGTGGTCCAGAACTCAACGTGTTTATGATTTTATTACAGAGGTTCCCAAGTGGTGATGAGTTATCTATTTCTAATTCCCTTCTGAACCATTTGGGAGTGGGGGTTAGCAGGGAAGAATGGATGTCACAGGAGGAGAGGAGGGCAATTTACAGACAGCTGGCAGGGGCACATTTATGAGATGCCCGATGAGCTCCTCCCTCAAGGTATGGCTTGGACACTTGTCTCTGGGTCATCCATCACCTGTGTGCAGGGCTTTCTCTGTCCCCAGTTCTTTCCAGCTCCCATGGAAACAGTTCCTCTTATTTGATGCTGGGATCTCCAGCACAAACAGGACTGGGTAAAAGGTCCACTCAGAATACAGACTTGAGGCATGGCTATTTAAAGAGCCAGGACTAGGAACACACTTTACTAAAATTAGAGCAGCTTGTGGCGGGACAATTGTCCTTTAATATGATATGATCAGTCAGATACAAATGGGTCCACAAGTCAACAAAGCTCCTTTTTGGCGGCAACGAATAATTCCGATAGACAATATTAATGTGGCAGAGCTGTTCGCATACTGGAGAGACTGGTTTTCTGCCACCACAATGAAACCTAGATTACCTGTGACCTGACCATATTCTGGACCATTTATTCATTTACTTAGCCAACAACTCTTAGGTCTCCTTAGAAATCAAGAGCCAGGTATAAAAGCAGGACTTGGTGAGAAAAAAGCAATGATAGACCCATATATTTTTGTTTATAGGTGCCCAGTTTTGGCTCAGATGCAGGCTGGATCGCCTCAGTTACTCTGGGACAAGGCCTGCAAAGGTTGAAAAGGACCATTTTTCTCCTTACGGGAACAAATCATGGCTATTGAATACAACAGCAGCTTAGACATTTAAACTGCAAAGGATGTGACATACTTTTAAGCTTTATAAAAGGGGGTTGAATAAAAAACTGGCTAGGCAAGATGGATAAAATTCTTAATTTTATTAAGGCAGTGAAAGAGAGTGAAATGCAAAATCAATAGCAAGTAGGACAGTGCAGAGTTCCTATGAATCCCCCCACAGGGTCCAGGGACAGACCCAAGGACAGTGTATTTGCCAGTGAGAAGACACTTTCACACCTGCTGCTATCTCCACCCACCTCCTCCACCTGCCGGGCCGCTGCTCCTGCTCACTCTCAGCTGATGAGTTCACCTCCTGCATCACTGAGAAAACAGAAGCAAATAGGAACTCCCACATCTTCACGTCTTTCTTCTGCCAAATCTAAGACCAACTCCATGCACCCACTCTCTTACCTTCCCTCTGGTCACAGGGGCGGAGGGATCCCTGCTTCTTTGCACTGGGGCTCTGTCCCATCCCTTCCCAAACACATTGTTCTTGCCCTTAGTGCCCCTTTTCTGCAGCGTCCCTTTCTCCCCTAAAGGACATCATTCCAAGAGCCAGTGAATGCACCCCAGTGCAGCCCTTCTCAAACATGAGCATGCATATGACTCACCCAGGGAGCTTCTTAAATACAGACCACAATGTGAAGTCGGGCTGTATTTCCCATCTTTAAAATAACAGTCTCCTCTTTTGACCCAAGCGTTTGCTCTGTAGCACCCTCCCCATTTCTTAGCAATATTTCTTTTTTTTAATTTCTTTATTGATTAAGGTATCACATATTTGTCCTCGTCCCCCCATTCCCATCCCATACCCCTCCCCACACATGTCCCCACCCCCCTGTTGTCCTTAACCGCTGGTTAGGCTCATATGCCTGCACACAAGTCCTTTGGTTGATCTCCCCCTTTACCCCCACCCTCTCCTCCCCTCCCTCTGAGGCCAGACAGTCTGATCCATGCCTCCTTGTTTCTGGGTCTGTTCTTGTTCATCAGTCTATGTTGTTCATTATTTCCCCTAGATGAGTGAGATCATGTGCTATTAGAAATACACTTATAAGAACCGAAAATGAGACAAGCAATAATGGTTATGGTGACAGGCAAATGAATCAGTGTGTAGTGAGTTTCTTTCTGGGCCAACAGTTCTTTTGAGACCCAATTTCAATGTCCACCAGTTCCTTATGTGTACATGTCAGCACTGACATTTCAGTTCTGGATGGTGGACAAATGGTGGTAATGCAGTTCCGACTCTGTCCGGTTTGGTCCTGGGCAATCTGCAGTGATGCACAGTCTTAGCAATATTTCTGAGAGGGGGGTCTGCAGTGTGTCCACTCTCATTCACATTCTCTGCTCAGTCGATCCATAGCTTCTGTCCCCACCACGGAACTGAAACTTGTCAATACACCCCATTTGTCAAATCCTCTGGCACTTCTTGACCTGACAGGGGAGTTTCGGAGACGTTACCCCTCCCTCCTTCTGGGAATACTTTTTTTTTTTTTTTTTTTAACTTCTATGAAGCCTCTTCCTAACTCTTCTACTTCAGTCATTTTCATTCTCCCTTCCCGGCTCCCCCTCATCTGGTCAACAGCTTCGTGCGTCTGTTCTGGGCCCCTCTCTGTCTGTATTCTCTCCCTGAACGACTCCTTCTATTAGTGTGATCTGAAGGACCTTCGAGATGCCAAGGACTTTCACATCTGCATCTCCAGCCCTCACTCCTATATCCATCCATCCACCTCTTGATATCACTTCCTGCAGATCCGCCAGGCCCAATCGCAGCTCTTCCTCCACTCTTCTCTAGCTCAATAGAACCAGCCTCGTTTACCCAGTTGCTCAAGCCCCCAAATGTAGGCAGTTCCTTGATTTCTCTTTTTCTCACCTCCCAGATGCAATCTATGAACAAGTCTATGGTGACTTTACTTCCATAACATTCAGTATGTCCACCCTGGTCTCAGCAATCATCCCCTCGTGGACGACAACAGTCATTTCCTATCTTGTTTTCTCTCTGCAATACATTTTGCCTAAAGGGCTTTTAAAAATGTAAATTAGATCATGTTTTTCCCTCTGGTGGAAACACTCTGATGGCTTCCCATCACACTGATAACAGAATCCCCACTCCTCATTCAGGCGGCACCGTTTCTCTGACATCTTCCTGGGCCACTCCCCCCTTCGCCTGGCCACCTGTCCTAGGCACCCTTTATTTCCTCAACAAGTTAAGCTGGTTTCTCCCGTGGAGCATTCTGGTTGCCTCCTGGTCATTCAGAGCTTGTTCTGGTTATTGCCTTTTGCTTCTAGGTTGATCCCTCCCCCTTTCTCCTGAAAACCACATTTCCCAGCTCCCTTGACAATGGCTTTGGGGGGAAAGAAGGGAAAAAAACAGGACAATTTCTTTCTCCCTCTCTCTTTCCTCTCCCCTTACCCCATACACCTCCCCACCTCTGAGTCAGGGGGCATTTTCTATGAGTGACTAGATGCTGGGTCCCCTCGGTGTGTAGCTCCCCACCAGAGTGAGGCAGCCTCTCCTCCGTGATCACAAGTACTGCTAAGCAGCCCTGTCCATGGCTCCAGCTTCTGCCAGTGGGTTTGTGTATCTAGCATCTGTGCCCCAGAAACATCCCCTTTGCCTGGTAGTGGCTTCCTGCATTCCTAACGTCTGTCACTCCATGCGATTCTCAGTTCTTCCATCACCAGCGTAGCTGCTTCACTAAGTTAAATTCATTTGCGTGAAATACCGAGAGCAGTTTCTACTTCTGACTGGAACAGCTCCCAGCTACACGGTTCACTCAGGGCAGCCCTCCGCCCACCGGCTTGCTCTCCAGCACATGCACCTACTGTGAGTCTCTTCATTGCACTTTCACTTCCTGCTAGTTTTCTTTGTTTGGTGCTCTTATTTATCACTGTATCCCCAGAGCCTAGAAGGGTGTCTGATATGTAGTTGACATTCAATAAATATTTATTGAATAAATGAATAAAAAGAATAGACTTAGATTTAGCTCCACAGACTACAGCTCAAATGGGTAGATGATGCAAATGGAATGAATGATAATCAGGCTTCTAAATGCAAACTCCAGGAAAAAGAAAAGGAAAATAAGAAACATTAGGGGGGAAAACGTTACCCTTTGAGAAGAAAGGCAATTAGTGGGGAGAAGGAAACATTTATTTAATATCTACTAATGTGCCAGTTGCTTTATATGCATGGCTTCATTCTGTTCCCACATCAACACTATCAGGTAGAGATGATCTCCATCTTACTGATGGGGATACTGAGTAGCTAAGAGGTTAAGTAACTTATACAAGATCACACAGCTGTAAATGTACAACGGGTTTCAAGACCACAACATCCATCTGCCTGATTAGGACCAGCCCAGGCAAGTACAACACAGCCTCAATCCATGCCCATCCTTTTATTTTACAAATGCAGACATTTAAATGCAGAGGTATAACTACAATTTCTGAAACACTTACTGTGTCCTCTTAAACTGATGGCCATCCCAGTGAAATAACTTGAGATTTTTTTTCAAATTGCTTCCCAAGGTTTTCTTGCCCTTTCCCACTGCTTCCTTCCCCTCCCAAAACACATTGAAAGGCAGATCATAATCCATACAACAAAGTAAAGAACAATGTTGCTGTGAGCTGGATGAACTGGGCCTTGGGCAATTTCTTCCAGGTTGACCTCAGAAGCCTGTTTTAGTGTTATTTAGTCTGCAGTATGGGAGGTGTTGGGGACATCCCTCCCCCCGGCCCCCACCATGTATCAGCAGCATCCCATAGAGCAGGAAGTTGTTCAAGTCTGTGCTCCATGTGGCATCAACAGAGAAAGATGGCGTAGTCCCCTCCAAATTCGCCAGGTCCTTTATTTGTACCAGCAGCATCTGTTTTGTCAGTTTTCATTGATGAGCCCTATTGCTTTCTTAAGGAAGACAACTGAGTTCTCAATCATGACTCAGTTGTTTTCAGACCTTGACTTTTCTACATTGTGCCAAGGTCTGAAAACGGTAAAATATGTTATATTATGCAGTTCATAGGGTCACTGAGGGGGAAAAGCCCCAAACAGTAGAGCAAATCATTTTTTCCTAATGCTGGCTTCCCTTGTTGGGTTGTTCAAGTCAGGCCATTAACATGGCTTTGCCCTGATCTGTTCTTAAGAGTTTTCTCTATCCCCAAACATCTTGCTCTCAGAACACCGAAAACTTCCAGCAAACAAACAAATCATGGAAATTAAATAGCAATAAAACTGTTGTTGGCTTCATATAAAAAATATTATCCAGTATTTAAATGGCGATTATTTCCAGAAACTTGGCAACTGTAACCATACAAATGATGAAATTGATTCCAGTCACAGTCCATATTTGTTTGGAAAGGAAATACCAGTAGTGTTTGAAAAATGGATTATTAAAGACCTTGGTTTTCTGAAGGTGGCTCATATGTTCTATTTGCTAACACAGCATCTTGTTGGGGGAAAAGAAATAAGTGCAGCTTTTCCCTACCCCAGATTATTTTCACTACAGATCTTTAGAGCAGGAAATAAAAAACAGCTAATGGTTCATGGGGCATGTGGAATTAGTTTAAGCAAAGCTGCGCCCTGATCCTGCTGACCGCCTCCTCTTTCCTGTGCTGTTTTGTCTATGCCGGCCTTAGAATATGTCAACAAATCTCTTTTAAGCTCAGATGGGAAGAAAGGATGGTGATTCTCCCTCTTTCTGTAAGGGAATAATTTGCAACAGATGTGCTTTTTTAGAAAGGTACAAGTTTGTCTTGTAAAATATTTGTAAAGAAAAATAGCCTCCGGATTTCACAAAGTAATCCTGACTTGGTTTTGGAGATGTCACAAAGAGCATTGTTTTTATAATACTAATATGATTCTTTTCTCACAGAATTTGATTATAACTCAAGATTAGTTTTTGGGAAGAGCCAAGTTTAAATATCTAAAACAATATAATGAGGAAATACCATATGTGACTTGATGGCTTTTTGACAGTGACCTGAAAGGAGATGTTGGTGAAAGTCCCAGAAACTCTTTTTAATTGGTAACAAGATCTTAACTTCTCCAAACCTCAGTATCCTTATCTATACAGTGGGGGAGCCACCTGCCCCTGCAATCCAAGTGGTAAGATAAATGAAAAAATGCTTTATAAACCATAAAAAGTCCTATACAAAGGTAAATGGGTAAATGATTGTTTTCATAACAAATCTATTCAAGAAAAAAACCTTTGAGGGTTCCACACTTCATGTGTATACCCTTTTGCACTTATAATAAAACTAGAGGCCCGGTGCACGAAATTCATGCACGGGTGCGATACCTAGGCCTGGTCGGCAATCGAAGCGCAAGTGTCTGGCGTGGAAGGGCAGGTCCCAGCTGACCTCTGGGCCCTGGGCAGCACCTGGGCCCCCGGGCCCCCCATGTGCCCCCTTCCGCCTGAGTCACGGCACCCGAGTCCCCATGCAGATAGGCAGTGAGCGCAGCCAATACTGTGGGCCAGGGCGCAGCATGGGCCTCTGGGCCACCCAGCAGTGCTGCAGGGAAGCCAGGCAGGCATCGCACTCTCTCCCAGCCGACCTCACAGACCTGCGTGAACCCACAGGGAGCCTGACTGGTCCCAGTGGCTGTGGCCCAGCTTACCTGGAAGAGGCCGCATGGGTGCGGGGCGGGCTCCTAGTGGGCGCCCAGCACCTGAGCACAGGGGCTTCCCTAGCATGTGAGCCCTGGCGTCCCGGGGGAGGGTAGCAGGGGGAGTGAGGGCGAGCTTGGCAGACACCCGCATTCTCAGTGCCTCTATCCCCAATCACCCATGCCCCAGGTAGCCAGCGAGAGGTCAGATGATCAGGGCCTGCTGGCCACTGGTCACTGTCTGTGGGGCGATCAGACACCCTCTCTCACCTGCTTTGGCCTGGCGCTTCCCGCTCACCAGCTCCACCATCCTGCCGTGGTCTCACTCTTGTTGGGGCCCATCAGGGCTGGCAGCACTTCCACTGCTGCCCGCTGCCAGCGCCCTGTCCCGCGCCGCCCCCTGGTGGTCAGCACGTGTCATAATGAGCAGTTGAACTCCTGATCGAGGGGACAATTTGCATATTGGGCTTTTATTATATAGGATGAATATCTTTTGAAATTAAAATCTGCACTGGTAAGTAGATTAGCAACAAAGCTTATGCTGTTTGAAATTAAGTAAGTTCTGGCCCTGATTCAGCCATGAGGCTTGTTGAAGGACAAATCACTGGTTCTAAAGGGAAGTTTTACCTGCACAGGCACATTTCAAAACCCTATGATAAAAAGGTGTGTGCCTTATGTGAATGAATATGACTAGCATTGGCCTAAGAAGAATACATAACTTTCAGCAGGGAATACTATAAACTGAGAAACTTTATGCTCAATCCCCCCCAAATAATTATTAAGAGTATTACAAATGTCCCCTTCCCATAACTCCCTCCACCTGGTTCCTGCCTGCCCCAGGCTTTTACCACCCTATTGTCGGTGTTCATAGGTAATACATATATGCATATAAGATATTTGGTTAATCTCTTCCCACCCCACTACCTCCCCTTCCTTCTAAGATGTCAGTCTGTCCCGTATTTCCATGCCTCTGGTTCCGTTTATCAGTTTATTTTGTTCATTAGATTCCTTGTTCATTTATTTTGATTTTTAGATTTAATTATTGATAGATATGTATTTATTGCCATTTTATCGTTCATATATTTTATCTCTTCTTTTTCTCCTCCTCCTCCTCCTTCTTCTTCTTAAAGAATAACCTTCAACATTTCATGTAATACTGGTTTGGTGGTGATGAACTCCTTTAGCTTTTTCTTGTCTGTGAAGCTCTTTATCTGACCTTCAATTCTAAATGATAGTTTTGCTGGGTAGTGTAATGTTGATTGTAGGTTCTTGCTATTTATCACTTTGAATATATCTTGCCACTCCCTTCTGGCCTATAAAGTTTCTGTTGAAATATCAGCTAACAGTTGTATGGGTGCTCCCTTATAGGTAACTGCTTTTCTCTTGCTGCTTTTAAGATTCTTTGTCTTTAACCCTTGGCATTTTAATTATGATGTGTCTTGGTGTGGGCCTCTTTGTATTCCTCTTGTTTGGGACTCAGTGCTTCCTGGGCTTGTAAGTATATTTCTTTCACCAGGTAGGGGAAGTTTTCTGTCATTCTTCAAATAATGGTTTTCAGTATCTTGCTCGCTCTCTTCTTCTGGCACCCCCATCATGCAAATATAGGTATGCTTGTAGTCATCCCAGAGGCTCCTTATATATCTTCATATTTTTGGATTCTTTTTGCTCTTCTTATTGGGTGTTTTTTCCTTCCTCATATCCCAAATCATTGATTTGATTCTCAGAGTCCTCTACTCTACTGTTGAATCCAAGTCTCGATGTATTTTCTTCTTCTGTAATTATAGGACATCCATTCAGCCAGATTTCAGGCAGTTCTGGATGATGGTTGTTCTGTATTGTAGTTGTAATTTTGATATGATTGTGGGAGGTGGTGAGTACTGGCATTTATCTATGCTGCCATCTTGGTCTCTCTGCTCAATTTTCAAATCCGTCTCAGGTGAGAATAGATATGGCTGAAGGCATCAAAGAGGGAGCATAGACTGCGATAGAAGTTTGAGCTGAAATATTAGGCAACTGTTTCCTCATATGGGGAATGAAAATAATACCTATTATTGTAAGGACCATGTGACTGTTGGATCATGTAAAATAGCATGTATAAGATAATCCATGATCATATTAGATGACAAAGAAGTTATACAAACATAAAGTAATATTCCTGAGATATATCACAAATAAGAAGGGAGAAAATCCTGTCACCTTTTTAAGATTTAATAAAATTTAGCATTCAAAAGTTTTATAGTATTTCCTTTTTCATTCTTTGAATTGTTAATAACGTGTACTGAGTACTTCCTGTGTTCCAGACATTTATGGTAAATGCTATAAGTGGGTTAAATTTATTTAATTTTATAACCATTACAAACAAAGGTTCCATTATTACCCCCTTTTTACAGTTGAAAGTAAGTAAATTGCTCAAAAAAATCACATAGCTAAGAAAATAATGGAGGTGGGACTTGAACCATGCTTAGCAATAGAGCCAGTTAGTCAGAAACCTAGTCATTTTCTAAATAAGCTTATAGTCATCTAGAATAGAGCACTCACAGCCTTCTCTAAACTCTCAACTGCCCTCTCAGATCTGCATTTGAACTTTAACCACATTAAGACTCCTTTGTCACTCACTTATTTTCCTCTGGTTACTTGGGAACAGCACCCTCACAGCTTCTGTTTTGGCTTATCTCAAGGTTAGTCTAGAGCCAGGCTGCTCAGCCCTTTCACTTGGGAGTCCTTGTAAAAGCAGAGCGTCTCAAGGGACCAAACCTGACATGGGATAATCTATAAAGCCACTCACTGGAAAGTGTGCTTCCTGCCTGCTGGCAAGGAGATTAAGTCAAAGGTTTTGATATTGATAGATAGTTCTAATCTTTTAAGAGCTTTCAAGTACTAGCAGGACAGTTAAAAGAAGTTTTCTTAAATCGTTAGAAAGAGGGAGATTTGCCAGTCCCTTAGGACCTACAAGATGTGAGGGGCTTCAGTAGCAGGAAATTGGACTTCAGGGAACCCTCTCCCTGACCACAGGTATATCCCTGGATGCTATCTGTAAGGTTTATTTACATTTGCATTAAATGAAAATGAAATGTTGTATGGACAGCCTTTTACAAATAATTATTATTTTGGCTTAATTAGAAGGTAACAAGATTAGTTAGCAAGTTTTGTTTTTGCCTTGGGTTTGTCATTTTTGTTTCTGATCCAAGATATTTTTCCTTCCCTTCCTCCCACTCACCCCCAAGCCCTAGGTCTCCTCATCCTCCTTCTGTCTCTGGAAGTGTCTTTTCTGCAAGTCTTTCCCTGCCTTCTCCTTTCTCTTTTCCCTCAGTCTCTGCCACTCTTTTCTCTTTCTTCCCCTTCTATCTTCTTGCTCTTTCCTCCCTTTCTTTTCCCTTCCTTCTTTCTTTCCTGGCTTTCAGCATAACCCTGACAAGTGCCAGCTGCCATTTCCAAAGTTCCTATTGTTTACCCTGCCCAGCCTAGAGGACCCCTTTTTATTTTAAGTTACTCTTTATCACAAGACACTTTTTTTATAGGCCCACAGTAACAATATTATAGGAAAAACAGATTGTTTTAAAGTGTTAGATTTTACATAGGAAAATTCTTAATGAAACAACCAATTCCTGAAGAAATGTTATCCCCCACCCCCTGTCAAGAACAAAATTGTCGAGTCATGTTTCTCATGGCCTATTTCATGAACTGTTGAACAATCTATCACATTTGTTAAACACGCGTCTCCTCATCACTGGCCCCATGGTTGTAGCCTCTGTATGGAATGAATATGGCTGGTGCCAAATAAGGTTGTTTTTGTTATTTCTGGACTTCAATTCTGCTGCAGAAAATCACAATCTCATCATGTCAGAAAGGAAGAGAGTAGGGTTGTGGCTTGTAAGGACATCTTTAAAGTTATATGTAAAATGTATGACATTAAAATAATAGGCCAAGGCACAACTAAATGTGATTAAAAATTGCACTGTAGAAAGTGAGTTCTGAAAAGCATAGGGCTACCTTGCACAAAGGAAACAAAAAATTAAGACCAGGTCAATGCTCATTCTGCACAAAATATGTGCAGAGCCAGCAGAAGGGGGGAAAAAGATTTAATGTAACAAAGAATCTACCAAATCATTTTCTAAAATGGAATCTGCCAAGTTAACATTATGTCATCTGGGGCAACACTGAACATGTGTGAAAGGTGTCATATATTTGGGAATTCAAATATTTCCAAATTTTGTCTTTAATATATGCATAAAAATAATCTGAATTCTTTTAATAAGAAATTTTACCCATAACTTTAATACTACTACTGATATAATACTTATTATAATAAAGACAGTGTATTTGTACCCAGCATTGTACTGAGAGCTCTATATCTCTTATTTTAGTCGTCTTTATAACCCTGAAATGTAGATGTTTTTGAGAACTGTTTTATATTTTAAGAGGAAAAAAAAATAGTTTTAAGTAATGTCCATCTGCCCTCTTAACCTGAAATACGTCTCAGAATCCTTTAATGTCTCAATGGAGGGTCCCTGTTTTTAAGGTTAATACCAGGAGAAGAGCCAAGGCACCAAGTAACCTGGGGGGGACTTGATATAATAAGAACCAAGTAAGACGCTGAGATAAGGTTCAGTTAAGGTTCTCTGTGAGTTGCTAAGCTTCTGTGAGAAATTCGGTATTCTGGATTTCAGGCTGAAACATAATTTTCTGTATCTGGAAAAAAAAAGGAATAATGGCATAGAGAAAACATTTCATCACTTTGTGTGCCTTTATTCAATTTATAGCTTTTATCAAATATATTTTCCATGGGTTAGAAGTATAGATCTGAGAGGAAGTTTGTTTTGCAGGACATTTTCCTGAATGAACTAAGAAAGAAAGTTGTGCACCAAAACTATCTTTAGCATAGAAAATAAATCACATCAAACATATTCCAAATACAATTGCACACTTTCTGCTGTGCGAGGCTATATTTGCTCATAGAAGAGCTATAGTCAATAATAAACTATAACAGTTTCTCATAGCAAATATCAATCTTGTCACTTACCTTTTGCCAGAAGTTACCCACCAAGTAGACTTTAAAGGAAAAGCAAAATTATGATCAAGATTAGCTCTTTGGGGTGGCAAGTCTGAATGCCTCATCTAGGAAATAAGTAAGGTGAACATATGCCCTGGTTTGCTGGGACAGTTCCATGTTATGCTAGTTCTGATGTAAGATTTAACAATTGTCCCTGCCCCCCTTCCTCCCCGCCCCAAACCTTGCACTCTTAAGACAATCTCACCCTAGAAAGTGAAATAACAATTTTATAAGATTAATATTTCAAGTAAACTTTCTGTATACCTGCTGTGACTGATATAGCACAGGTGTTCATCTTCTATAATGTCAACAGGGCTGACAATGACCACTTTGGCAGGCCCTACGTAGCATTAATTACCATTGCGGGATGCATGAGGAGCCCACAATACACATCCCAACACCTATATTGTTGGCTTCTTGTTCCCATTTGGAACAGAATCAGTGAATGGGGGCGCTTGTCAATTGGACTGAGATCAATGAATAGGATTCTCCAAATATGTAAAACTCTCCTATTGATCCTTTAGGTCTTAGATTTTCCTAAATATCGCAAAGCCAGGAAGAAAATACTTCTTTGGAAAAATATAGTAACTATCTGTTGTGATATGTGATAGTAAAACAGATGACTGTTAAAGAATCATTGTATTTCAAGTTGCAGTTATGGATGTTTTATAGACTATTTAAAATATAATTTAAAAAATTATATAGAATCATTAGAAAAAGTTGTACAATATAAATCTCACATGTTCTCAGATTTATAGTTATAGCTCTTTTTTATGGGTAATTTTTTTTTTACATCTTCAAAAGAAACCTTAATAATGCTTTTTTTTTTTTTTTTAAACAACTAGTGTCACTACCAGGCCTCTGGATGATTAACTACCCTATGATATTTCTTTCATCCAAGCTGGTTTATAAAGGAAAGCAAAAACGACAATAAAAGAAATGTACCAATTTATTCTATACTAATAAAGTATTGAACATTAGTGAAAAAAGTATGAAATATTGGAATGCAACACAGAGCAATTCCATTACCCATTGCAGTTTTGGGTCATATACTGTATATAAAGAGTAATTACTTCATTGGTTGGAGACCACAGTGGAGGAATATAGAATTTGATGAAAGAGATTTTAAAATAAAAATTTTATCCCAAAGCATTTGCTTTTCAAAACTTAGCCAACATTACAACTATCTTATTTTGGGTTTGGGTGGCAGGGGTGAGGAGCTAGGGAGTGGGGTCAAAGTGCAGAAGAAAGAAAGAATGAACAAATTTAAAAAACTCTTTAGCCAGTAATTATACATCAGCACTTTAGATTTTAAAGTATATATGAAGTATAATCTTTGAGATGCCTTAAATAACACATCTTATTCATATGGATTTTTCTCTTTAAACAATATTTTGTGATTTCATATTAGTCTAATCAATTGTATGTATCATGTTAGTGATTTTTATTTTGTTATTATAAACAAAACTGCAGTATTTTTTCAGGTGTTAATTGAATATAGTGGAAATCCCATTCCTTGATGTCATACTTGTTGCTAATTTTTTTCCCCACTTAGCCTTTTAAATTTATGACTTTTGGCATAATGTTTTTAATTTTATGAAACTTTTGCTGTCAGTTATTTTCCTTGGTGATTTCATTTACTGCTTATATGCTTAGAGAGTTCTTTCTCATCCCTAGGTCAGTAAATAATTTACCTATATTTTCTTCTGTTTTTATAAGTCACCTAGTGTTTCACTTTTTAATTAACCTAGAATACATTGGGCTATCTATTTTAGGTGGATGCTAAGGTGGATTTTGAGCTATATCAAATAGATTTGAGGCTCTATTAAGGTAGGAATCAACATAATTTTCCCCAAATAGTTAACACAATTACCAATAACATAATACTTCCTTCTTTATGGTGGATTTTTTGTGCTTTAATCATACACCAGTCTCTCCTTCAGTGCTCATCTTTCATACTTTAAATACTTAAAGATATAGTACAATAAATGCCTTCTCATTATTTCTCTTATTTCAAAAATTTCTTGGTTATCCTCATTTATTCTTCTAAACAGATTTTGAATACACTTTATCATATTCTCCTCATTTCACTCCACTCCAGACACATTGGGATTTGCAAAAAATTGCATTAAACCTGTACATTCAACTGAAAAAAAGAACACATTCTTTTAATATTCACTGTCCTGATGCAGAACCACAGTACTTCTGTTTTCTTTATATAGTCTGCACATGTCTTAAGGTTATGCCTAAATATTTTATATGTTTTACTATTATGAAGGAAATATTTTTCAAGTCATAATTTCAAATAGGTAAGACATTTTTCTCAATGAGCTTTCTCTGTATAACCAACATGCTTCAATTTCAGCTTGATTTATTCTGTATGTAGAAAAGTATTTATAAGAGTACTTTACTTCATAGACATAAATGAACTTAGCCAGTACTTGAGAGAGGACACTGAAGGCCATGAAGATGATTAGAGCAGATTAACTTTGTAATTATGAAAGGAACTAAAAGGAGCCACTGGTTATCCATTTTATTCTAAAGTGTAAAATTGCGTAGGTGCAATTACACATTTATTTTTATTACTGAGGAGGGAAAAAAGACAAGAAATTGATTCACCCATGTCTGTAATGACAAGTAAAAGACGAATTGAAGATAGTGGGGACTCTGAGAGTACCTAATTTTTCCTTATACTTTGAGCCTAATGCACCTCATCTACCTCATTGTCTGACAGTCCATTGTGGCATAAGCAAGATGAATAATGTAGGCAATATCTCCCATGGGAATTAAATTAAAAACAAAGGCTCTAAGTAACTGGTATCTAAAGATCATGTTATAAAACTGGTCCCCATGTCCTCAGTCCCACTGGACCCTGTTGTCCCTGGAGGCTGCATATACACCTGTCAGTCACTTGCCCTTGGCTTTGAAGGTGGCAGGATGCCAGCCTCAGCCAAGTGTTCACAGTGCAAAGTGCTTCAGAGACTCCTCTGAAATGAAAGTCAGTATGTAAATGTGCAACATGACGACATTATTATTCTAGCTTCCTGGCGGCTTTCAGCAAGCACTGCCTGCCACATGAGGCCTCAAGTGTTCTGGCACAGTGTGCAAGCGTTCAAAAGAAGTTAAAGGAATGAAATTGGAGCTACATTTTCAGAGCTATTCAAGCTGGCATGGAGGAATGGAGTCATGGAATCAGGGTTGGATGGTCTCCACCAAACAGCCCAGGCGAGTGCCTGTGATGCCAGGCTACTAAGCAGAATTTTCAATCGTGAAAGGCCACCACTATTTCTTCCTCTGGGTCTAAAATTACAAAATGTACACACCTCCCCCAGGCTCACACCACTCTCTGGGTGCTTTCTGCTCAATCCCCAGCCACCCGTTCCCTGGAGCACACCAGTTTGCTTAAATACAGCATAAGTTTTAAAATGAAGAACTAAGTACAAAAAAGGGAAAAAAAGTTTAGTTAGAACCCCAATGTAGCATAAGCTACTGTATGAAGTCCATGGCTATTATTTTTAAGAGGGGGCCAGGCTTATTGTATATCTCATCTGTCTTCGGTACTATCCTAGAAAGTGTCCACTTAGTGGGTTTTAATTGACCTTGTCATTTAACCAATCAAAGGATATATGCACGCCTATGTTCATAGCAGCACAATTTACCATAGCTTAGCTAAGATTTGGAAACAGCCTAAGTGTGCCCATCAGCAGATGAGTGGATTAAAAACTGTGGTACATCTACACAATAGAATACTATGCTGCGGTAAAAAAGAAGGAATTCTTGACATTTGCAACAGCATGGATGGAACTGGAGAGCATTTTGCTAAGTGAAATAAGCCAGTCAGAGAAAGGTAAATATCACATGATCTCACTCATCTGTAGAATATAATGAACAACATAAACTGATGAACAAAAACTGATCCAGAGACAGAGAAACATCGATCAGACCGTTAACCTCAGAGGGAAGGCAGGGGAGGATGGGGGTGAGGGGGAAAGATCAACTAAAGGACTTGTTTGCATGCATATAAGCCTAACCAAAGGACACAGATACCAGGGAGGAGAGGGTATGAGTGGGGAGGGGGTGGATATATTATTTCAAAGAAGGGGGAGGGAGAAAGAGAAACATCAATGATGAGACAATCATTGATTGGTTGCCTCCTGGACTTCCCACAGTGGGGATCGAGCCTGCACCTGGGTATGTGCCCTGACTGGGAATCAACTATGACCTCCTGGTTCAAAGGTTGACGCTCATCCACTGAACCACACTGACTGGGCAACCTTGTCATTTTTGTTTGCAGTTTTCATTCCTGACAGGTCCTCTAATTTGTACCCAGCAGTCTCTGCTGATGAAATATCTGAAGCTAAAACCAAACTCAGGTGTGTGGGTGGTGGGGTCAAAAAACAAGGTCTACTAAGTAGTGAGTCACGGTGGGTCCAGGGTCAGTGCAGATCCTGGTTGTGGTCATTCTGAGACATGACCTCTCTTACACTCTTTATACCTTCTTTCCCCCTGGCTGACGTTTTTCTGTTCATCAGGGCACCAGCAACAGTCTGAGTGCCCTGCTTCACAGCTACCTTTATACTAGCACAGGTCCACAATACTGGCTACTCATCCTCCTTCCCCTCCCTTTACATCCTGAAATTCTCACGGGCTTCTTGTATGTAAGAGACATAGAGTTTAAGTTTAAAAATGTAAGACGGGAACAATGCAAAGAATTCAAGCACTGAAGAATACCATTACTCATACAGAACCTCTCTTTTTATTATATTTTAGGACAGTGAAAAGAAGGGGTTTATAAATAAAATCTATGCCATCCAGGAGGTATGCATCAGTGTCCAGAACATCCTAGATGAAGCGGCTTCCTTAGGCGAAAGGATAAAGAAGTAAGTGATGCTGACATGTGGACCCAGGCCTTCTGTGGAGACAAGAGTGTCCATTTGTTTCTCAAGAGGGTGAAATGCCAATTCGTTTTGGCAGGGGACACTCCTTCTGGGTGATCTATTACTCAGTTTCATCATTATTTACTTTGTTTCTGTCAGTCTTTGGTTTTATGAAAGTTCTGTCAATTTCCTTCCTGAAATTTAGAACATATTGGTTGGAAAGAAATCATGCTTGTAGCTTTGGAGAAATAACACTGTTCTAAATTTTAGCACATTTTCACAGTGAAAGACTTTGTTCTTAAACAATATCAATTCATGATAGAAAAAAATACACTAAGCAAAAATGAGGATTTCAGGTAAGGAAGAACACATTTTATTGTTGGCTGAGCTATATTTTCAAGTTAATCTAAATTTTTTTGTAAGTCATATTATATATAGCACCCTACCAAAATATACTTTCAAATTTGTGTATATATATATAGCTAAGATATTATAGATGAAATAAACTAATGCTTGGCCATTAAAATATTTTTTTAATTCTGTGGATGTTTTTAAAAAATTGCCTTAGGAAATATCTAATGTAAAATTAAGAAACATTCTTAATTTTATATTACTTGTGTTTTACTTGAAATACTTTACTAATCTACTTTTTAAAACAACTTTAATTATAAAAACAATAAGGTGATTTACAACTGATTATCAGTAAAAATATACTAAGGCCCCATACTACTACTGAACTATGTAAAAACTGGCCCACTCAAGAAGGGGTGCTGTATATCCGGTTAAGCCTACATTTTCCTAGTTTCATATATCCACTCATTGTTTATTGTTCATAACCCAAAATGTTCTGCAGATTTGACTCCTTGAGCATACACAGAATTTGAGAGGAGTAAGTTATTTAAACTAAAGGTGTAGTGCCTTTGATGTTTCAAGGGATGAGTCTTATTTCATGTCATTTTTTTGTTGAATACATTTCCACACATGCATAGATGCTGAGTTTCCATGTTCTCATATCACATTAGACAGAACAGCCTCCCTCTCCCAAATGTGCCTCGAAGCAACAATCAGTCTTAGACTTCTGAAAATTGATTCCCACGTCTTTCTTTTCCCTTCTTCCTCTCAATGTTTTTTTCTCCATCTCTAAGAAAGTTCCCCTATTCTCCACACCCTGTCCGTGAAGCACAGGGTGAAGTCCTAAATGGGGCCTTTCCCTACTGAGTGTTGTCCTTTCTCTGAGGTATACTGGGTGTTACCTGGTGGCAGCATCTCACTGATACCAGAAGACCTGGGTCAGCTCTCCGGTCAGGCTAGTGAATGCCTGAGGAAAAATGGTTCTTAATCTCTCTGGGTGCTAAGAGACTTCAGAACAGGTGCTGGCTAGAAAACATGAGGGCCAGTTGAAGCCTAGGACCAGATCCTGGCTGTGGACCAGCCTTGGGTAAACTAGGTTTTGTAGAACTTCCATAGGTACAGTAGTGATACAAGAATAAGTATAGGCTGAGGTGCAGCCATCTTTTCTGCACAATAATCTTTTGAATATTAAAAAGAGAAATTCCCCTATAGTCACATGGAATATAATGCAATCTTTAAGTACAAAGTGAAAAGCCTCTATAATTGCATTTTGTTATTATTCATTCCACAACTTTCTTGAATGGGGATCATATTCTAGATTTAGATTCCACAATGCATTGTGGAAATAGAAAAGGACAGTCTTGTTTCCCCTGACATTAGCTACACTGGTAAGGATTCTTGGATACTTCCTCTTCCAAGAGGAGAAAGAGAGAACACAGGGAGCCCTTCAGTGAAGCTGCCCAGAGAAGGGTTTTCTGAGGGAAGAGCCAGTGCCCTCGTACAAGGAACAGTGTGATGATGGCTCTGAGCTGCGCCCCAGGAGAGCAGGCAGACCCTCAGCCTTCTGTTCTCTCCACAAGCAGCAGAAGCAAGGGAAGCACAGGTGTAAGGGAGGGAAGACATGATTCTTTACCTGGCAGTTTACAGGTCGCTCACTCTAGCCATGGGAGGAAAATGATCAAGTCCAAAAAGCCAGACCCTAAAGGTAATTGAAAACAAGACAATCAGATTGATGCAACTTTGGTTCTTTTACTAAAAAAAAGTAAAAAAAAAAAAAAATTTAAATATTAAACATTTGACCTAGGAAGACAATAAGCAAGCCATATGCTACAAAACTAAGGAACCACTCCTAAATTATGGTGAGATATAGTACTGAAAGAAAATCTCTTAATAATCATCCTTTATTGGATCAAAAACTGCCCAGGACAACCCCCACTCCAAGTGAATATAACATACATTACCAGGAAATTAGAACAAAAACACTAACATTTATCCACATCATGTATAATTTCTTATTTCCTTTAAATATCTTTTGAGGCCTCCTCCCTTCCTAATAAGAAATGCTAGATTGCTAATGTTAACCTCTCATTCAGTACTTTCAACTGGACGGTCCCATTCCTAAGCTGGCTGGCCATCGTCGCCCTCTGTGTGTTCACAGTCGTCCTGTACTTCATTCCACTGAGATACATTGTCCTTGTCTGGGGTAAGTAAAGCCTTTTTTTTTTTCTTTTTTAACTGTCTTAGCTGCTAAGAACAAACTATTTTTAAGGGATGAATTATACTGTCAGTAGTTCCGTATATTTATGGTCATGAAGCTACTCCATGATGAAAAGAGACAGGTCGGTTAAAAATCACAACAGTATAACGATTTAAGTCTACCTGCAAAATGCATTTTTCTTATCTGGCACCATAGGCTCCATCATACTATAAACAGGTAGCTGTGCAGATTCTTCATACATCAAAGAGTAGCTCTGTCTAGATATCACTCTGATTTATTTTCACCACTTACACGTAAACAGAGGCATTTCAAGCCATATGGTGCATTCAGGACAATATGCTTTTGTGCTATGGTGCTTTGTCTTGTGGAAGTGTCTGTAAACATGGTACTATATACGGCCACCTGTTTAAGAGGTCACCTGTAGGATACAGAAAAGGGTCCCTGTCATTGACAGGCTGCTTAGGAACAAGAAACCTGCTTTATGTGTACTAAATAAGAATGCTTCTGCAAAAACCTCCTTTAAAAATATTTTTGGGTCCTAATTTTTAATGCAGTTATGCCGCATGCCAACAGTTCTTGTGTACCAAGTTTCAGCATTCTTGATAGTTTTGAGGTTCCTCCCTCCCCCCTATATCTGACAAAGCTCTTGGTTTGGAAAATTCTTAATCTCCAAGATTGACTAATATATAAAATTATGACATTAATTATATACATACATACATATTATATATACACTAGGGGCCCAGTGCATGAATTCGTGCACCTTGAAAGGAACTGTGGGCCGCGAGGCTATAGTAGGCACAGGGGCAGGTCTCGGCCCATCCTCTGCGTCCTCGCCTGGCCCCTCCTGCCATGGCCCCTGGTTCCGTCTGCCACCACTGCTCCCACATGCTGACGGCACCAGCCCCACTCACACCCACTGATGGTGCAGAGCAATTGGGGCCAGCAGCAGCAGTGGGTACAAGCGACGGCTGCTGCCTCGATAGCCCCTCAGGAGCAGGGGGAGGTGGAGAAGCCCTCAGGGGTGATCAGGGCCTGCAGCCGCTGCTTGTACCTGCTGATGGCACGGAGTGGTCGGGACTGGCGCTGGGCACCGGCAGTGGGTTGAGCGGCAGCTCCAGTGCCAGCTGCGGGTTCGAGCGGGGCCAGTGTTGGCAGTGGGTGTGAGCGGGTCCGGCGCTGGCAGCAGGTGCGAGTGCTGGGCGGGACCGCGGCACACAGGAGCAAAGAATCTAATCTAATAATAGACAAATATGCAAATTGACCGCACCTTCGCTACGCCCAAGCCACACCAGGACAAATACGCAAATTATCCCAACAAAGATGGTGGCTAATTTGCATATCGCGACAGCATAGAAAGAAGCCAAGAGCTGCAGAAGGGAGCAAAGCTGCAGAGAAGCAAGCAAGCAGGGGGGGGGGGGAGGAGAAGGGAGGAGCGGAGGCGGGGCCGGGGGAGAAGGGAGGAGCGGAGGCGGGGCCGGGGGAGAAGGGAGGAGCGGAGGCGGGGCCAGGGGAGAAGGAAGGAGAGCCGGCTGGCGGAGAAGGCGGGCCGGCGGAGAAGGGAGGAGCGGAGGCGGGGCTGGGGAAGAAAGAGAGCGGGCTGGCGGAGAAGTTAGAAAAGCAGGGGGGCTGGCGGAGATCGCGGAGCGGGGGACAAGGGAGGAGAGCAGGCAGGGTGGGGTAGAGTGCAGCAGGAAACCCTATTGCAGGATTTTTCCTGCAACGGGAACGCTAGTTTTCAATAACCACCAGCGGCTCACCCTGATGACACCAACTGGTATCTGCCTTGGTCTGGCGCCCCTGCTCACTTGCTCCATCATCTCACCGCAGCCAACGTCCACCATGTCCCGCACCTGCCCCCTGGTGGTCAGTGCATGTCATAGCAACCAGTTGTTCTGGCATTAGGTCTATTTGCATATTAGCCTTTTATTATATAGGACTAGAGGCCCATTGCACGAAGATTCGTGCAATAGGCCTTCCTTCACCTGGCTGCCGGCACTGGTTTTCCACTGGCACCGGTTTTCCTCCAGCACCTGGGACCCAGGCCTTCGCTCTGGCCGCCTTCCACCTTTGCTCCAGCTGGAGGCTTCGCTTCGCTCTGGCCGGAGCACCGCTCCTGTAGCTCCCTCCGTCCCCCGCCATCCCTCTCATAGCAGGCGTCCTGCCCTGCCCAGCTGCTCTGTGCCTGGAGCTGCTGGGGGGCGGGGCCGTCGGCACCTTTGTCCTGCTAATTTGCATATTCCCTCCTGATTTGCTGGTGGGCGCTGTGGAGGTATGGTCAATTTACATATTTCTCTTTTTATTAGTATAGATATGCACATACACAAGACTGGGTAGAAGTAGAATTCTCTACTTGTCCCTGGTCTCCACACACCTAAGATTGCTAAACTTATACAAAATACAAAGAACCGAAATGGGCCTTAACTCCAGACAACATGTGCTCATACTGACAACAAAAAGATCAAAGAGAATGTTTTGTTCTTTTTAAGGCTTTAAAGCACTATACTGGAATAAAGGGAGAAGGGGGTTAGATGTCTCTAAGCCCTCCACTTTTAAGATTCCTTTCTCCCTAATTTTTTTGGCCTTTTTCCTATCATGAATATGTCCTCTTATCACTTACCATACATAACCTTACCTCTGTATCTTGGGTAGGGAGAGAGGGGTAATGGGAATAGTGACTATTTGTTTTTTTCTTAATTTCTATAGTTTAAAGAAACAGTTTCACCTAAGACAGTACTTTCGCTATGCTAGGGAAAAGGCATTTTCCACCATGTTCTTTTTCCCTAGTGCAGTGATGGTGAACCTCTGACACGCGTGTCAGTGCCATTTTTGATGACACGCGGCCGCTGAGGCGGCCGCATGCCGAGGATGAAACATTTATGTTATTTAAACTATAAATATTGCGAAATAATGTTTTTTCCTCAAAGGGACACACTACCCAAGTTATGCTCAGTTTTTTGGCGAAGTTTGAAACACCAAACTCAAAAGGTTGCCCATCACTGCCCTAGTGTATGTTCCAGCCCTCATCTTGCATTCCTTTCTCTGATATTTAAAACAGATGCTCTTATTGTGAAGGAATTAGAGTAGAGCATTTGGCAGTTATTACCCCTAACCAACTGAGGGCCACTCCTGCCATCTAGGTTGTGATAGGTGGTGAATCTGGTTTCGGTTGCCAAGGTTTCCCAGGTTCCTGGAAGCTGGAGCCCATGGCAGACATCTGGCTCTGTAACTTGGGAGCCACTGGCTAGTCTTAAATGTAATTTTTAGAGAATGTGTTTGGGCCTCTTGTTTCATTCAATGAAAGGAAACAAGAACAGTATTCCTTTAGTGGTAAGTGATTGCTGAAATATTAACCAGAAATTTCAGAGGGGCCTCACATCGGGACACAGGAAGAAAATTACTCTGCTACATACCCTCAAGAGCCACAAAGTTCTAGGTTATGGCTCAGGTTTTATCAGACTACTGATTTCATATACAGTTGTTTACCGGTATATATTTCAATGTGCCTATGTTTGGTAATTTAAGTGCAATCCTATATAATAATAAGGCCATTCAACCGCTTGCTATGATGTGCACTGACCACCAGGGGGCAGATGCTCTGACCAGTAGGTTAACTTGCTGCTGGGGTCCAGCTGATCAGGACTGAGTGAGATGGGTCAGACATACCCTGGAGCCCTCCCACGGTCCCTCCCCGGCCCTGATCATGCACTGTTGGGGTCCCTAGGCCTGGCCTGCGCCCTCTTGCAATCTGGGACCCCTCAGGGGATGCCGGTTTCAGACCGATCCCGCAGGCCAGGCCAAGGGACCCCACTGGTGCACGAATTCGTGCATTGTGCCTCTAGTATAAATTTAAAAGAATAGACTTGTCACATTGAAATTTTACATTATAACACAGAATATGTAGAATAGATACTTCTAAGTTTTATACATTATTTTGACATTTCAACTGCATTAACCCTTATCCACACTGACTCTCCAGGTAGTACAGAGGATTAACTAATGAGTAACTTAGCATGGGTAGATGTTGTTTGTCTCTAATGATTCTTGGCTGTTGTGATCCAAATTAGTCAATCATGGCAGCCTCTTTTGCAAGAATTTAATGTACACTTCTTGTAATTTAAAAGAAAAACTGATTTCTAAAAATCCCAATGCCAGTGATAGAAACATTTTTTTCTTCTGATGAGAACTTTTAAAATGTACTTTTAGCAACTTTCAAAAATGCAATTACAATATTATTAACAATAGTCACCATGGTATTCATCAAATCCCCATGACTTATTTATAACTGGAATTTTGTACCTTATGACCTCTTTAGCCCACTATCCAATCCCCTCTTCAAATAACCACCAATCTGTTCTCTGGATCTATGAGCTCATTTTTGTTTTAGATTCCATGTGTGAAATCATACAGTATTTGTTTTTCTCTGACTTATTTCACTTAATATAATGCCCTCAAGGTCCATCCATGTAGTTGGAAATGGCAAGATTTTGTTCTATTTTTATGGCAGAATAACATTCCATTATATATCACATTTTCTTTATCCATTCATTCATTGGTTAACACTTTGGTTGTTTCCATTATTTTGGCTATTGTAAATAAGGCTAAATGAACATGTAGTGCATATGTATTTTTGAGTTAGTGTTTATTTTATACAATTAAATACTCAAAAGTGGAATTGTCTGATGATACTGTAGTTCTATTTTTAATTTTTTGTGGAACCTTCATACTGTTTTCTGTAGTGGTTGCACCAATTTACAATCCCACCAAGAGTGTACAATGATTCTCTTTTCTCCACATCCTTGCCAACACTTAACTTTTTATTTTTTTTAACAGGTTTGCCATTTTGGTTTTGATTTGTATTTCCCTCATCAGATTCCTGTTGGCCATCCGTATGTCTTCTTTGGAAAAATTTCTATTCAGGTCCTAGCTCAAAGAAGATATACAAATGGCTCAGTTGGTTGGAGAGTCATCCCATATACCAAAAATTGTTGTGGGTGTTCTCCCCGATCCAGGCACATACCAAAAGCAACCCATCAATGTTTTTCTCTCTCAAAATCAATAAAAACATCCTTCAGTGAAGATTAAAAACACACACACACACAAAGCATCACAATGAGATATCACCTTACACCAGTAATAACGGCTATTGTCAATAGGACAAGAAATAAATGCTGGTGTGGGTGTGGAGAAATGGAACTTTTGTGCACTATTGGTGAGACTGTAGATTGGTATAGGCACTACAGAAAACAATTTGGAGGTTCTCCAAAAAATTAAATTAGAGATACCATATAATCCAGCTATTCCACTTCTGGGTATTTATCTAAAGAAATCCAAAATGCTAATTTGAAAAAACTATATATATATATATATATATATATATATATATATATATATATATCCATTTTAGCATTATTTATAATAGTCAAGACATGAAAGCAACCTAGGGGTCCATCAATAAATTATTGGTACGCATCTATATAATGGAATATTAATCAGCCATAAACAGGAATGTAATCTTGCTGTTTGAGTCATCATGAATGGACCTAGGGAGTATTATGCTATATATACTTCCTATATATAGTAACAGTGCTGTATTATATAAAGGAAAGTTGTTAAGAGAGCAGATACTAAGAGTTCTCATAGCAAGAAATATTTTTCCTTTCTTTGTTTTGTAGCCCTATGATAGATGTTAAGTAAGCCTACTGTGATAATCATTTCATATGCTATACACCTTAAACCTATATAGTCAAGTATGTCAATTATTTCTCAAACTGGAAGAAAAAAAAGTGAAGTAGTTTGGGGGGCTTCTCTCTCACGTATTAAGTCTTAACAGTTGGGGATGCCTGATATGGGGTTCAAATCCTATGCTCCTCAGGGAGAAGCTCTGGACTGGAGTTCCCTCCAGACCGTAGGTGTGGCACCGGGGGTGGGGTTTATTGTGACATTGTGCCGCAGACTCTCCTACCTGTTTCCACGTGGGCCTTTTCTTGTTCGTCCAATGTGTAGTATTCACTCAGCCAGTTTTCAAAGGAAGTTTTTCCATAAGCAACTGTAGATCTGGTGTGTTTATCGGAGTTCAGGATCCTTTTATACCACCATCTTCAAAGCTATTGTTGTTGTTTTTAAGCTGGTGATAAATCCTTTCTCATTTAAAGTAACTTTGAAATAAAATCAAGGTCTTCTACACATTTAGCCTGCGTAACAGTGAGCTCCCCCCCCCCCCCCACACACACATATTTTATCTTTTCAAAAAGAGAAAATCAATAAATGAGACTTCTTGCCTTAAAAACAATCCCAATCAAAATGCAGGAAGACAATTTTCATCATAGATGGGACACTGAAGTACAGTAACACTGAGGGGAGGAGAGAAGCAAATAAGGTCATTGACTATTCTTGCCACGTGCCTTTTTTTTCTGCAAAGGAAGCCACTAAAATACAAAGACAAAAACAGCAGCCATTGGGTTGGGAAAGAGAGAGGAAGGGTTCAGAGAAGGAAGAGAGACAGCTGGATTTATTGGTTCATTCAAGGCTAAAGGGCAGCTTAATCTAGATCTTCGAAGCACTTTAATACATTTGCCAGAAATGTGTTTTCTATAACAAACTATGGAGATTTCAATAGTCTATCACTTTTTCAGGCATCAATAAATTTACAAAAAAGCTTCGGTGTCCCTATGCAATTGACAACAACGAACTGCTTGACTTCCTTTCCAGAGTCCCTTCAGATGTACAAGTGGTATGTAGATTTCACTATTATTACTACTATTTTAATGAAGGGTAGCATTAGTTTTTAACTTTATTTTATATCCTTTTAATTTCAAAGGTTTTAAAGAGACAGGTAAAGTTAATAAAGCCTGTTGCTGATCATGCTGTTGAGAAATTTAGCCTACTTGGGGTGCTAACCTAGCAGAACTCATAGAGGAGAATGAGGAATGAGAGGGGTTGCATCAAGAACCTACCAGAGCCTTCAGGGACAAGGAAGGTTCAGCTGGAGACTGAAGGGAAGTCACCATTACCTGAAGGGAAGAAACAGGAATATTAGATGATGAAAGCAAAGTGTGCCAGTGGACATTTGGGAGAAAAACACTTCTTTGCACAATCTGCACAAATTGAATGAATTTTAAAGATGCATATTTAAAGTCAGTGAGTGGGGGAGAAGGCTTTTGAAGACTGGAGCATATCTCAATTCTTTAAAATCCTTTCAGGTTAATTAATGCCCATTAATCAACTATTTTCAGAGTAAAATGAGAAGTGTTTTTATCAAAATCTTGAAACTGGGTGACAGTGATACCTTTTTCCTTTGTTCCAGTTGAGTTTTTTATTTAGTGTCAGACATGAGAGTGAGCTGGATATTAAACCTATATTACACGATAATCTGTAAAGAACCATTATCCATCCCTTCAGAATAGATGAGATGGTTTTGCTTTTAATGTTATGTCTTATGGACAGTGAAAACCGAAGTCTGTTACCAGAGGTCACATCGGGGTTCTCATGTAGCTTCTGGCAGGATTTCCCTCAGACTCTTGCTGTATCACTCTATTGTTTTCTGTATCCCAGCTGCAGATCTCATACAGCTTCCAGAGTGAGCACTTTTTTCCTCCAAGCAGTCTTTCCTTCCTTTGCCACAAAGTGGCCACCTGACCAGTCTTTCTCTGAACTCTGTTTAAACAGGTGCAATACCAAGAACTGAAACCAGATCCCTCTCATAGCCCATGTAAAAGGAAGAAAAACAATCTTGGCTAGCTCGCTCCCAGCACTGAGAAGACCAGCATCTGTTTGGGAAGATAAAAAATCCTTCAAGCTTCAGCAGCATTTCCTTTCTTTCTGCTTTTTATTTATTTTACCTCTTAAAAAAATGATCGTGAGACTTTGTAAATAGTGTATAAGGGCATATGTCTTTGAAAATATACTTCCATTGTACAGAATCAATTTGATAAAAGTTTACTTACTGCTGGAATGAAAGCTTTGTTAGCGGTGGCTAATAATATAACACACTGGAATAACTAATGTAAGAATGGTAACACTGGGAGATACACACTTCTCTAATTACAAGTGGAAGAACCAGATTAGATTAAATGCTTTGTTTTGCCTGATTAAATCTACATACATGTTAGTTTTTTCACGTGACTATTTTTTATCTGAAAAGTACATTACAGTTTTCTGTTTTACACACTTTGAAAGGGAAGAGGGAGTCCCAAGACGTGAATAATGGAACAGATGCATTTCAATTTCACATAAATTCTGATTTCAGATCCTGACATTTATTCCTCAGCAAAGTATTTAGCTATGACTAGGCTGACTTTAAGCTAATGAGTGAAGGTATATTCACCCCTCAAAAGATATACTCTGAAATCCTACAAAGAAAACTTTCCTTCTATCATTCCATCTAAAACCTTAAAATCTCTACAGGATTATACATAAATACTGCCAGGTTTATAAATGAATGCCTATCTGAATTTTTATACCTACCACTACTTTAATTTGTATCAAGTTAGAAAATTAGCAAAATTTCAGTAAACATACTAGCAAACTAAATCCATATTGCTTTTGGTGTCAGATTATACCCCTAAATATCTAAAAATATTTAATACTCACATGTTCTCACAGAAAAAAAAGTTATGTGCTTTCTCATTAGATTACTGAAATCTTTAATGCATACTATGATTTTTGTTATTAGTGTGAATTGTAATGTAGAGGAGAATGCAGTGTACTAAGTGATATGCCAGTGTTTCGTTACATTCATTTATAGAAAAAAAAATCATTCTTGAAAATATGAATGCATGAAAATCTATTTTGTAAAATAAACTGCTTATGGGGAGGGGGAGTTTGCCTTTAAAAAGATTTCACTACTTACTATAGAATCTATATTTAAAAATTGCATTCCCAAGACTCTTGTGGTAGTTTTTCTAACTTCAAGTGAGTGTACCTCTGGAAAGAGAAATAATTTGGTGAGAATGTCTTACTCCCCACCCCCCACCCCCGACTTGGTAGGGGATTAAGCTTGCCTAAAATTGCTACAGAATGTTTTGCACTACTTTATTAATAGACTGAGAAAGGGTGAAGATGGGGGTTATGTTGGAAAAATGTAGAAAAGACCGAAGCAAGAAACATATATTTCTCTCTAAATTCTTTAACAATAAATTTAATCTCATCAAAGCTGATTTTTTAAAGTATTTTTATTTTAAAGCTATGTTGTTAAATACTATTTCTTATGATAGAACTATTTTGATCTGTTTATACACTATGGTTGAAAGATTGTCAATTAAATCCCTTTCTATAGAAAGGCTTTGACCTCAATAAGCTCCGTTTAGTGCATCATGTTTGTAACGACATGCTTATATTCGCATACCATCACTCTATGTTGCTAAGACAATATTCCATGAAGTTGATGTTACTACAGAAAGTTTGTTGATAGGATAATTTGTTTGAAATTACCTTTGATTATACCTTGTGTGAGGTTTACATTTCACGCTGACAGTGTCTGCTCAAATGTCTACAAGCCTGATATTCTGCGACCCCAGATGTACCTAGTGGATAGTAACCATTAATGGATGACTAATTTTTGTTTCATTCTATGAAATTTCAGATGTTTAGTTCAATGGCAATGTTGACTATACCTTCACTGCATTAAATAAAAAATCTTTTCTAAGTATAATCAGTACTTATTTTTTTGGTGGCTGAGGGAGGATTGTGTACATATTCTTATAAGTGACACTTAGAGAAACTCATGTTTGGTTTGGACATATAAGGCTTTCCCTGAATCCTGGACTTTTAATAAAATTCAATACTTTCTGAGGGGTGAGCATCCAAGGAAGCTGACAGAGGAATAAGAACTATCTGGAGGCATGAAAGTGATATTCATAGGAATCTTCATTGCTTTTAGAAACTACTACATTCACAGGCTAAAAACAAGAGACTATGTCTAGTAAAATTTTAACTCTTTCCCCTATGTGAGGGGTTTACAGAGCTGTTTAACTTTAGTTTTTGAGAGATTTGCCACGTAAATATTTCAAGATGTCTGACACCTAGTTAAATGGCTAAATACAGAAATCATGTGAACTACTAAATATATTCCTCAGTATTTTTTAGTGAGTCAATTCATTGAAGGTCATTCATATTCCAACTACGATACTTCGTAAGAAATGCATATCTTAACTTTTTTTCATCTATAAAAAGAACTTAGTACTTCTGGTTCATTTTGGTACTGTTCCACGGACTCAAATTGATGGATTCTGTAGGGATTCCAAAATATTTTTGAATCATTCTATGCACAAGGAAAATCTGAATAGACAGATTCTTTAGATAACTTTGCTTTGTGGTATATTTATTGAGTACCTACTATATGACTTGCCCTGTCACAGGCAATAATCACCCCAATTAAAATCAATTCTGGAGCTAAAGTATAGTGAGAGCAAAATTTAATTGACATATTTATGAAAGTATCTTTTGTATTTAAAAGTGAAGAAAACTTCAGTGGTAAGCTCTCTTACTCATAGGAACTTTTCTTCCCTCATTTTGATCTCAATATCTAAATGTCCCTAATACTGAATGTAGTTTACTCTTGTATTAACAAGTCTTACTCCGAAGCTTTTAGTTTCTACATTTGTTAAATGTAACTAAATATTTATCTTTGACTTTTGTACTCGCATATATATAAGGCAGCTAATGCTCTAGAAATACAAATAAAGACAGCCACCATTACACTTTTTGAAAAAGCCTCAGGTTATTATTAAATTAATACTTATTTAAATTCTGGGACTTATTGAATTGAATATATATGGACAGATGCCTATTCATTTCGTTAGAATATCTAGAATCAGCCTTTTCTAACTGCTCAGACAAGTATGAATTAAAACCACAAGAAAATAACATAATGAATACTTACAATAGTGTCATTCCTTTAAATTATAATTCTCTTTCCTAGGATGACTGGTATAACTCACTGAAGACAACAACAACCCATAAACATGTTTTTGTTTTTTTTTAGTGAAAATGTAACCTGTTATACCTTAGGCTTTTTACATTTGCAGAATGGCAGTAACATCAAAAGGTTTATTCTAGCTGAATCTCTGCGATTTAAGAAATATCAAGGAAATTCTCTCATTATGTAAGAACATTATGGAAATAAAAATGTCCAAAGTGGTCACATGCTATTGAAACTAACAACACTGTGAAAGGTTTGCTGAAAACATAATTTTTACATTTGTACTTTTACCAGGGGATCTGGATTAACCCCCATCTCCTACCCCAAAAGGTGAAACAACCAAATATACAATTGGTCTCAAATAAGTTTCAAGTCATTGGGATCTTCCATCCTTCACACTCAAAACTGACAATATAAAACTGTTCTATGCACAAACAATATTTTTGTAGACAGGTTTATTTATATTATGGTTGCGTCTCCAAATGTCACTGAAAAATTATATGACTCCATTTTTAAAAAGGAAACCAAATAGCACAGCTGCTCTGGTCAATTAACAGTGTTACTCTAAACCAGGGGTGGGGAACCTTTTTTCTGCCAACGGTCATTGGATATTTATAACATCATTTGAGGGACATACAAAATTATTAACTTTAAAATTAGCCTCCTATATTTGGTCAAACATTTAATTAACTCACCCCTAATACCTTGGCAGGGCCAGACCAAATGATTTTGAGGGCCTTATAAGGCCTGTGGGCCGGACGTTCCCCACCCCTGCAAGTTGAAACCTTTTTTTATCAAGCTAAACAAATAGTTATGAAAGTAGCTTTGTGCCCAAGTATTTTCAGTTGTAGCAAAAATAAAGTAATTCTCCCAAAGAGAAAAGGAATGACCAACCTGAAAGTCAATGAGCAAACCTTCAAACCATCAGGAATGCATCTGATGAAATACCGAGATCTGGCCGAGTATGGCTGCTGCTGCTGCTGCTTCTCAGGCAAGGTGATAATATAAGCTCAGTTCCACTTTCTAGTCAAAGACAAGCTTCAGAATGCCAAGGGTCAACTTGAGGCATGCTATCTTACCAGAGTTCAAAATGGTAACAAGTTTAGGGGAAATGCTACCTGTATAGCGAGAGGTGCACATCTGGCCCCAACCACTCTTAATTGTCTCTTGATTACTGGAGACATACCTGCAATAACAGTGAATATAAATTATAGTTACAGCTGGACCACAGGGAAAAAACAAAGTGAGGGGGAGGATATGCCATTACTTGTTCTAAGTTCAGAGATCTTTTAATAAAGCTACTCAAAGAAGTAGAAAACTTTAAACTCTATATCATCTCCACAAAACATTCTTCCTTTTATATAGGAGTGAGTACGACAATTACAAGTCAAAATTTGTGTCTAACATGTAATACTGGAACTATGGAAAACAATTTATTGCAATCAAATTTGATAAAGATTTAAATATCTATTTTCTACTATACAGACAGGGATGTTTGTGATTTTGTCTTTGTTTTATAATAAGGGAGGTAGCTCACCCAAGTTCTGACCCAACCTTACATAATGGCATATCTATCACTTACCTTAGTCCTAGAACTCTTAAAGACTTCAGATTCCATTAACACAGAAAACGAGCAAACCATAGCAGGGTTTTTGAAGCACATGGGAACCCACCTGGAAAATTCCACATACTATGAATGCTCGGAGTAGTTTTAAAACAGACCAACGTAATGTTCCACTTTATTTGAAGTTGCCGAACATGACTTTATAAATTTCCTTGTAGGATGAAAAAATGCATTTTCAGGTATAACAGAGAAAAACTTTTTTTTGGGGGGGGTGGTGGGGTGGGCGTGTTATCACAAAACATTCAGCACTTGATCACCAAGAGTCAGGGATCTGACTCTTGTGGGGTAGGGTGCCAGGTACACACCATCCATTCTTGTGGCACTCTGATGCTAACACAAAGGACACACACCAAGTTACTTGATTTCCCACGATCTCTTATGACTGTGATATAACCCTGGCAAGCAGGTGAGAAATCTCCTCCTCAAAAACACCTTGATGTGATATTCTCTCCAGCATTCTGTAATTATGATGAAGGCACCCAATGCATTTATATAAAACAACTGTTAAAACAGTGTATTTTCATTGTATTACTTAGAACAGTACCTTATAAGAAGCCATTTCCCTGGCCTTCACAGAAGAGGGGCAAAATAAGAACCTCTGGAGGACTGTGGCAAGATACTTTGACTCAGATTTCTCAGTAGATGGCTGGCTGTTTGTACCTGCACCGATGCTGTAAATAATAAGATCTATATTAAAAAGTGAATGTTGCCCTAACCAGTTTGGCTCAGTGGATAGAGCGTCAGCCTGCAGACTCAAAGGTCCCAGGATCGATTCCAGTCAAGGGCATGTACCTTGGTTGTGGGCACATCCCCAGAAGGGGGTGTGCAGGAGGCAGCTGATTGATGTTTCTCTCTCATCGATGTTTCTAACTCTCTCTCCCTCTCCCTTATTCTCTGTAAAAAATCAATAATATATATATATATATATATATATATATATATATATATATATATATATATATATATATATATATTTTTTAAAAAGTGAATGTTTTACAGATCTATGGTAATACAAGAAAAAATTCGCAATCCTATATAATAAAAGCCTAATGTGCAAATTGTCCCCCTGACCAGGAGTTTGATTGGAAGTTTGACCCAGGGCAGGGCCAGCCAGCCAACTGCCTGTGGCCCCTCCCCCTGACTGGCCCTGCCCAGGCCAGTGGCAGCAGGCAGCCTGGGCAAGGACCGGCAGCCGCTAGGGACCCTACCCATACACAAATTTCGTGCACTGGGCCTCTAGTTTATTAATATATTAGTGAACTCCTTCCAAAGTCATTTAAGGTACAACCTTTGATAAGTGTAGCCATCATTTAATCTTACTGTCTCACTGCTTTTTGGTGTTGAATCTGAGAGGGGGGGAAAAAAACAACAACCCACCAGAGGACAAGTAATTTTAAGGTTTCATGAATACTTCTAAAATCAGAAAAGGTGATAGTGAAGACATGTTATCATGAAGTTCAACCTTTGGCAACTTAAGAATTCCACTAAGGAGTCATGACTTACCCAACATGGTGAGGCAATACTTACAAGGGAATTACAATGAAGATTAAACAAGTATATCAGTGACAAGATAAACCAGATTTATTCTCAAAGGAGGGGAATACAGTATAAGTGTGTTATTTGAGATTTGCATTAGGTGATACTATCCTATATAATAAAAGGCTAATATGCAAATCGACCATACGGTGGAACAACCAGTTGCTATGATGCACACTGACCACCAGGGGGCAGATGCTCAATGCAGGAGCTGCCCCCTGGTGGTCAGTGCGCTCCCACAGGGGGAGTGCTGCTCAGCCAGAAGCCCTGAGCTGGGCTCACAGCTGGCAAGCACAGCAGCGGTGCAGGAGCCTCTCCCACCTCCACAGCAGTGCTAAGGATGTCTGACTGCTGGCTTAGGCCCGCTCCCCTTGGGCTGCAAGAGGGCATAGGCCGGGCTAAGGGACCCCCACAAGTGCATGAATTTCATGCACTGGGCCTCTAGTGTTTAAATAAATCCAACACTGAAGAAAAGTGGTATATTTTAAAATATATTTTATATTTTAAAAATCCAGTAGATGCCAGTTTAAATATGACACCATTAGAAAATTTCAGGACTGATCCTCTTACCTATATCAGGAGCACTGCTTTCAAAAATAAATTAGCTATTGAAGCCAATTAAAAACAAATATAAGTTTCATTACAAAAATTTGGAGAAGTGAAAATGAAATATTCAAAATTGTATCACAAACACAACCATTAGCAATGCATTCGCTTACAATCTTTACCCCTGTGTGGTTTTACTTAGAGAATACTTTAATTACATTGAAATAGTTTCTCTTTTTAAAAAATAACTAAAATTAGTCAATAAAAATATCATTGAGGAACCAATTCAGCCTCTTTTTTTCCAGCCACTTTCTGTAAATGACTTTGAACCTTTCCTTAAGACCATTTCCTCCTATAACATGACAGTATAAACTTAAACGTATTTTAAAAAGAGTAAAAGAACTGAAATCACAAGAAAATAAAAATGAGAAATCTAGATTTGCCTAAACTTGAGAAGACTGAATATTACTAGTCAAAATACGTTTGTATCCTATTTCTGATGATACCATTAAAACTGATATTTTTCTTATTTTTTGTTTTCTATTGAATTTCACCTAAAAGACCCTATCACAAAAGAATTATCTTCACTGTTGGTATATTAAACATTATTAACATTTTTTCAAAGACACAATTTATTCCTGAGATTAGGAGATTTGTCTATATGTCTTATATCTGATTTTATACCTTCCCTAACTTCTCAATCAATATATTAAACAGCATCTAAAAATCTTTACTTTTTTAATTCCTTTAAACCAGAATGATTCCTACCCACTTTCCCCCTCATCCCTTTGCCCAGATTTCATTACAATTCTTTTTAGTTTTCATAAAATACTCTTTAAAATGTGTATTTTAATTCTACCAAATTTCAGTTATTGCTCTAATTTTGTCTCTAGGGTGCAAAAGAGAAGCAATAGAAAATTTTTAAAAATATATTTTTAGGATGAAGTCAAAACAAAACCTATTATAAATCAAACAATTCTGGTCACTAGAAAAATTTATCAGTGTCATGACATAAACCATTGCTGACCTAACCTTTAAGTTGAGAAGTACTGACAACAAACTAAGTTCTTTTTTATCTGTCACCACTTTAAGATTAATGATTTTATTCAACATGACTATTTCATTTGAAGACAGAAGAACGGAGAATCATTGGAAATTTTAGTTCATCTACTATTAAGATAAATGATAGCATAATCGGTGTAAATTTAAAGCTGGACTCCAGATTTTCAGTTCAGTACAATTTACCTGCTGGAAGTGCTAAGCACATTTTTTAAAACTGTCCATTCTTTGGTAGAGCTAAATCATATGTTCCAAAGGAGTTAGCCATTCTCTATTAATGTGTAACACCCATTATGCATTAAAGTTCACTTGATCCAATTTAGATACTTTTGAAAGGAAGTAAATTAGATTTACCAAATCTGAATTGAACATTCTATAAAGCTTTGGGGTCATAATAAAAAAAAAATGGAGGAAATAGTTCAATTTTAATTGGAGACAGCTTGTGTTTAAATAAGGAACTTTTATTACTTTTTTGGTCTATGTTAAAGGCAATATTATATAAATAATGTTATATACTTACTAGAGGCCTGGTGCACGAAATTCATGCATGGGGGATGGGGGGTAGGAGGTGGGTCCCTCAACCCGTCCTGCACCCTCTCCAATCTGGGAGCCCTCAGGGGATGTCCTACTGACGGCTTAGGCCCGCTCCCCGTGGTTCTCTGTTCTCTGCAGACCTGCCTGCTCGTCACTGCCACAGGCTCTGGTGTCTGCTCTCTGTGGGGGCCTGCTTGCTGCTCACCGCCGCGGCCAGGGGCAAGCAGGGCCCTGCTGTCTGCTCTCTGGCTCGCTGCTGCGGCCAAGGGCAAGCAGGACCCTGTTGTCTGCTCTCTGCGGGGGCCTGCTTGCCCCTCACTGCGGCGAGAGCTAAAAGGACGACTCCGGTGGGGCTGAGGGGACTGGGTGCCGCCAGCTTTGTGATGGAGTGATGGTTAATTTGCATATTCCATCTTTATTAGATATAATTAGAAATATGTTTATATTAAGATTAATATAACTATATACTTATTAGTTTTCATAATAACTAGTTACTCTGCTAATTATACTATTTGATCATAATCCAACTAGTAGTTTAAAAAGCCAGATGAGTTCACTATTTGTTTTAAAAATGAAAATATATGTGTATATTCAACAGTACAAAGACAGCATTAAAAAAAAACCCCAGTCAATTGTATATCTAATACAAAGGGTTATATATATTTCAAGATTTTCACTTTTTTTAAAAATTATAGTGTAAGTGCATCTATAACCAAAAGTACATAGCTATGCTAATAAAAGACTTACAGTACTGAATTCAAATATAAAAATATTAGAAAATATTTATATATCACATATGCAAAAAATGTAATTTTACTGGTAATTTATAAGTACATCTAAAGAGCCGATTATTAAGAAGCTTCTTTTTCAAATAATTTAATAGAATTTTCCCCCTCTAAAAATTCACATAAATTCACGTCTCAAGAAACAAAGATGTTTATGGGTCTTTGTTGCTTTTATAAACTGGAAAACATGATTAAAAATATTTTGGATGTTCTCAAATATTAGTATTTACTTAAGAGGGAAAACTCTTTTCTAAACATCTAAAATCAATGATGTCAAAATACCTTACATTTGTTTCTTCTGAAAAGGTATTCCGTTAGTATTTTTAGGATTTGTAGTATCTTGAAAGATGGATGCCTAGAGCTAAATAAAACAGTACCACAACCTTTTTAAATTAATTAAGTAGTCTAAAAATATTTAATTCTATATCAGAGCAAGCAACCACCAAAATATATCCTCCCAAAATTCATTATAACATACAAAGTGAATCTTTTGATAAATTGATTCACAAGAAATAGTTAACTGTTGCATTTCTCCAGTTTTGACATCAGCAGCTATTAATTTCAAGGATGCCATCACTGACCTTTCTAACTCAATCCACGTTTGTTATAAAAACAATTATCATTCTGAATTCTGCAAACTGCACGTCAAAAAGAGGTGTGACTGGTGTGGAAGCCACAGGATAAATGCCTGAGGGAAGGAATGCCTCATGTCACTCAAAGATGACCCCTTCCTACTGATTAAGGAACAACAGTGACAGGCTCTCATCAAGTTCATCACTTAACTGGAAAGGTGTGTAAAGTCATATGGATTGCACATTCCACCAATAATTTTTTCACATGGAGATATTCATTTAAGTCTCTATAACAGCATTAACAAAAACAAAAAGCATTTCCTGGCATTTATATAAACTATACTAGCATTAATACATTTGTGTTTACCTAGGAATGAGTACTAGTTCATTAAGAATGCAAAAGCATACCCTTTATTCTATTCACTCTAAAATAAAATTGCTAAAAATCATACTGATCAAAGGATTAAACTATTAAACCTTTGTAATATTCACATTTAAAAGCTAAAACAGAGCACCATTAATGTAAATTTTAGAAATGTGCAAAACTGGAATTAATTTATTCAACAGCCTATACAGAAGACAATAAAACTAACAATATTTAAGGCCAGTTTACCTTCCTGGACTATAAGCTTTCCTCCTTTCATTGTGGACAGCCCATCAACCACACCACCTGGTAAGTAATAGGTGTTCAAGAAAGGAAGAATTTAAAACATTGGTTAATTTCACACTTGATTTGTACGAGGATTAATGTATTCCTAGTCATCTTGGAGTTAACAATATGACAAAAAATGTACATACTTCAACCACTTTATTGTGCCTAGGGAATTAAGAACTAACAAGCTAGAAAACTCTAACTTTATAGAGACCCTTCCTAAGGAGTTTCTAGGAACTATTTAAAAATTTTAAAAAATATATTTCTTTATTGATTTCAGAGAGGAAGGGAGGAGAGAAACATCAATGATGAGAAAGAATCGATTGGCTGCCTCCTGCACGACCCCTACAGGGGATTGAGCCCACAACCTAGGCATGTGCCCTTGACAGGAATCAAACCTGGGATCCCTCAATCCACAGGCTGACGCTCTAGCCACTGAGCCAAGCCGGCCAGGGCTATTTTAAATTTTTTATATTCCTAGTATTTGTGGGGACTACGCATAATGAAAACTGAATTTCAACAGCTCAGAAATCTCCTTTTCAAACTGTATTGTATTTAAGGGCTTTTATGGGCTCTTTAAAACACACAAAAAAACCAATTCCATTGAACTATGATATGAACTCTGCCAGAATACAGTGAAGAACAACATTACCCAGCCTATCTTCAGCCACTAACTAAAAAGTCAGGATTCAAAGACTATGAATTTTAATTAATTTATTAAAATTTGGACTCCCTCCATCTCTAAGATAGATTTGAGGCAATTATGTTTTCTAAATTATAAGAACTTATATTGGGAATGTTCTCATTGCAGGTTTAGTTAGGTTCATGTACATTTATTGGTATTGCTAACTAGGCCACAGAGCATAGTAACTTATGTTGGACCAACTTGTGCTTCTGCAGAAGTGCAAAGCTGCAACACATTCTTAAAGACAGAGACCTCAATGGCTTTGAGTGTTTAATACTTCATGTCAGCATGGCTTGTAGAAGTTGGCAATTAGAAATTCAAATATACCAACTGCAAATAAATGAGTGTTTCTTCGGAACATTAAATTTAAAAACTTTTTCTTAGCAGTGCAAAACCCTATATTTTCACTTAAATTATTCATGACAACTAAAAAAAGAAGGTAAGAACTAGAAAGGAAGTAACTTTTATTAGTGCCATATCGGGTGTTAGCACTAACAATTCTTCACAACGAAGATACCTGGTGTTATCTCCATTTGATAGGTAAGGAAACTAAAGCTCAGAAAGGAACTTGCCTTGCAATTTAGTTACCAGTAATAAGAAATTAGACAAGGATTTGAAACTAAGTCTGATGTCAAAGTCTATATTTTTAAGTTTATATTAGTTTACAAAGCAAATGTTATTCTGGATCCCTTCAACTATAAAGTAAAGTGGTTACTCTTTGGAATAAAAATGTTCTTATTCATTATCTGGGGAATCTATGAACATTTTAATGTTCCTTAATGTCCTCTCATCACTGGGACTTTGGCAGATTCAGTAAAGATTAAAAAAAAAAAAACTGTGCCCTAGCTGGTTTGGCTCAGTGGATAGGGCATTGGCCTGCGGACTGAAGGGTCCCAGGTTCAATTCCGGTCAAGGGCACATGCCTGGGTTGCTGGCTCGATCCCCAATAGGGGGCACGCAGGAGTCAGCCGATCAATGATTCTCTCTCATTATTGATGTTTCTATCTCTCCCTCTCCTTTCCTCTCTGAAATCAATAAAAATGTATAAAAAAACTTGTATGATGTCATATTTGAACGCTAACTAGAACAACTAATATATTTACAATATGTATACCAATTACTGATTTAAAGAGAAAAATAACTTTGATTTTAATCAGAGCTGATATACTAATAGAGTTTTCAATTTAGATTATAAACTCAATAATAAAACACTCAGCATTTGTATTTTGTTAAAATATCTATTTCTAAGATAAAACGGAAGTGTGTTTCTTTAGCAGATTAATTGCTGGGAGATCATCAATATAGTTACATAAAAGCTAAATATACGTTTTAATGTTTCTTTTCCAGCTGTATCACAATGTAACTTATTCCCACTAATAAAGCAACTCCAATTTCAAAAGTGGCTATTATCCACACCCTTTCTTTTAGTTTTACAATAAGTAGCTATTATGAAAAAAAACGGCAAATTGAAATGTTATTGCTCTGTAAATTCATACTGTACATTAAGATTTTTAGATAATCTGAAATCTATTACTTAGTTTTCACTTATAATCTTAATATTTCATAAAACTTACTAAAGAGACTGTTTTCACTTATAGAGTATTGGTTACACAGAGTGGAAATACACTTTTATGTAAATTGATATAATAAAATAGATCAAGAAATCATATTGTTAAACTCTGCACATCCACTGCACTTAAAAACCAAAAGAAGTATTGTAATTTTAGCAATGTTTATTTTAGAAACACACAAAACTAAAATAGGTATTTTAGTCCAAGAGTCTACAGAGGAGAAACAGGGAACTACATGTATAGGTGAACATTTGCATGAATATCCTTGCCATGATTCTAAGACCTGGAATACCTAGAATAGAGAACATTACAGTTTAATTGGGAAAAAAATATTTAAATTAAAAAATTTTTACATATACAATATAAATAGATAAATAATATCACTTTTGGGAAAAAAATAATCATAAAGATGAAAGAAAGCAGTGTATATCAAGCAAAACTATTTTTTTTAACTTTTGAGTCAAATCCCATACTAGAAAAAGACAGAAAAGCTTAAATATAGTTTTGTACAAGTTGTTTAAGTGCTTTTAAAATTCATCAAGGCTGCAAATTCTGTCAATAAATCAAATCAAATAAAATATGTTAATGAGCATGTAAATGACAAAGCAAGCTGAGCAGGTTTAGAAAGTTGACTCATATTTTTTGGCATCATCATGAAAACTCTGTGACTGACCGACACATCATTTCCAATGTCACAAGTAAGGCCTCAGTGTGTACTCCAGGACAGACTTTTAAATTCTCAGGGAGTTCCTTAAGAATATTTGGGAGTTTCAGCAAAGTCTTTATATTTCTACCATAAAGATCCAACAACCAGTCAGTATGAGCACTGGTGGTTTCCTTATAATTCTTACAAGCCATAAGCATTTCATTTAGATGAGTTAACCCTTTGAAAGCTAAGAGGAACTCTGAAGATAAATCAAAAATTGAACAAAAATTTAGCAACATCCTACTAAGTAAAAATGAGCCGAATTCAAGTTGCTGGTGGTAAAAATGTTTCTCTGTTTGTGCATGAAAGTTCTCCACTGTATCTTCTATTTTTGTGATAGCAAAGAGTTCTTCCTTGACTTGAGATGATAAAACATAATCCAAGGGCAGTTCCCCCTTAGAGTTCCTTTGCTGTAAGAGCACTGGGCCTATGAAAAGAATGCAAAATGTTAAACCATTTTTATTTTGGCAGCTTAACAGCTGTTTTCTCTCTCCTTTTATCTAAAGCACCCAGGACTTTGTTTACAATCATATTTTGTACTAATTCATGTTGACATTAAATGGCTATACACATTGACTGACTAAAGGTACATTTAGAGAAACCAAAATTCTAGTCCATTGCCTAATGAGAATTGCCTAAGTAATATATATGATTATAAATTAAAAATAAAACTTTTATGAAACTTCATAAATTGTCATCTTGAAATAAAAATTTAAACATTCCTAGAATACATTAACTAAAATATTCATCTTAAATTCTGTGTAAGAGTCTTAAAGTATCTCATAAATCACAGGGAAAAGTAAGGCCCCTTCCATTGATGACGGGTGACTGTAGCAGTGCAAAGGCTGAAAAACCTTGCACAAACACAGAATCTTTCATTTACCATTGTTCATGTTCAATTTTTAGTATAGGTAACTGATTTTAAAAAAATAAAGTGTTAACTCTTCTGGGTCAAACTCAGATTTCATCCATCTATTCTAGCTAAACCCATCTAACCATCTACTTAGAAACCACTGACAATAGAGTGTGTCCTCTAGGTAGTAAAGGATGATGAAGAAGGAGCAAAACAATAACTCAGTATTTGGTCACACAGTAAAGAAATATTTGTATATATGTCAGTTAACTCCTATAATTATTTATACACTTTGCCATAAAATAGAAAGTTTTTAGTAGTAGCAGACAATGAGAAGGTCCTATTATATAATATAGATCATATTGCCATAGAAAGAGCATAGTTTATACCTACTAAAACTCTTACTGATGTGATCAGACATATGTGGGGGTCTATATAAAATATATTTAATATACTGATGATAGGATTCATGTGTAATTTGTGAAAAAGAGAATTCTAAATCAATATTAGGTTTCTTTTCATTATGTTGATATTTCAAAAAAAGTGCTACCAGTTACTCCTGTTAAAAGAAATTACATTGCCTGGCCAGTGTGGCTCAGTGATTGAGCATCAACCTATGAACCAGGAGTTCACAGCTGGATTCTTGGTCAGGGCACATGCCTGGGTTTTCAGGCTCAATCCCCAGTAGGGGGCGTGCAGGAGGCAGTCGATCAATTTAATCATTGATGTTTCTATCTTTCTCTCCCTCCCCCTCTGTGAAATCAATAAAAACATATTTTTAAAAATTATCAAAACATTGCAGACACACGAGATACCAAAAAAGGTTTGAGAGACACAAATAAACTCTTAAAAGTTATTGCTCTCAAGACTGAGTGACTCACAATGAAAAAGTAATATAGTTATTAAAATGATGGTATCAAAGCATTTGACAAGTCCAAACTTAGAATACAACTAAAGCAAAGATAAGTCTGTATGATTGACAAAGGACCTTGATAAATGCAAGTACAAGTAGATTTCCTCTTAGGACAAGGGACTCATTTTAACCAAGGACCCTAGAAAAATTCACATTGGTTGGTATAATGCTCTTCTGAAGAGTTGGACTTAATATAATAATGGCTGTTATATCACTTAGAATATTTGAAGCAAGGCCAAATATTGGCTTGGGATGTCAGATACACAGTTGAATAGAAAAATAAAACACTTAGAAGATAAAGCGTTATGTTTCAATAAACATATAGTACTAAAAAATGTACTGAAAATATATTATAAAATGGTGTCAGTAAAACACACACATGAAGGCCTTTAGGGGGCAGGAGAAGACTATAAATAACCAAATATCTTAAGCTGCCAAGCTATACAGCCTTTCTTAAGAGAGAGATATATTGTAAAAAGACATCAAAAGAAAATGCGCTTTTTATTTTCATCCAGAATCAAATAGCTTTAATTATGAGAGAAAGGAATTTTAAATTTCAAGTTAAAAATGGTATAAAAAATCCCAGTACATTTATATAAATCTTTACTTTTGCATTGTAAGCTAGTCATCAGTTTTCCTTTGTTTTTCTTTTAAAATGCAAATCAGCTTTGAATATTTTGGTGTAAAATTTATATTAAGTTCATATATAAGAAGAATGTCATTGAACAGGGGTGGGGTAATGAAAGCAAAGATAAAATATCAGCAGAAAAAGCAGAAGGTGAATATAAGCTCAAGTTGCCTCCATTACCAAATCCCTGCACAACATTTATTACCTTTTAAAAATCCTCCTACTTTAACTTAATTGACTGCAAAATGTGAATGAAGATATTCTAGGATACTTTTTTTTAATAGTCTGTAAAGAAATGACTCATTAAAAAAGATTGAGTTAGCAGTTATATATAGGAAATGAAACAAGAATGAAAAATCCAAGTAATCACAATTGAACATTTATATCTATTTATTAATAAGATTTCAGAAATGGCTGTTTCACAAAGACATTACACACTTTAAGTATGAGGATTAATTTATAACAAACACACTCAATTAAAAATACATTTTCATACACAAACTTAAACAGGCTTAATTCTACAATAAATAAGTACATATTATGAAAAGACTTTTAATTCCTTCTTAATAAAAGGTGCTCAGATTCTAGGAGACTTTTTATCTTTACTTTTTCATTAATATAAAATAAAGCATCTTTCCTTATAGATCTTAAATTTATAAAATGCTATCAACCTCTGAGAGATTCATAAAAACTGGATAATTTATCAAAACCCATTTAGCATAAATGCACTCACCCCCATGCTGGAGCAGCAGCTTGCCAATTTCTACATGTCCGTTTGACAGTGCATCATGCAAAGGAGTCACCCCGTCCACTTGAGTGAGCAGATCTACCTCTGGACAACGTTGCAAAATTTCCTGGACACACACTGTGTTGCCATAGTTACAGGCTTCATGCAAAGGCGTCCAGCCAGCATTGTCTACATTAAAAATCAAGACAAGTTTTAAAACAGCAAAAGTAGGACTTTAGGTAGTGAAGTAATGATACTCCTCTTATCAGTGTGACTTTCTAGGTGCTTCATAGACAAATAGAATGCTCTGATAAAAATGCCTAGGGTGCAATCATATTTATAACTGTAAGAAAAATAAATTTAAATATATTAAAACAATTTTAGAACACTGATGTTGGGATCAAAATATGGACATCAAAAAATGTTTCTGCACTACTAGCTATATATCAATTTATAATGAATTTCTTGGTTTTGCTATTGGTAATATTTTAAAGAAATGTAAGAAAATATACTTAAATGATTTTTCTTACCATTGACATTTAATTATTTAATATTACAAATATTAAGATATTGGATTAGACCACAAAGATTTAGAACTTACCTTTAACATTAATGTCTATTCCTGGCAAAGAGAGAAGAAGAATCAATTTCTCCACTTGGTTATTTATGCAAGCTCTATGGAGGGCTGTTTCTCCTGCCATAAAATATTAATAGATTATTCCAGAGAAGACAAGATAGCAACTAAAGAAAATAATCAAAGGGCATGAACTAGGATATCTGGCCCTATAACATAATTTATTGAGTATTCCTTTTCACTGGTTTAAACATCTCACATTAAATAAAGAGGGGAGGGAGGGAGCCCCACCAATCCACAGAGCTTCTGTTCCATCAGCAATTCAGCAATGAAATTCTACTGCAAAAGATTTAACACAGGCATTGTCTCCCCTAGTTCAAGGTTTAAAGCTTCAATCCTGCTATAAAACCCCAAATGATCAGAGAACACCAAAAATACTGGGTTTTGTAGCAATAAAAGTTTAGAGTGCAATTGCCCTCTCTTAAATTTATTCATGAACCTACGTTAAATGTATGGCTTTTTTTTAATACAGCATTTATAGCTTAATTCAAATGAATGTTTCTGGCTAAGCACGAGTGCCTCTACACATTCAAGAACTTCAAATCCATTAGATGGTTTGCTGCTTCTCAATAGGCTGTCTGGCTTGGCTACAGCAGCACAGAGGAGGAGAAATGCGGGAATCTTAATATAAACACACACACACACACACACGAATAAAAAAATTCCTAGTACCATTTAAAGCTGAACAAGAGTGACAAATAGAATGGCAAAGTTTTTTCTAGGAGGAAAGCAATTAGTGCCTGCTGGCTAAAATAGTCTACATCTATCTCTGCTATAACCAAGATTAGTAAGATATAAGTGATCATTTGAAGTAAGTGGAATAAAAGAAAAACTTAAAAGTACTTAAAAAACAAATGAAATACTGAATCAAATTTTTTCTTGCTGGAAAGTACTAAGCACATTTTCAGTGTTCTGTTTTATAGACTATCTCTGTAACTTCTACCAAAACATTCTTTTACATGCATTGAAAAGCTTTTAAAGTTTTTCTCTACTACTTTTCAATTTCTTCTCCCTCCCAGTTCCTTCTGCTGTTCAGCCTAGTCATTCATATTCATTTTACTTTCTGACACAATAAACAAAGAAAAAGGACACTGTTTTGTGAAGTTAATATCTTTATTCATTTAATATATTTTTTCACATTTTGAGCCAAATGAGCAGTTATTTTGATTTTTTGATATGCAATTATAAACTTATATCATGCTGAAAGGGTATAACAGCTTCACTATTACAGTTTCCACTGGTGTCATAATGATGTTTGAATTAAAAAGACAATACTACAAATAAACAAGAGACTCAGAAGTTTACTTTGACCAAGAATAGACTTGTAAAAGGTAACTTATATTTGTGAGTTAGGAGATGCCTAAGTAAAAGAGGTGCTGGAGTGAATGATTACAACACTATTCTTGTTACTCCATCCTTTAAGTACTGAGGTTCCAGTATAGTTAGAACCAAAAGCCAAACACATTTCATAGTCTGGGCTCAATGCCTGGAAGAGAAGAGTCCATATGCTTAACACAGCTATGTAACATAGCCTAGTCCTCATTCTTTGTTCACAAAATGTCTAGGATTGAGAGAGATGAAGACTGAATTATACTTTCAAATCAAAAGACACTGATCCTAAGCAGCACAGGTTGAGGTAGAATAAAAAAGTATGGAGGGCAAGTCTGGGAAAACCTCAATGTTAGCTATATACACTGCATTTTATATTTGAGAGACAGGGGGAGAAAAGAAGGGAAGGAATACTCTATTATACTGGGAATTAAAAATTACTTTCTTCAAATAAATGACAGTTCAAAAAAATAATGCTTTTCAGAAAAATGTTTCCTGGACCTACTCTAACAGTTAAGTTCAGGTACTCGGCAGGGCCAGTGTATAAAACTTGCAGATACTGATTACAACCATGAAAAGTTCCTATCATAGATTAATTGAGACATTTGAAATACCTTTTAAATTAGTCTTGTGGAAATTCATCTTTTTTACTAAAGAGGGGCAATTCTCCTTAGAACAGGACAATTCTCCTTCTGACTTCTTTTTCCATCTTTTTAATGATGAGGAACATTTAGCAAGGTTCAGTTCTCTGAAAAGAAAGTAAGAAATGTAAAAGCTTTCTTTTTTCACCAAGGCATGGCAGTATACATTAGATGGTGAGTATTTAAAAAAATCTGGCCCTCTTTTAATTTAAACCCTTTTATTCATTCAAATCTTTACTGCTTTCTATTTTTACATTTATTTCAACTGTACAGAAACAAATTTTAATATATTTTCATTTTATTAACTTTGTACCCCAACTGCCCACTGAAAAGTTTATGAATATGAAAAATCATGTAGAGAAAGAGACCAAATAAATGATTTTGGCAGAAAGAATAAAGCAAAATGCAAAAATTAAAATGCAGGTCTCTGCTCCCCATTCTTAGTTTAATATCTGATCCTATTCTCTTCTTCCTAAAAACATTTCTGGTTTTCTGAGTTTAATATAACATACTTCTAGAGAAAAGTTTCTCATTTGGGAGGTAAAGCTATTATACCAATTCAAAGTATCTCACATGACCATATATTCTGAAATCCACCTATATTATATGCGAGTAGTAATTTAAATCACAGAACAAAAATGTGTGAAGCAATAATGTGATGAATAGTTTTATTTCTTTTGGAAAGCACTTAATCTTATAGAAAGAAAGCATGTGCCCTGAATTAAAGAAAGGGAAACTATGGATCATGTGCATTTATAGGTATAAAACTGAGTTTCTGCTAATCAATATAATTCAGAAGATATCACAGATAATCATAAGATTCAAGAAATGTTTCAGAAAAGAGCTGTCTCTAAAACAAAGCATATTTGGTATATAAGCATTACACACCGTAACTCTGGTGGCCCTTCAACTTGTTTTCGTTTAGCACCATTCAGCATTAGTAAGGCCCTCTGAGATTCAAGGCAAGGCCGCTGTTCTTTTTTCTTTAGTATCTGCATCTTTCCAATACCATGCATACCAGTTTTCCCCACAGCTGGCAAATATGAATATAACTGTTGAAAAAGAATAATATATTAGTTTCTCCACCACAAAGACCTGGGAAGCATTAAAAATTACTTGATTCATTTCACCATATAATTGTTTACATTTTTTTGTCTTCATCACTATGGTTATCACCCAATCTCATTTGAACATGCTAAAATATTAAGAAAGCTACGAGTTCCACATATGACCTACATAAAAAAAAAATGCCTTCTTAAAAATAATTATTTTTTCAAATTCAATTGTGATGCTCATTTAGAAAAGTTCTTTTGATTAGTCTTATTCCCAACTTGTTATAATTCATTTGCATATTTTAAATATTTATGATTTATGTACAACTGGTATTTTGTCACTTCCATTTTAGTAATGCCTTCCTTCAAGAGAAAACAAGTCTGGAATAAACAGAATAAAAAGTGCAAAAGTTGTTAAAAACAAGGATTGTTGCAAAAACAGATTTGCCCAATCTGACCAATTAAAAACAATGTTTCTCATTTGTTGAAGAAATTGCTGGAGATACTAGATATTAATGAGGCTTTGGCTGGTGTGGCTCAGTTGGTTGAGCGTTGTCCTGTGTGCACCGAGAGATCTCTGATTCGATTCCCAGCCAGGGCACATGCCTGAGTTGTGGGCTCAAACCCCAGTAGGGGGTATGCAGGTGTAGCCTACTGATATTTCACTGATGTTTCTCTCTCTCTCTCTATGCCTTCCCCTCTTTCTAAAATCAATGTCTAAAAGAAAAAAGCCAAGATAAAAGTGGAAAACTTGGATCAAATGTAGCTTACGTGTGTGTATATATAGAATAAACAGGAACCTTGGAAACCATTTGTAATTTTAAATACCATTAAATACTACATAGAATATTTTTCGGGTCTAGGTCTTTCTTTTTTTTAAATTAAATTTATTGGGGTGATATTAGTTAATAAGATTATATAGGTTTCAAGTGTACATTTCTATGATATGATCTATATATTCCATAGCGTCCCCACCACCTAAAGTGTAATCAACTTCTGTCACTATATATGTGGCCGCCTTTACTCTTTACTACCCCCTCACTCTACTCTTTACTACCCCCTCACAATCACCATACTGTTATCTGTGTCTATGAGTTTTAGTTTTATATCCCACCTATGAGTGAAATCATATGGTTCTTAGCTTTTTCTGGCTGACTTATTTTGCTTAGCACAATATTCTTAAGGTCTATCAATGTTGTCACAAGTGACAGTAGTTCTTTTCAAAATAATCATCTTATATGCTATGGCAAATGATTAGGACACCAAGATTCTTGTATTTTTTTTAATTTTTATTTTTGCTATCAATCCTTAATTACTCTCAAGTAATTAAACTCTCTATTCACTAATTACTCCATTACTGAGGTAGAAAAATGCATACTCATATATAGATTTGAAAGATTTATGATTAATATGCTATAATTATTAGAAACAACAAAGAATATTTTAATATTGAATTTATGGATTCACTTCTTGGAAATTAAAAGTGGTGCTTACCATTTTCTGAAGGGAGAGTGGCTCAGAAGAAATACTGATGGAACTCTGTAAACACAACTTTTTAAAAACTGCCTCTGCAACAAACATTTGAAGCCAAGAGGAGGAAAAGGAACAAATGAAAATCTCTAATTCCTGTGAAGAAAAGTCTGTAGAAAACAAGAGAAGTAAATACAGTTATTGCTACACCCGATAAAATTTCTTTCTATAGACTATCTCCTTCATAGATTTTATTCATGAAAATGATTTCTACACCAGTAAAATTCACCCACACAATTTTAAACCATGAAAAATAGATAATATTCCTATTCCTTGCCTTTGATGAGAAATTGTTTTATGGTAATGTTCTCACATTTGAAACAATCATTACTTTTTATTATTTTAAATAAAAGTCTTGAAATTATATATGTACATCTGAACAGACTGATGATGTATGAATAGATAGACATGTGATTTATTACTATACTTTCCAATTAATGTTCAAGATCTCTTCCCACAACAGGGTTGCACCTTTTGAAAACCAGTACTTGTTTTACACATGGGTACAAGTGTATTTAATTTGCAGTGATCAATCTTGAGCTTATAGAAAGAAATAAATTATACCCTTTCCCCTAACAAAACCCATGAATCCTGACACTGCAGAGAAGGAGGAAAAATGAAAAAATGTAACAGAAGAGAATGTATAAGGATTTCATAGAAGTCTGTACCCACCCTACTATGGTAAGTGGGAGGAAACGTATAAATTTTAAATGACAAAACAAAAACACCAAGAATCTCAAGTCTCTTCTTTTCAAAATTCTCCAATAACATGGAAATGCATAAAAATACACATGACTCAAAGTGATAAAGAACTAGAGTGACTATTTCCCATGAAATTTATTTAATATGATGAGTTCTCTACTAATACTCTCTGTATAAGAGAATGGATAATACAGTGGAATGATAAAGAATTAGAAAGACCAATCAATAGGACAGCAAAGAGCTAAAATTAAGCAAAAACAAACAAAATAAAAAAGTTGTGGAATATAATGAACTATATAAACTGATGAACAGAAACAGACCCAGAGACAGAGAAGCATCGATCAGACCACCAAACCTCAGAGGGAAGGTAGGGGAGGGTGGGGTTAAGGGGGAGAGATCAACCAAAGGACTTGTATGCATGCATATAAGCCTAACCAATGGACACAGACACCAGGGGGGTGAGGGCATGAGTGGGAGAGGGGGGTCGGGGGGGCAATGGGGGGATAAGGACACATATGTAATACCTTAATCAATAAAGAAAAAAAAGTTGTGATATTATACAAGGCAGATTAAACTACAAATACTAGAAAAATATAGAATTAGAAAAAAGTCAATAAAATTAGCAAAATAAACATAATAGGTTAAAATACATTTTAAAAATTAGAATGGCCAGATAGTTTTGATGTTCCAGCCAAGATGGTGGAGTAGGTAAACGTTGTACTTGCCTTCTTCCACCATCATGTCAAAATTACAGCTAAATTATAGATCCCTGAAAATCACCTGAAGACTAGCTGAACAGAAGACCTAGAGCTAAGGAAATATAGAAGTCGTCACATGGAGACAGACAGGAGTAGGGGAGATCCAAAGCGGCTGGTCCTACACCCACGTGTGGCAGTTAAGAATTGGGTTTGCTGTGGCAGTGAAATGAGGGATACCAGCCCCACATGGGACTCCCCAGCCTGGAGCACCAGGGCCTGGAGGAAGAATATCCAAAACATCTGGCTGTGAAAATCAACAGCACTCCATCTGGGTGAGATGGAGGGCTGCTGCAGACACAGGCTTCCTCTTAAACAGCCTGAGCACACTTGTTCACAAACACTCGCTCTAAGTTCCAGCAAAGGGTCAGCAGCTTGAAAAGCAAGGACCAGGTTTTGTTTCATTCTTCCACTGCATTTGAAGTGTTTAGATCAATGACTGCTAGAGGGCCAATAAAAATATATTAAATAAATAAAGAATGAAAGAAATAGAAACATTTTGACTGAGAGAATAGGTAAATCATAAAAATTTAATTTGCGGAAGAGGTTTGAAGTATGAAGAAGGATTTGAATAGAGATTTTAAAAAGGAGAAGGTTTGGAAAAACAACTTATCAGCAAAAGATGATGATGATGTAGCCTAACAAAGGAAAAGAAAGCTTTATTAAAGTTATCTAAAGATGTGAAAAATATAGATTTTGATAACGTTTTCTTCCCACTGAAGAGAAGAAATAAACTTAAATTAGAGATATACAAACTATGTCTTGTTGCCTATTATTATGAATAAAGTTTTACTGGAACACAACCATATTCATTTATGTATTGTGTATCACTGCTTCTTACTGTAACTGCAGAAATGAGTAGCTGGGAGAGAGACTGTAGAGCATGGGTGGGGAACATCCAGCCCACCGATTACAAATCATTTGGTCTGGCCCTGCCAAGGCATTAGAGATGAGTTAATTAAATGTTTAACCAAATATAGCAGCTAATTTTTAAGTTGATAATTTTGTACAGCCCAAGAATGATGTTATAAATATCCAAATGGCCCTAGGCAGAAAAAAGGTTCCCCATCTCTGCTGGAAAGTCTGTAAAGCCAAAACTATTTATTACCTGGTACTTTACAAAACACAGCTTGCCAATCCTTAGTTTAAGCCAATACTTCAGAATTTTCAAGTAGGCATAAAAAAAAGAAAATTCTGATCACTTGATCATAATATATAGAAAGAATAGAAGGAAACTGTTCAGAGTGTTTAGAAATAATGGCCTCTATGCGGGATTGATGGACACTTATCTACTAAAATATCTTTGGCTTTAATTTTCCATAAAACAATTAACAGCTAACAACAATTTTATTAAACTAAAATTAATTAAATAGATCTGAATCTCAGTAACTTCATAATATAAATTCTTTACTTTTGGACTAGAAAAAACTAAGACATCCAGTATGCCATAAATGAGAAAGATGGACCAATATCTTCAACTAGAAGTTATAGAACAGCCAAATTATAACATCTTTACAAATGACTTAGGAAAAGCAAAAAATAGTAACTGAGCTGAAGAATAATACAAAGGAATAATTTTTAAAAGAGGGAATATTCTCAGAGAAAAAGAAGTGGTTCATCAAAATATCAAAATATTGACAAAAAGGACATTATTAGAACATCTTGTTTACTTTTGGGACAAGTGTATTGTTCTACCAGCTCTATAATAAACACTTTAATTTTCATGTTAGCAATGGCAATGTTAAAGTCTAATTTTCGCTTAAGTCAGTTACAGGCTCAAACTTGTTGGGTTTAAACTTGTCATGTGAAAACTGGGAATAACAGTGGATAACATCATTTTCCTTTAAAGTGAAGAGAAATTCAGAATATGAATAAAGAAAGCATTAAAGCTAATGTAACCCATTAATAATAGAACCCTGTTAATATAAAGGTTCATTATTTAGCTTTTGGCTAAACTATATTTCCCTAGATACTGGGAACAACACATATAACTATATTGATGGTCTCTAAAGCCACTGCTAATCCTGCCCTTAGTAGCCAATATCAAATAGGTTTCCACTACGGAATTAAAACAGGGAATCCCTTTAACTGAATGTTTAGGTATGGTGCTAGCAAATAATGCCAGAATCCTGCTGTAGCTAAAATGGGAAGGAAAAAAAAAAGGAAAAACTACCTAGTAGGAATGGTGGGAAAGAAATAAGAAAAGGTTCTGAAGGAAGATTGAATTTGAGCTAAGAAATGTTAAAAAGTCATGCAACAAAGGACAGCTACTCCACAAAAGGAACAGTAATCACCCCTCATCTCAATGAAAAAGAAAGAAAAAAAAGGAGATAAAATGCTTTAGATAAAAATCTTCTAACCTCAGTAGTGTAAGAAGAGACCTCACTTTGCAGAGGGCATTATCGAATAAATCCTGAGCCCAGTTATAACCTGGATTCTTATTCTAGATTCTCTTTACAAAGTATTAAAGTGATTGACAACATATCCAAGAACTTTTTCTTTTTATATAAAACCAAGACACATTAAAACACATATAACAAAACAGAATATTTTACTTGGCAGTGTAAAATACTTTTAAATATATTAAAAATCATCTTTTATATTTGAGGATAAAAGCTCACTTGGTTTAAAATATGTTCATTTCAGGAATTTAGGATAACAAAAAATAAAGATAGAAAGACAAACAGGAAGAAAAGGATTCATAGCTCCCTAAACTGGCTTTGTAGTTTAGGAATATATATAAGGCTTTATATGGAAGCCTCCCTTATTCTGGAAACCCAAAAAAGTTAGGGAGAAATCTTTTATAAGGTGAGCACTAAAAATGAGTTTTGTCATCACACTGCTAAAATAATATTCCCTCCCCACTTATGTGAGAGAAACCCTTAAAGTAGATAATGGGAAGAAAAGAAAGATTAAAAAATATATATATACAAATTTATTATTTCTATTTACTTCATCCATGCTCATCTGTTAGATTACCATACTCAGTGGGGCAACAAATAGTAGCAGTTTTTTATGTTATAACTAGAGGCCCGATGCATGAAATTTGTGCAAGGGGCTCGGCCCTCGCAGCCCACGGCCCCAGCTTCATCTGGAAGGTCGTCTGGACAGTCATTCCACTGTTTGGTCAATTTGCATATTAGGGTTTTATTATATAGGATAAGAAAAATTATACAGCAATAGATATATAGAAAAATGTTTTAACTAGTGATATAACCAAAGTTAATACAAGTTACTTTAAAACGTAACTATTCCGATTCAATTTATTTCATTTTTTAATACTGATAAGTATTCATTCAAGAAGAGACCTAGGAACTGTTCATATGGCATAGGTAAGGTTAGAGACGCACATGTTTTCTCCTCAACTTGAAGAATCAGAAGTTTAAAGGTACTGAAGAGTTCCTACCATGTGAGATTCAAAAGCACCATACATAAACAAGCAATATTTCTCTCTAATGAAGAGAATAAACTGATAAATGATGTGTGTTGGGGAAGGCTCCTGGAACATTTGGAGGAGAATAATAAAATTACATATACAGTATGAACTCAACTATGCACTAGTAAAAATGCTTGGAAATACTAGAAAGATATATATTAAAAGCTCAACAGCAGTTATTTGTGTGGGAGCATTCATTATGGGTAATTGTTACCTTCCTCTTTATATTGTCTACCTATATGTATATGTATATGTGTGTTAGTGTACAAATATTTTAAGGAAAGCTTCACATGAAGATATGTTGAAGATTACAGACTGTCAAAAGGAAACTCAAAACTAATTTCCACAATGGGTCTAAGAAAAACAAAACATAGACAAACTTACCATCACACAAAAGGGAAACATAACTTCCTAAGTCATCAGACATGTGGCGTATCACATTTCTACCCATTTTAAGACCAAGGAAGATCCAATAATCTATTGCTGCTCCAAGAATTCCAGTCAATAAGTAGGCTAGTTCATGTTTGAAGACCTAACATTAAGATGAGAAATCTATTATTAAAATAAAATATATGAATTCTATCAGTATTTATTAATTATTAAATTATATCAAATATCATTACCTTAGAGATGTATAGAGATCATAGTTTTAAAAGTATGAGTTGTTTATATTATCACTTCTATAATAAAAATTATTAAATTCCTATAGCAAGACATACAAACCTTACTTATTTATATTAAGTGTGTTTTATCCTGCTGTTTAAAAATCTTTCTAATACGCCCGGCTGGTGTTGCTCTGTGATTGAGCATCAACCAATAAACCAGGAGGTCATGGTTTGATTCCCGGTCAGGACACATGCATGGGTTGTGGACTCAGTCCCCAGTGTGGGGTGTGCAGGAGGCAGCTGATCAATGACTCTCTCATCATTGATGTTTCTGTTTCTTTCTCTCTCTCTCTCTCTCTCTCTCTCTCTCTCTCTCTCTCTCCCTCTCCCTCTCTCCCTCTCTCCCTCTCTCCCTCTCCCTCTCTCCCTCTCCCTGAAATCAGTAATATAGTTTTAAAAAGTCTTTCTAATACATAAGCTGTAAAAATGAAGTATAGAGGAGAGATAATCAAGATGGCGGCATAGGTAAACACCTGAACTTGCTGCCGCGCACAACCATATCAAAACTACAACTAAAAGACAAAACGGATACCATCCAGAACCATGGGAAGGCTGGCTGAGTGGAAATTCTACAACTAGAAGGAAAGATAAAAGCACATTGAGTCCGGTAGGAGGTGTGGAGGTGTGGAAGTGTGGATGTACGGAGGCACACGTGAAAGGGGCTAGCAACTGGGTACGCTGTTGTCTTTTTCAATCGGGAGGGAGATAAAAGCTCCCGACTGCTCTGAACTCCAGTTCTGGGTGAGACTCTGGGGACCCAGACTCATACGGAGAGAAACTGGACTGTCTGGCATCGGGCTGGAACATGAGGGCGGCCTTCTCTCAGAGATGCTTGCAGTGATCATTGTTGCTGCACATTGCTGCGGGACACAGAGACCGAGGGACCTCTTGGGGCAAGGCTGACGGGAAGCCATTGTTGTTTATTCCGCCCTGGTGATTCCCTGAGACCCCGCCCCACCCAATTTACAACCTCAACCAAGCTGTGCGCAGAGGCTTTTGCATATGAATGGACTGGCCTTTTGCAATCTAAAACCTAACGAACTGCAGCTGGGTCAGAGAGCCCCAGAGCTTCCAAAAGAAGGCCCAAGGCTCGACAGCAGCTTGCATTGCTTCCCAAACAAAGAGGAGGAATTTGCAGATGTCTCTGTAGCTCCTGCTAGGTGGTCTCAGACAGTGGCTGACTTTGCACCTCCTTGGAGATCCAAGAGCCAGTGAACCCAGTGGTCAGAGTGAGACCATCCAGACTATAACTCTTCACATCCATAAGAGACACACTCAGGGGGCAGACTCAGTGAGCGCCAAAGCCCCACTGATGCAAGTCCTGCCCCATAAGGGCATCTCCAGCACAGAAGTTCTCCCATTGTAGACACAACTGGTCCTCACAGCCAATTGGCGTGGAGGTCAATTCCTCCCAGTGATACCAACTGCAATCAAGGCTTAATTGCAGCACAGGCTTAACTACAACAAGACTGTGCTTAACTACACACAGCCTTGTGCACACAGGCCACAAAGGGGTGTACCAAGAGTGTACACCTCAGGTAATTAGGGAGGCTGAACCACTGGGCCCTATAGGACACCTAGCACACAAAGCCACTCTTTCAACACAGGGAAGTAGCCAAAATGCAGAGACAAAGAAACAGGTCACAAATGAAAGAAATGGAGGAAAGCAAACTACTGGATATAGAGTTCAAAACCACGGTTATAAGGTTACTCAAGAATCTTCTAGAAACCTCCTGGAAATACAGTGAGACCCTCAAGAACATGAAAAAGGACCAATTAGAAATTAAGCATACATTGGCTGAAATAAAGAATAATATACAGAGATCCAACAGCAGACTAGAGGACCCCAAGAATCAAGTCAAAGATTTGAAATACGAAGAAGCAAAAACATACCCAGCCAGAAAAGCAAAAAGAAAAAAGAATCCAAAAATATGAAGATAGTGTAAGAAGCCTCTGGTACAACTTCAAGTGTACCAATATCCGAATTATGGGGGTGCCAGAAGAAGAAGAGAGAGCAAGATATTGAAAACCAATTTGAAGAAATAATGACAGAAAACTTCCCCTACCTGGTGAAAGAAATAGACATACAAGTCCAAGAAGTGCAGGGAACCCCAAACAAAAGGAATACAAAGAGGACCACACCAAGGCACATCATAATTAAAATGCCAAGGGCAAAAGACAAAGAGAATTTTACAAGCAGCAAGAGACAGTTAGTTACCTACAAGGGAGTACCCATACAACTGTCAGCTGACTTCTTAACAGAAACTATGCAGGCCAGACGGGAGTGGCAAGAAATATTCAAAGTGATGAATAGCAAGAACCTACAACCAAGATTACTCTACCCAGCAAAGCTATCATTCAGAATTGAAGGTCAGATAAAGAGCTTCACAGATAAGAAAAAGCTAAAGGAGTACATCACTGCCAAACCAGAAGTATATGAAATGCTGAAGGGTATTCTTTAAGAAGAGGAAGAAGAACAAAAGGGTAAGGATAAAAATTATTAACAACAAAGTGACAACAAATACATATCAACAAGTGAATCTAAAAAGCAAGTGAATAAAAAATCTGACAGAATAAACAGAATAAACTGGTAAATATAATAGAATCAGGGGCATAGAAAGGGGGAAGGGGGTGTGGGGGGTGCGGGAAAAGACTGGACAAAAATCATACACCTATGAACGAGGATAGTGGGGGGGGTAATGTCAGGGGGTGGGGTGGGAACTGGGTCGAGGGGAGCTATGGGGGGAAAAAAGAGGAACAACTGTAACTATCTGAACAATAAAGATTTATTTGTAAAAAATGAAGTATAGAAATAATATTTTTAAATATCTGATTGAAATATAAACTCTTTCACGATGACATTAAAACTATGTCACTGAAATGCCTGTATTTTTGGTATTTTGTCTAGGCATGAAAAAAAAATCACTAAATTAAGTAGGGTATAAGACATGTGAAAAGGTTTTAATAAATATTAGGGTATCCAAATAGATTATAACTGCTAAATTCTGCCATCATACTATGCCTAATAGGGGATTAGTGACAAAGATATCTCTAGCACTTTGAACCCTCAGTGACTACTGGATTTATTTCTTTTGCCCTTAGCAGACAAGGTTCTTACAGGTATATATACCTATAATATTTCACTAGGGCATCATTCATTATCACAAGAAGCTATTAGTTAAATGATTTTAAAACTGAAGTTCTATTTCTGGAAAAAATATTCAAAGTATAACTGTCATGTTTACCAATATATTAGACACAGCTAAAAAGAATAGTGAACTAAAAATTGGATGAAATGACACTATCCAGAATGTTCCAAGTATACACAAAACTTGAAAATTTATATAAATGGGTAAAAAACAGAGGATAAAAAGAGGAGATGAAATATTGGAAATTAAAAAGTAGAGGAGCAGAAATGGATAAAAGAAATTATTGGAATACAAATGATTTTCCTTACTCTTAACATAAAATAAACTTTATGGCATTTGACACAAGAGCTCTCCACCTTATCTACTATACTTACTGTTCCTGAAAAAAAATATTACCTAGCTGGCAATTATGATAATTTATCAGTCATGAATAATAATAAGGCATCACTATATATAAAGCAGAAATTATTACAAAAATCTAATCTAATAATAGACAAATATGCAAATTGACCGCACCTTCGCTACGCCCAAGCCACGCCCACCAACCAATCAGGACGAATATGCAAATTATCCAAACAAAGATAGCGGCCAATTTGCATATCGTGACAGCATAGAAAGAAGCCAAGAGCTGCAGAAGGGAGCAAAGCTGCAGAGAAGCCAGCAAGCCGGGGGGAGGAGAAGGGAGGAGTGGAGGCGGGGCCGGGGGAGAAGGAAGTTGAGCAGGCGGGGCCGGGGGGAGAAGGGGCGGGGCCGGGGGAGAAGGGAGGAGCGGAGGCGGGGCCAGGGGAGAAGGGAGGAGCGGAGGTGGGGCCGGGGGAGAAGGGAGGAGCGGAGGCGGGGCCAGGGGAGAAGGAAGAAGAGCGGGCTGGAGGAGAAGGCGGGGCGGGGGAGAAGGGAGGAGCGGAGGCGGGGCCCGGGGAGAAGGGAAGAGCGGAGGCGGGGTTGGGGGAGAAGGGAAAAGCAGGCGGGCTGGCAAAGAAGGCGGGCCGGGGGAGAAGGGTGGAGCGGAGGTGGGGCCAGGGAAGAAGGAAGGAGAGTGGGCTGGCGGAGAAGTTAGAAAAGCAGGGGGGCTGGCGGAGATCGCGGGGCAGGGGACAAGGGAGGAGAGCAGGCAGGGTGGGGTAGAGTGCAACAGGAAACCCTATTGCAGGATTTTTCCTGCAACGGGAACGCTAGTAAATAAATAAATAAACAAACAAATCCACAAAGTAGATTCAGAAGAGTTAATTAAAACAATTATCAAATTTGATAGGAAACACTATAAAACAACAGAGAAAACATATTTTGGCCCCTAATATTTTAAGGGGTTAAAAATAAAAAGTTCAGTTAATTTCAGAAATCAGAAATCATGTAGAACTCATTCTTTAACCAAAATTCACTATTAGAAATGAACAACAAAGCATAGACAAACCAACAAAATCCATTAACAGCAAGAAAACCCATTAATTTAGAAAATGTAAAACACTTAAAATATTTCTTGGATCAATGGGGAATTCATTATTGAAAGTAAAAAAACCTTAAAGAAAATAAAAGCAGCCTAAAGTATCAAAACCTATGGAATGGTTCTCAAGATGTACTCCAAAGGCAATTTACATTGTGTATATATTAGAAATAAAGAGTAAAATGAGCCCTAGCTGGTTTGGCTCAGTGGAGAGAGTGTCAGCCTGTGGACTAAAGGGTCCTAAGTTTGATTCTATTCAAGGGCACATAACTAGTTTGCAAGCTTGATCCTGGGTCCTGGTGGGGGCATGTGCAGGAGGCAACCAATTGGTATGTCTCTCTCACATCCATGTTTCTCTCTCTGTCTCTCCCCCTCCCTTCCCCACTATCTCTAAAACAAACAAACAAACAAAATCAATGGGAAAATATCCTCAGGTAAGGATTAACAATTACAACAAAAAAGAGTAAAATGAAAAAAGATCCAAACATTCAAGTACAAGAGACAGTAAAATAATAAAAAAATATATGAGCAGAAATTAATGATATAACACAAAAAAAAGTAGATAAGTCCCAAAGGCAAAGATCATTTTGAATACGAGAAGGTAACTTTTATAATGCACCCAAATTGTGGCACAATATGTTGCCATGCACTATACATATTTTACTGTATTTAACCTTTCCAACTATCCTTCACAAAAATCACCCTATGTTAAATTTCTAATGACAGGCAAAATCTCCTACAAAGAAATAGTTCAGGAAATAACTCCACATCCAGAAAGGTAGTTTTAAAAACAAGTAAGAATTTTTATTTCAGACAAACATTTTATAAAAATTACAAGTTTCTTAGGAATAGAAATGTACAAAAGTAAAAAATATAGAATGCCAAGTAACTATAGATTGCCTATCATTAAAAATCAAATAACTGTCCCTAGCTCCTACATCAAAATGCGAGATGACAAAGAAACACGTCTCCAAAAATCTTTTACCTTAAAACTAGACAAACTAAATAGAAAACAATGCGACATATTTGGTTCATTTTAATATTTTCAAGTAATTCAAAGAGTAAAGAGAAGAAAAACATGTACAATTCAAAGATGTACTTTTTTCATAAACAATTATTCACTTGTAAGTTAATCCTACTTACATCATTAGACTTGCATTTTTCCTTGTGAGAATATATAGTCCACTCCAAAAGCATATATACTGGTCTGGTCAAAAGCCCAGAGGTCTCAATTCCTGACCAGAAGATTTCAAGGAGAATTGCCTTTCCCGTTATTTTTAGACTCTGAGAATCTGACCAGTCACACAACCTAATAAAAAATGAACAAGAATTATGTATTTATGATCAATTTGATCACTTTAGTTATTAGACACAGTATCTTGTCAGTTAAAAAAATTCTAGCTAGGGGCTAGAAGGAAGGGAGGAAAAGGGAGATACCTGTAATTCTATCAACAATATATAAAAGAATATTTTAAAAATTCTAGCAATTTCTGAATAGAGAAAGGTCGTAATACATAAAATTTATCTATATAATAAAAGCCTAAGTGGCCATTACGACAGAAGGACCAGAACGACTGGTCGCTATGATGCACTGACCACCAGGGGGCAGACACTCAATGCAGGAGCTGACCCCTGGAGGTCAGTGCACTCCCACAAGGGGAGTGCCGCTCAGCCAGAAGCCAGGCTCACAGAGCCTCTTCCGCCTCCGCGGCAGCGCTAAGGAGCAGGAAGCCGAGTAGTAAGGAGCAGTGAGCAGGTGGGTGGGCAGTAAGGAGCGAGGGCTCCTGGACTGTGAGAGGGATGTCCAACTGCTGGTGGGGAATGGGCCTAAGCCAGCAGGCAGACATCCCCCATGGGGTCCCGGACTGTGAGAGGGCGCAGGCTGTGCTGAGCGTACACCCTCCACCCGCCAGTGCACAAATATTGTGCACCAGGCCTCTAGTAGTTTTAATAAAGGATAAAATATAAAAAATGTCCCGAGTTTAACATAACCACCAACAAGTACACATAGTAATCTAATTTTAAGAGCATACACAAAACTTATAATTATTACAGATTTAGTATTAAATCCTAGTATAGCTTTTTACTTAAGCATTCAGTTACTAAAAATTCAAAAGTATATAAATTATGAAAAATAAAAACACTCTCACATACCCAAATGTATAAGCTGGTAAAAAATTAAAATGTGAACTAAGGATACATAAAAAGACCTCTATTGCCACTTAAGGACTGTGTCTAGACATATGTTTTAAAAATAAATCTACTTAAACTAGAAAACTAGGTGATTTAGCCCTAGCTAGTTTTGCTCAGTGGATAGAGTATCAGCCTGAGGACAGAAGGGTCCCGGGATCTATTCCGGCCAAGGGCACATGCCCAGGTTGAGGACTCAATCCCCAGTAGGAGGAAACTGATCAATGATTCTATCATTGATGTTTCTATCTCTCTCTCTCTTTTTCTCTCTGAAATCAATAAATATATTAAGAAAATAAATAAATAAAAATATGTATATAAATGATTAGAAAAATGGTATGTAAAACAATGTAAATATAAAAAAGTGGGATTTTTTGCAATTAAAACTTACTTTTGACTCAGTTGTCGTACTTCACTTTCAACTAAATTAAAGAAAAATTTGAGCAGTGTCAGGTAGAGCACCTTAGAGCCAGTAATATTTTCTGAGATTTGATGACAAAAATTTTCATTGAAAAGGCAAGACCTGAAAAACATGAACCCAACAAAAATATAAGCAATTTATTGAGTAATTTGTGGACATAGTATTTTTTAGAGTATTACTGAAATTGTAATAAAATTTGCTTCAACAAAATATAAAGCAAGTTCAGTAAAATTTTGTTACTATTTTCTTCCTTTAAAAAATTAAATCATGTCAAGTATTTAAAAATACATTTTTAATAATACAGGTCTAATATCTCTTTCAATGATTGTAATGTTTAATAACCATCTGGTACTCTCCCTTTGTACTCTTTATATCACTGATAAAGAATAAAAAATAATGAATTTCATTAAACCCTTTTGATTCAGATGACCAGCGATACTCTCAATTTATAATACTCCCCATAATCCCCCTCTTACTCAAGATAATTTTATTTTTCATTATTTAGTAAAATGAAGGTTATTTTAGGGCTATTTTTTAGAATTCCACAAATTTAGCATTTATTTTCTTTCTGATAGTAGTCCTGTCCAAAAGAATGTTCTGTAATGATGGATATGTTTTACTGAAATGTAACTTGTGCAACGAAGGACTTAAACTTTTAGTTATCTAATCTTAAGTAAACTTAAATAGTTACAGAGTACAGTGGTTACTGGACTGGACAACAGAGTTCTACAGTAGTTTTCCAAAAAGAATATAAGATTACTCAGAACTATAGATCTGAAAGAAATAGTTCTAGGCAACTATTTACTATAATTTTCTTCTAACTTTATTATCAATTATATTAACTATATACTTGTAACTTTCTCCTTTGTCTCTACCTTTCCCGATTTCTGTTTGAATACCACATTCTCAGGTTAGAAAGGTCCTTAGGAGCTAGTAAATTTAACAATTTATTTAATATCCAAATTTGTTCTACAAGATCCTCCATGCCCATAATCAGTTGCTCGGTGTATCTGAAAATTGCCAGAGATGGGTACTATAGTATCCTTTCTTTAAAAAAAAAAATACATACATATATATATATATATATATATATATATATATATATATATACACACACATACACACACACACACACACATATATATATATATATATATATATATATTAAAAGATTTCAAATATATTAAAAGTAGACTAATATCACCCCACTCACCTATATTCATACCACTTCTCTAGGCTCTTTCCCCCAATCCCCATCAAACCCCAATTATTTTGAATCAAAATCTAGATATTTGTTTATCAAAAAATATACTTTTAAGCTGTCCAAATTTCATTTCCTACAGCTTTAATTAATTCATCCAAACATTTATTAAGCACTTTTTATGTTTCAGGCGTAAAATTAAGCACTGAGGTTTAAAGATGCTTAAAAGTGAGCTTCTACTCTTATGTCAAAGACCACTTTGGAAAGAGCATCTGGAATACTTTAAAGATAAATTAAGAGGAAAAAGTGAAATCAAGATCAATAAAGCAGGTATTACAATACTTTTACATAAGAAGCATTTGGGGCTTTTAAAATAAAGGCAATGACAGTGAAGGAAGAAACAGATTTGGAAATTAGAAAGACATCGGCTACATAAAGCGTATATCCTCTACCATGATACGCAAATGCTGTTGTGTAAAAATTATGTTTTCATACCAGCCATCTTCAAAAGTGAAAAAACTGTTTGTTATATTTATATTCTTAGCCACAGTGCCTGGCTCCCAGTAAGTATTCAATAAACATTTGCTGAAAGAATGCATAAATGCATGCTAGCTAGTAGTTTAGCTTGCTTCAAATATATTACAACCAAGATGGTAGGTGAATCTTTATGATCTCAAATTTATAACCAAAGGTCTATCCTTTGCTTGGCTAGGCAAGTATCTTTTCTTTCAATACTATGGACCCCCTAAAACTAAACACTTGAACAAAAAAAAATACTTCACACACAAAGGAAGGCTATCAAAGACAGAGAGCTATCAGAAAAGAAAGGGAAAAAATGATAAGTTCTGCTGGGGAGAAAGGAGAAATAGGACTTCTAGAGAGAGTAACATTTGGAAGACAAAAGAAGCACATAGGCAGATGACAGCAAGTGCAGAGGCACGAAAGAGATGACATATTTAGTAAACAGAAAGTTCAGTTTCAAACTTCAAATTTCTAGCTGAAAAAATATAATAAACACTGATGTTTAAAGTTAAAAATGTTTAAACTTTTGATGACTAAAATTTGATGATATTCATATCCAATAAATTTTCTTAATTTTTAAAACAATATGGATTTTGTTAAAAAATAAAAACAAATAATGACTTGGTTTTCTGTGAATCAATTTCATGCATTCAATAAAATTTATTTTTTAAATAAACTGATTGACAAACATAACCAATTTAGACGTGACCTATATATAAGAGTTGTGTTGTACAATAAATACAACACAAACATTATATATCCACATATACAGTAAATTTTGAAAGAAAATATTTACTTCTTTCATGAGTTCCTAAAAACCAGCATAACTAGTAAGTTAAATTAAATCCTCACATGTGAAATTCCTTACCTGATAAGCACTTCTATTAGAGACCACGCTCCTTTCATACAAGTTGGACATTGAAACAATTCTAAGTAATATCTTGACATGGTTGGGGACTTCCAAGGAGGATGCAGGTGAAGAAGAGCTGACAATATATGAAAGTATCGACCAGAAAACGTATCTATATTATCCTATTATTTAAAAATAAACAAACAAATAAAACACTTTAGCCAAAAGTATACTTTCACCAGCTAATTCAGTCTAAAACTATAATAATCATGGCCTAACGTTCTTGCTAAATAAATGTATTTGACCAAAAGATCATATAGAAGTATCTAGCTAATTAAATACTACAACGTATTTAGGTACACTCTAAATATGTATCTATACATTAGATAATACTGGCTTTTGGGACTAACTTATATGAAACTCCCATTTTACTTTTAATGATTAGAGTGAGATAAGAGTTCCCAAATGTGACCTGAAAGGAACTAAAGGTAAGCAATTTTTCATGCAACGTTCTTTCTTATTACCAACACTAGAGGCCCAGTGAACAAAATTCATGCACGGGGGGGTCCCGCAGTCCGGCCTGCACCCTCTCCAATCTGGGACCCCTCGGGGGATGTCCAACTACCAGTCTAACACCCCTCTACAATCTAGGATAACTGGCTCCTAACCACTCACCTGCCTGCCTGTCTTATGTCCCGAACTGCCCTCCCCTGCTGACCTGGTCACCCCCAACTGCCCTCCCCTGCTGGCCGGATCGCCCACAACTGCCCTCCCCTGCCAGCCTGATTGCCCCCAACTGCCCTCCCCTGCCAGCCTGGTGGCCTCCAACTGCCCTCCCCTGCCGACCTGATCGCCCCTAATCCTCTGCCAGCCTGATCTCACTCCTAAATGCTCTACCCTGCCGGCCCAATTGCTCCTAACTGCCTATGCCTTGGCCCCCAACAACATGGCTTTGTCCGGAAGAAAGTCAGACATCTGGAAGATGGCTGGTCTAATTAGCATTTTACCCTATAGATGATTATATAAGGATAGGATTGCTTAAATGGGGGGGGGGGGGGGGGGGAAGCCTTTTTCAGCAGGAGTAGATGCTCTTGGCAGACAAAAATACATAACCCCTATATCTGGACTGATAGCCAGCCATATGCACTATACTGCCAAACAGATTATTAAAAAATTGAACCGCTTTCTTACACCTTATACCAAACAGCTGTTGCCCTTAATACCCCTCCTCAGCCCCCACCTTAGGTTCTGCCTTTGCAGTTCACCCATATTAGGTTCTGATTGGTCAGTTTCTATGCCAGTTTGTATCAAAAGCTCTGCCTCCTAGGCAGCCATTGGCTCCTCACAGTTCACCCAGATTTGCTTCTGATTGGTTGGTGTCTATGCCAGTAAGTATCAAAGGCTCTACCTCCTAAGCAGCCATTGGCTCCTCTGGGAAATCCAGAATGGCCCCGCCTTCATGTTGGCACCAGCCCTTCAGTCACATCCCAAGTCTGCTACCAGGTGTATCTCTGGCTGCTCTGAGAAGCGGCACCTCAGGTCTGTGCTGATGGCAATTTTGAATTCTCATCCCTGACCTAACCTTCTTACAGTGCGAGCTCCGTGAAGGCAAGTATTTGTCTTGTTCATTCTTAGTTCACTCATAGACTTTACCTGTGTCTATGCTAGCACTGCATGGTGATGGGTCGAACGGTCATCATGGTCACTACATATATATATACTAGAGGTCCGGTGCACGAAATTCATGCACGGGGGCGGGGGTGGTGTCCCTCAGCCCAGCCTGCACCCTCTCCAATCTGGGATCCCTCTCACAATCCAGGACTGCTGGCTCCCAACTGCTCGCCTGCCTGCCTTCCTGATTGCCCCTAACCACTTCTGCCTGCCAGCCTGATCACCCCCTAACCACTCCCATGCCAGCCTGATTGATGTCTAACTGCTCCCCTGCCAGCCTGTTTGCCCCCAACTTCCCTCCTCTGCCATCCTGGTCACCCCTAACTGTCCTCCCCTGCAGGGTTGATCGCCTCCAACTGCCCTCCCTTGCAGGCCTGGTGCCTCTCAACTGCCCTCCCTTGCAGGCAGGGTGCCTCCCAACTGCCCTCTCCTGCTGGCCATCTTGTGGTGGCCATCTTGTGTCCGCATGGGGGCAGGATCTTTGACTACATGGGGGCAACCATATTGTGTGTTGGAGTGATCAATCTGCATATTACTCTTTTATTAGATAGGATAGAGGCCTGGTGCACGGGTGGGGGCCAGCTGGTTTGCCCTGAAGGGTATCCCGGATCAGGGTGGGGGTTCCCTTGGGGCGTGGGGCAGCCTGAGCGAGGGGCCTGTGGTGGTTTTCAGGATGGCCACGCCCCCTGTTGACCCAAGTGGAGGCCCTGGTATCTGGGATATATTTACCTTCTACAATTGAAACTTTGCATCCTGGAGTAGAGCCAAGCCTTTTGCTCCCTCCGTGGCCGGCAGCCTTTTCTGTTTGGATTTGTTTACCTTCTATAATTGAAACTTTGTAGCCTTGAGTGGAGGCTTAGTCCGGCCAGGGCAGGGGAAAGCTTGGCTTCTTCTATCACCTTGGAAACCCAAGCCTCCCTCCTACTTTCTCCGTGGCTGTAGCCATCTTGGTTGGGTTAATTTGCATACTCGCTCTGATTGGCTGGTGGGCGTGGCTGGTGGGTGTAGCGGAGTTAGGGTCAATTTGCATATTACTCTTTTATTAGGTAGGATATGTTAGTCTGACATAGCTTAAACCTATTATTTCTTCAAATTGGCACCTTGCTGATGAACATGATTAGAAAGCTACCTTTGAAAAGCTATTCCTATTGGTTTTCACAGTTTAACAAGTATATTATTGATACTATAAATAAAAATGGTTATTATTAATGTACTGTATTTTCCGGCGTATAAGACGACTTTTTAACCCAGGAAAATCTTCTATATGCCCAGTCGTCTTATACACCGGAAAATACGGTACTAAAGGAGTAATTTACCAAATGGCACTCTAGGTCATTGTAGTGTAATGTACTTTAATTTTACTGCCATGACACATAGACATAACACATAAAAATAAGTAAATAAATAAATAAAATTAAATTAAATTTTTTCCAAGATAAAATTACCTTGGAAATTCTGAGAAAATAGTAAGTTAAAAGCACTCAGAGTAATACCTGGTAAATAGTTTAAAAACAGAAGAGAAATGGTAATAAATGGGTACCACATTTCCTATTAAAATAAGGCAAGAAGTACTGAAGAGAAAATAAGCTGTAAGCATACAAGAAATGAAAAAATGTTCCTATTTTACATTCTTTGAAAGACTGTTCTTACCTGTAGAATATTCTCTAGAAGAGCATGAAGAAGGCATACAGGAGGGATATAATGTGCTTGCAAAGAGGAAAGCTCTTCAATTGCTTCTTTAAAAAACTGGCCTTCGATGAGACTTTCAATTAAATTTAATACACCTCTGGGAATTTCAGCATTTTTAACCTAAGAAAGGAAAGAGTCTATGACTCAAACAAGGTAAGGGTAAAATCCTGGGATCAAATCTTGAATTATCAAAGAGCCTTAATTTCCTCATCTGTAAAGTGCCAATTAAGTCCTGACTTTATAATTTCACAGGATTGTTACATGGTTCAAAAAGGATGATTTACTAGTATATAAATGTGTTTTACAACTATAAGGCACTGCAAAAAATAGGTTACTGCTTTACTTATTTTCTGTTGCCTTAAATAGTAAGGGGAAATACTACCTCTAAAAGAAAAAATTTAAAAGGCATTTGCAAAGTCTGGCTGATGATGAGTAAACCTAAGTAAGAGCTACAATTACACATAATTCTTTAGGTGCAAAATTATTTTTTATCTTTTTTAAACTTATAAGCAAACTATGTCTGTTAAGATATACTAAATGTATTAAAATTCTTCAAGCACCATCAATATTTGCAAAAGTAACAACTGCATAATGCCATTAAAATCACTCTGAGTGCACATTAATACAGTTCTAAGAGTTCCATGAAATACATTTCCCTTGGTCAAAATATTTTTAACAATGCAAGTTAACCACTTTGAACTAGTCAAGAATCAAAAATACTCTAAAAAACTACATGGAATAAAATAATCATTTTAAAGAGGTGAAAAGTATATAAAAGATATATACATTTTTAAATATTACATTTTAATCTATAAGTAGTATTTATAAAAGCTATAAAATATGAGAAAAGGAATACAAAACTCATCTGTGATGAGCACAAGATTTTAATTCTTGTTATTAGATTTTACTACCATATAAAAATTTTTGAGGCTATAACAGACAGTATTTTTAGTGTTGATTTCTAATTAGGAAAACTACATTTAAAATTTAATAGAGGTCCTGGAGTCGTCTCAATACACCCAGGTGTGTGTTTGGCACATACAAGAATCTACCAATGAATTCATAAATAAGTGGAACAACAAATCGATGTTTCTCTCACTCTCCCCATCCCACTTCTTCTCATTCTCTCAAATTAATAAATGAAGAAAAAAAAAAGGAAACTTTGTTGGGCAGACAATACATTCTTTTACATCAAAACACTAAAAATAACAAAACATAAAGCCTCATTTTTGCCCCGTCACCACCCTACTGCAAGCCCCTTACCTCCACATTGTATACTGGTTGTTTATCTATCTTAATGCAGCTGTATCTGATAGCCTACAAAATATCAATCATATAATTAAAATTTAACATTTTTTTGGTCAAAAAAATACATTTCAGTTTACAAACTTCAGCCAAACTTATAAAACAAATTCTGATACTCATGTTTGCTCATGCTGGGGACGTCTATCATTTTAGGGTAATAGTACTCTGATGAATATGAACATTCTCTATTTTCTCCTTCTAAATTAAAATAACTTAAAAGGCAAATTCATATTTACTTTGAAGATCTGAAGAGGTCCACTGTCCTCACTATAAAACACAGATATTTACATTACGATTCATTAACAGTAGCAAAATAACAGTTATGAAGTAGCAACGAAAATAATTTTATGGATGGGGGTTACCACAACATGAGGAACTGTATTAAAGGGTCACGGCATTAGGAAGGTTGAGAACCACTGCTCTAGGTGAAGGCCTGGGCAAGGTGAACAGCGGTTGCTATGGGAAAGGCAGCAAACCCTGTTACATATAATTTATCTGTAATCATGGAGGTATTAGCAGAGAATTCAACATATTTACTAAGTGGCCAAATACTTAATGGTCACAACAAGTTAAAGAATTAAGAAAAGTATTTTAAGAAACATTAAACATAATAAGGAGCCACTTACTATTTTTATTATTATAATTATTATTATCGTTTTGGTTATGCTAGAGAAGAACAAGAAACGATACAAAATCTTTAGCATGCCAAGTTCTACCTGAGCTCTATATATGTGCTTCCTTAAGGCATTTTTTATTTCAACAATATCCACATTTGTCCTGATATCCTTGGATTCTGATTCTTTGGCATGATCAGCAAAAACAGAAATCTTCCTTTCTTTCTGCATACATGGAAAAGTACGTTAGACAGTGTACTATAGATAGTGTCAACACAAGTGATTAGTATCACAATGGACAATACAAGAGCACATCCATACAGTGTTAACCACAGCAAGTATCCTTCCGATCATCCATACTAATTAAAGGGTAATATGCAAATTGGACGCCCTCATAACGACCCAAAAGCAGGCTGCATGGGGTGACAAGGCCGGCAGGGGGGTTAGTGAGGGACGACCAAATGACTGAACAGCAGGCTGCATGGGGCGACTAGGCTGGCAGGGGGGTCAGTTGACAGCAACCAGGATGGCAGGAGGGGCAGTGAGGGGCAACCAGGCCAGCGGGGGGGGGGGGGGGGGGGGCAGTTGGGGGCGACCAAACCGGCAAGGGGGTCAGTTGGGGGTGACCAGGCAGGCGGGGGAGTTGGGGGCAACCAGGCCGACAGGGGGGCAGTGAGGGGCAACCAGGCCAGCAGAGGTGGGCAGTTGGGGACAACCAGACTGGCAGGGGAGGCAGTTACGGGTGATCCGGCTGGCAGGCAGAGGTGCTTGGGGTGATCAGGCTGGCAGGGGGGCAGTTAGGAGCCAGTGGTCCTGGATTGTGAGAGGGATGTCCAACTGCTGGTTTAGGCCCGATCCGGCAGTCGGACATCCCCCGAGGAGTCCAGGATTGGAGAGGGTGCAGGCCGGGCTGAGGGGACCCCCCCTCCTGTGCACAAATTTCGTGCACCGGGCCTCTAGTCTTATATAAAGACTGATTCTTTGGCATGATCAGCAAAAACAGAAATTTTCCTTTCTTTCTGCATACATAAGACTAGAGGCCCAGTGCACGAAATTCATGCACGGGAGGGAGGGGTCCCCTCAGCCCAGTCTGCATCCTCTCCAATCCTGGACCCCTCGGGGGATATCCGACTGCCTCTCGCAACCTGGGACTGCTGGCTCCTAACCACTTGCCTGCTTGCTTGCCTGCCTGATCCTCCTAACCCCTCTGCCTCGCCCCGCACCTGGGACCCAGGATTCCCTCCTTCGGCCAGTCACAGGCACCCAGGACCCGGGCTTCCCTTCTTCTGGCTGGCCACAGGCACCCAGGACCTGGACCAGCTTTGCCTGGGCCAGCCACAGGCGCCCGGGACCATGGGGCGGACAGCTTGTCCCTCTCCCGGGCAGCAGGCATAGGCACAGCCGCTGGAGCCCGGGACCGCGGGATGGGTGGCTTGTCCCTCTCCTGGGCTGCAGCCTGGCTGGCCCCCATTCCTTTCTCGAAGCTCATTTGTACCTGGCTGGTCCCCATTTCTCTCTCCCCAGTGTTGAGTGTCTGAGCCTTTACGGAGTAAGGGCGTGATGACCATTTGCATATTAGCTCTTTATTATATAGGATTATACAATGAAAAAAAAGTTTTTAAAAAGCAAACAGTTCGATTTGGAAAGTTTTACCTCATATTTACATATGTATTTTCTTAAGGTATTTTTCATTTTAGCTTGTCCTAAATCTTTCCTAGAACCTCTCTTGTGTTTCTTTATTGCCATGCTCACGCAAGATATGATCCATTATTTATTTACCTTTATCATTCTCTGAAGAACCTCCTGAATATATGTATACAAATTTAAATCTACAATAAAAGCATAATATGCTAATTAGACCAGACATCCTTCCGGACGACCTTCCAGATGAAGCCAGGGCTGCAAGTGAAGCCTGGGTCCTGGATGCCTGCTGGCAGCCGGAGAGAAGGAAGGCCTACTCTTGCATGAATTTCATGCATCGGGCCTCCAATTGTAAAATAAAGTTATAATCTAGAAAAATTAACTCAAGAAGGATCCCATTTTAAAGACAAGCTATCTTATTAAAATGGTCTATATTATACTAGAAAAGAGAACAATATAAACTAAACTTTAGACCAGAATGTTTTACCCAAACTACATACACATGTAGTCTTAAGGTACTTTTCATTTTAACAATTTTTTCCTCTTTTTTCAGAACATTTGTTTCTTTTTCTTTTTTGTTACATTCAGGCAAAACAACTGTTCTGAAAAAAGAGGCTAAAATTGTGTATTTGACTATCCTGATTATTAACTCAAATTTCTTTGTGTGTATATGTAAAAATACTTCCATTGTGAACCAAAGTTAACCATAACATTATGTATATCACACCAGATTAACTCAAGAAGGATTTTCCCATAAGATGCACAGGTTAATATTTAACACAGCAAGCAATCATAAAAATCAAGACTATATATGTCTTCATTAAACTAGGGAAGAGCCAAAAACAATGAAAACTGTTTAGCTTAGCTTACAAAGTTTTACCTGATCTCTGTATGTGTGCTCTCTTAAGGTACTTGTAATTTTATCATGTTGGACATCCTTCCTGAAATCTCTCTC